>NC_090725.1:174137148-174192148 GCF_036898095.1 Palaemon carinicauda
TGCAATCTGTTCGAAAACTCACACCTCAAAGAGAATCAATTCTGACCTTAAACAACCTCCTGGTAGATTCTATATATGTCCCAGAGTTACACTTTGGGCGAATAGATCGATACACTATAAAACAGGACATCAAAGGACTCAATCGATCCTTAAAGTGGAAAACCGAGCCAACTGTGAGAGGAATCTTTGGAATTAAGTTAACTAAAACAGCTGGAAAATGCTGGTGTGTGATTTTTGTACACTTCTGCCTAAAGGAACTATCAAGAATTAAAGGAAAACTTGCATAAAATTTGAGTTTAGATACTTTTGATATTTTTTGAGTCGGAGCCAATTTATCATTTAGTAATCTGTTAAGGTGCTTAAAAAAATAGTCGAAAAACAGTTTTTATTTGAAATAATCACATAAGTAAAGTACTTATTTAAGAAAAACTGTTTCCGACTAAATTATGTATTAAGCCTTTTAAGAAATTATTAAATGATAAATTGACTCAGTCTCCAAAAATAACAACAGTACCTAAACTCAAATTTTAGGCGAGTTTTCCTTTTATTCATGATGATTCCCTTAGATAGAAGTGTACAAAAATCATTCAACATTTTCCAGCTGTTTTAGTAAACTTAATTCACAGTTGGCTCTGTTTTTCACTTTAAAGATCGATTGAGTCCTTTGATGTCCTCTTGTGTAGGATCAACGTAGCATCAACCAAGAGGTTGTTGAAGGTCAGAATTGATTCTCATAGAGGTGTGAGTTTTCGAACAGGTTGTGAAATATCCAGCCAGAACATTTAAATATTCGCAGTCATGCTAAAATGGGTAAAATAGATATCGCCAATAAAGATTTTATCATTAAAGGGCAAGTATCTAATCACCACGATTCGCCTATTCTAATGTCAATTTTAATAAAAAGACTGGTTCCATCATTAAACACCCAAGCTTCCTACACTCAATTGTACTTTTCATAGTTTTCTTCGTTTTGTTTTGTATTTGTTGATGCCATTCAGTTTTTATTTGCGGTTCTGCAAGGTTGGTCCCACTTCTGATTTATGCATATTTCTACTTGAATTTTTTTTTTCACTAATTTTTACTTTTCTTATTAATTTGTATATTTTTTCTACTGTTTCTTAATGTTATTTATGTACTTCTTATTTGTAGCCTTGGAAGAAATGATAATGACGATCACAAAACGTCGGGATTTATAATAAATGGATTTTTAGAACTGCCTATTTCCCTGTCCATTTCGATTATATACATATACTATATATATATATATATCTATATATATATATATATATATATATATATATATGCATATATGCATATATATATATATATATATATATATATATATATATATATATATATATATATATTTGGGCTCAAGCCATGTCGTCCTGATGGAAGTTCCTATAGGGTAGCTTCCTAGGGTATATTACAACTACGGCGATATTCCCAGAGAATTTACCTTAAGGTACCAGAATTCTAACTCCTGGAGCGAGTATCCCTCGTGAAAGGGATATCGCGACATATCAGAGGACGTATTCTTGACACGCCACATGGCAATCTGCATCCTGGACAGAGATTTCGTCTCGTAGGAGGGATTGGCAAGAAACGAATTCGGGAAAGAAAAAGGGGAGCCGCTCCCAAGGCTTCCCTATCCTCCGATTCGTATGCGTGCCTGGCGCCAATCCTGGCGCCATCTGTATTCCTTTTTGCGTAGCTTTGTTTTTTCCTGTGTTTCTCGCAAATCTTGGATTTATTCTACTTTTCATGGCTTCTCCGTCTTCGTCGGCCTCTGATAAGTTGAGTATAATGTCTTTTATGTATAAATGTAGGCTCTTGGAAAATTTTGAGTGATTAATAGGATTAATCTTTGATACAAGAGCCGTAGCCTACCAGAGGCGTCCTGGACGCTGTCGCTCGCTAGGTATAAGTTTAGTTAGTCAGAGCGACATTCCTGGTTGTTTTGCTTTAATAAATTTTAGCTATTTAGCATTACATAGGATTTCCTTTCGTGCTTAGTATTATTTTGGCGAAGTATTCGCCATTCTGGCCTACGCTAGGCCATGTAGCCTAGTCGTTTGGTCCTAGTACTTCATGCATGATTTTGGTTTTTCCGAGTGTAATAAAAATTTTATTGAAGCTTTAGGCTATGTTTTATACATTTAAGGTTATGTTGATTACTTCCAAGATAGTATACGAGTGAGTTTCGGTGATTTAGGTAATCGATTCTCTTGGTGCCTAGGCTAAGTTGCTTATGGAGCCTTAGTATACTTTATCATACTCCCCGGTTGCTTTCTTTTCTTCGGAGAAGGTATGCAATCCCTTTCCCTCTGTTTAAGCCTTGGGCTTATCCCTAAGTGGTTTTTTCCGAATTTATTTTCGATAAAACTATACTGGGGTGTTACTGTACCTTCCTGTTCCTGTAGTATGGTTCAAAGAGGGACAGAACAACAGAGTTTTTTAGTCTGAGTCTGTGTTTGTCTGGCTTGGGGCAGAGTCTCCCTCGCTGGCCTGACACAGACAAAAAGGGGGCCTAGCCTCCTTAGGTCACTACCGAAGGTTTCTGTGGATATGATTCCTTCTTTTGTGATCTACCAGACTAGTCCTTGTTGCTGTTCTCGGGGGAGGATAAGTTTCTTTCCCTGGGAGTAGCAACACCTTCCTTGCTTTGGTGCTCTGGGAGCTGGCAAGTATTGCTGGCCTTCCCCCTTAGATCTCCCTTAGGCTAAGATAAGTTTCTTGGCTGCGGGTGATCTGTCACTAAAGCAAGGTTGGTAGGACCCTCTTGTCCCTTCCCCCTCTTTCTCCGTAATGGCCGAGCCATTACTGTACTGTACGTCGTTCTACATCTGGACCTAGTATAGGTTAGGATGTGGAATTGACTCAGCCCCTTGCCGGCCGGCAGAGCTGCCGGCCGGCAAGGGTCTTATATTTTTGAGTGCTGCCCGGACCTCTCTTGGTCCCTCATCCATGCCTGCCTGTAGAGCCAGACGGCATTGGTCAGGAAGCCTGAATTAGATTCTCCCCTTCCTTATATGCACTCTTTCGGATTGCCGGGCTTGGAGGTTGTGTACACTCTTATCCCGGCATCCATTCTATTTTTCTTCTAGTGCTGTACCCGACCCGGCTGCTGGCCTATGAGGCCGGCAGCCGGGCAGGTGTAGTCCTCTGGTTCTTTTGCTGCCGGCTGGCATCGGTCTTGTACCTTTGCCGGCCGGCTTATGTCAGCCCTTGTCTGCCGGTCACCAAGAGTGTGGCCGGCAGCTGGGTACTACCTTGTGTAGTTGCCGGCCGGCAGCCATTGCCGGCCGACATTGGCTGTTGCCGGCCGGCAGTTGCTGCCGGCCGGCATATGCATTTGAACCAGAGTTCTGCCGCCTTATAGCTGTTAAGTAGTATACTTTAAAGCTAGTTATGGTGTGTTACGTATCCCCCTATACTGTACTAGTATTCTTCAGTATAACATATACAGTAAGAAGAAAACTATGGTAAGGGTTTTGGTACAGCACTGTGTGTTCTAACACTATTGTGTTTTCTTGCACATCCCTTTGCTGTTGCCCTACAGATAGGAAAGTGAGTTCTTTCCTGTCTATTATCCAGGATTTTAAAATCATTGCTTAGGTGTGAGCTCCACCTGTTTCCTCTGGAAACCTTGCATTGGTTACTCTAGAAGAGATTAACCATTTGATTTTATTATCTGGAAGGCTGCAACAATGGGTTGTGAGGGAAACACAAGTGTGTGTCTTTCCTTTATGAATTGTTATGCTATACTATGCATATCCAGTGATACATAGTTCACTTGATACTCATGGAAATTTCTTCTCTTTACAGGAGGACCCTCCGAAGTGCGGAAATGTTTTCTGCAACGTCCGCAGCAAGTACCTCTGCGGACATGAGTTTTGTAGGAGACACGCAGCATGCGCTGTCTCCAAGGATAATCTCCAGTATTGGGACCATCAGGTATGTACTGTATGCACTAACCTGATTACTGAGGCTTTTGATTCCCCTAGGACGGCGGAATCAAGGGATATAGCAAGGGAGAAGCTTCGTACCTGGGTAAGGGTCTTCCAAAAGAACACCTCTGGCCCTTATCTTCCAAGTGAGAAGATGAGGGCGTATCTTTTTCCCAAGGCATGAGCTGATGCAGTGATTCCCCAGCCTCAAGAGGAGATCCCCCAAGATCAGGTCCAGGTGGACGTTGAAGTCGCGGTCGCGATGCAAGACATCCAGTTAGATGACAGGATGTCTGACGTGGACGAGCGTTTGGAACAAGACCTCCTGGCAGAAGGTCAGGATGAAGTTCAAGCCCCGGACGTCGTAGAGGATGAGGTTGACGAGGTGTCGGCTACTCCGGTTCAGATTCTGGAGCCTATTCCCTCAACATCGGCCGGTCTCCCAGTAGAACTGGGACAGGCCCTCTCTTCGATTGTTGGAATGATCCAACAAATGCAGAAGGAGAATCAGGAGAAGGCGGCTGCTATGGAACTGCGGATGCAGTCCCTGGCAGAATCACATGGGCCCCGGAAAAGGCTCAATGTGAAAGACCTTCCCTTATGCTCAGATGCTAACCCATGGAGGTATGCTGAGCACATGCCGATGACGACTGGAAAGATCGTCATCTCGGATAAGCTGGGTTCAGTTCCCCTAGAGGAGGTGGAATTCTGGCCCAGCAAGGCATCATATCCGGACTGCTATGTCCGGCTGAGAAAAGAACCAGCTTCAAGGGAGGAGACAGAGCCGAAGGAGGTCATAATCATGGACCACGCTAAGGCTCAAGCCCTACTTTCATCCTCGATGAAGGAGAGGGGCTTCTCTAACTCGAAGGTAGCTGCATTGAGCAAGAAGCTCCCTTCCTTTGTGTCCTCTCCTGCTAGAGCCTTCCCCTTTTTACAGAAAGGGTTTGCGGCTGTCCTAAAGGCAGTCGAGGCCGGCAAGCCTTGCCCCTCCCTGGAGGTGTGTAAACCCTTGTCGCTGGCCCTGCCTATGGACCACAAAGACTGGAAGGATGTCCATCTGACGTTCTCAGTGGGAAAGTTGGAGGCTGATATTGCCGGACGGCAATTCGGCGAGGACCTCCCCAAGCTGTCCGACTCTCTTTTACGAAGAGAGTTCGAGACAAAAGAAAGACTGGCTGCCTCAATGTCTCATCAGACTACTCTTGAGACGATGGCAAGTGACCCCAAGGTCCATGAAATGTTCATGGTGGTGGCTAAGACTCGCCTAGCCACAGTGACGAAGGACCTTTATAGCTTCGTCAAGGCAAGGAGAGCTTGTAGGGAGTTCGTGTTCACCGGGGCTACGGTGAGGCATGAGCCAAGGAAGTTAATCTCCTCCAACATTTGGGGAAAAGACCTTTTCCCTACCGATGTGGTCAAAGAAGTTGTTGATAAGGCCGCCGTGGAGAATAGAAACCTTCTCCAGAAGTGGGGCCTGGCTATCAAAAGAAAGTCTTCCCCGGATGAGGGTCCTCAACCAAAGAGGAAGAATATGAGGACTAGGCTACCGTCTCGGCCTGCCAAGCCCTCTAGACAGCAACAGTAACTGCAATTCCCATTGTCTCCAGTGTCCCAGATGGTGGCGCAAACCCCGACCACTTTTCAGTGGGTACCCCAGGCTGTGCCAGGTCAGTCCACGGCATTCACCCCAACGTTAGGAAGGACAGTCTTCTTCCTTTCGAGCAAAGCCTAGAGGAGCAGCCAGAGGCTCGTCTAGGCGCCCCTCAAGGGGAAGGGGATTCAGAGGTGGTCGTGGTCAGGGAGGCAAGACCTCAGGACGACAGTCCAAGTGAAATGATACCGGTAGGAGGGAGACTGATGAAATTTTCGGGATCGTTGGACCTTCGATCCCTGGGCCCAAAGCCTACTCAAGAATGGACTGGGCTGGAGCTGGTACAGCACTCCACCCCCGTGCCTTCGGTTTTTCCAACACTCCACCCCCGTTCTGGAGGAGTACGTTCAAGAACTGTTGGAGAAAAAGGTGATCCGAAAGGTGAAGTCCATCAAATTCCAAGGGAGGCTGTTTTGTGTTCCCAAGAAAGACTTGGAAAAGCTCAGAGTCATTCTGGACTTGTCACCACTCAACAAGTTCATAGTGAATTGCAAATTCAAAATGCTAACACTGCAACACATAAGGCCCTTACTGCCCAAGAGGGCATACTCAGTCTCTATAGACTTGTCAGATGCCTATTGGCAAATCCCAATCAGCCGTCGACTCTCCCCCTACCTAGGGTTCAGGCTACAACGGAGACTATACGCCTTCAGAGCCATGCCATTCGGGCTAAACATAGCCCCAAGGATTTTCACGAAGCTTGCGAGCGCAGCTCTCAAACAATTACGCCTAAAGGGAATTCAGGTAGTAGCCTACCTGGACGACTGGCTGGTGTGGGCAGCATCCGAGACCGAATGCTTGCAAGCTTCCAGTCAAGTGATCCAGTTACTAGAGTACCTAGGCTTCAAGATCAACAGAAAAAAGTCTCGACTTTCTCCATCCCAAAAGTTCCAGTGGCTGGGAATCCACTGGGACCTTTTGTCACACTGTTTCTCCATCCCGACAAAGAAAAGGAAGGAGATAGCGGGCTCTGTCAAGAGACTTCTAGATTCCGAAAGGATATCAAGACGCGAACAGGAGAGGGTACTAGGCTCTCTCCAGTTTGCTTCGGTGACAGACCCAGTGCTAAGAGCACAGCTAAAGGATGCAACCGGAGTTTGGAGAAGGTATGCATCAAACGCGCGAAGAGATCTGAGAAGACCAGTGCCGCCTCGGCTACGTACTCTTCTCAGGCCTTGGTCCCAAGCCAGACATCTAAAGAAGTCGGTTCTTCTTCAGCCACCTCCCCCGTCGATGACGATTCACTCAGACGCCTCAAAGGAGGGATGGGGAGGTCACTCTCATCGGAAAAAAGTCCAGGGGACTTGGTCCAAGCTATTCAGGACCTTTCACATAAACTTTCTAGAAGCTATGGCAGTGCTCCTTACCTTAAAGAAAGTCTCCCCACGTCACTCGATCCACATAAGATTGGTGATGGACAGCGAGGTGGTTGTGAGATGCTTCAATCGACAAGGGTCGAGGTCACCACCTCTCAACCAGGTGATGTTAGCCATTTTCCGATTGGCGGAAAAGAAGAAGTGGTACCTGTCGGCAGTTCACCTTCAAGGAGTCCGCAACGTGACAGCGGACGCTCTATCCAGGTTCACACCGATAGAGTCGGAATGGTCCTTAGACGCAGGATCATTCTCCTTCATTCTGAATCAAGTCCCAGAACTGCAGATAGACCTCTTTGCGACGAAAGACAACAAAAAGTTGCCCCTGTACGTGTCCCCGTACGAGGACCCCTTAGCGGAAGCAGTGGACGCGATGTCCCTCGACTGGAACAGATGGTCCAGGATTTATCTGTTCCCCCCTCACAACCTTCTGTTGAGGGTCCTCAACAAACTGAGATCCTTCAAGGGGGTAGCGGCAATAGTGGCCCACAAGTGGCCGAACAGCATGTGGTTCCCCTTGGCGTTGGAACTACAGCTGAAGTTTGTACCGCTACCAGATCCAGTTCTGACCCAGCGAGTCCAGAAGTCAACTGTCTGCGCTTCATTACAGAAAACCCGGACCCTGCAGCTCATGATTTTCTCGCCCTTGCGGTGAGAAAGCGTTTCGGGATTTCGAAAGCCAGCATAGACTTCCTAGAGGAATATAAGTGCAAATCGACTAGAAGGCAATATGAGTCATCTTGGAGAAAATGGGTGGCCTTTGTAAAGGCAAAGAATCCGCAGGAGATCTCAACAGACTTCTGCTTATCTTTCTTCATCCACCTCCATGGTCAAGGGTTGGCAGCTAACACGATTTCAGTGTGTAAATCTGCTTTGATGAGACCCATTTTATTTGCCTTCCAGATCGACCTAGGTAACGAGATCTTTAATAAAGTTCCGAAAGCCTGTGCTAGGCTCAGACCTTCAGCACCTCCAAAGCCCATCTCATGGTCTTTAGACGAAGTTCTTCATTTCGCCTCCCTGTTGAGCAATGAAGAATGTGCGTTAAAGGATTTGACACAAAAAGTTATTTTCCTATTTGCACTCGCGTCCGGGGCCAGGGTTAGTGAGATCGTAGCCTTCTCGAGAGAGGCAGGTCGTGTTCAGTTCCTGGATGGGGGGGAACTGAACCTGTTTCCGGATCCTACGCCAAGAATGAGTTACCCACCAACACCCTGGAGAATCTGCCCTCTGAAAGAAGATGCATCTCTATGTCCAGTAGAATGCCTAAAGGTCTATCTTCGTAGAACTTCAGACTTCAAGGGTGGTCAACTATTCAGGGGAGAAACATCAGGCTCAAATTTATCTCTGAATCAACTCAGAGCGAAAATCACATATTTTATTCGCAGAGCGGATCCTGACAGTACACCCGCAGGTCACGATCCGAGGAAAGTTGCCTCATCCTTAAATTTCTTTAATTGTATGGATTTTGAACATCTCCGTTCATACACGGGCTGGAAGTCTTCCAGAGTGTTCTTTCGCCACTATGCGAAGCAAGTAGAGGAACTAAAGAGATCTGTGGTAGCAGTGGGTCGCGTAGTTAACCCTACTGTTTAACTCTGCAAGGAACAGTGGTCTTAATTGGGACGATTGAGTCCAGGGTGAGTGTGTAGGTACATACTGTACTACAAATTAAATGAGGGCACCAAGTGCCCACATAGACTGTTCCTTTTCCAAAGGTGAACCTAGCATAAGTACAGACATGTGTGCCGAGCGTTTTTAACGCTAATGTGATTGATTTGTAATACAGACTTTTATGACTTGATACCTCGGTATCTTAAAAAAGTGGCATTTAATGTTTTTTCTTTCAGATAAACCAGTTCTGTTTACTATCATACTTATGCTTAAAGTTTTGGGTTATCCTCTTTTTATATATATATAATTGTTGTTAACCTGTCTATTTATTGTCTGTCAATAAACTTGTTCTTGAGAACCTTGCGTCTCTTTCACCTGTGTCAATTTATTGGTATAATTGAGCATTTATTCTATGTACCTTATCTGGGATAATTCTAATAGAATTGTTCTGTTATGCAAGCTATGTTGCATTGGTTTATGTAGTCCCCTAATGGGAGGACTCCGTCCCATAAAGGGACGAGGGCGGTTTTATTAGTTTCTTCCTATGCAGATATAAACCTTTGTCCAATACAAGTATTGTGTGGATTACTGGTCAATATATATTGACGCAGTGGTTCTTTACAAACTATGCTTTACTTAATATAGGGCGAGACCACTATATTAGCTTGCCTGGTATTCATACATAGGTATATGTACTCTTCGAGACCTTTCCAGAGTCTAGTAGGACTCTTCCCTGTAGGGGGCAGGAAGCTCTAACATAGTTTATAGTTAGTTGAAAAGATGTATAACGGTAACATCTTAGGTCTCTAGGTCTAGTCGACCGGGGAAAAATTACCTCCGGGGAGTACGGCACGTTCTGAGAATCCACAGATACAGTAATGCTCTGGTACACTTCCATCAGGACGACATGGCTTGAGCCCAAAAAACGGATTTTGAGCGAAGCGAAAAATCTATTTTTGGGTGAGATGGCCATTTCGTCCTGATGGACCCGCCCTTGCCTTTCTAAGAAAGGGCTGTAGGACCCCTCCCTACATACAGTATCTGTAGCACCTCGTGTACGGTACAAGGAATACAGATGGCGCCAGGATTGGCGCCAGGCACGCATACGAATCGGAGGATAGGGAAGCCTTGGGAGCGGCTCCCCTTTTTCTTTCCCGAATTCGTTTCTTGCCAATCCCTCCTACGAGACGAAATCTCTGTCCAGGATGCAGATTGCCATGTGGCGTGTCAAGAATACGTCCTCTGATATGTCGCGATATCCCTTTCACGAGGGATACTCGCTCCAGGAGTTAGAATTCTGGTACCTTAAGGTAAATTCTCTGGGAATATCGCCGTAGTTGTAATATACCCTAGGAAGCTACCCTATAGGAACTTCCATCAGGACGACATGGCCATCTCACCCAAAAATAGATTTTTCGCTTCGCTCAAAATCCGTTATATATTCCTACGAAGCTGGTCTTCATGAGAATAGGATATTTTACTAAAATATTTTATTTGTGTATTTAAGATATGTATAGCCAGCTTGTAAGGTGAGTTCCACGAGTTTAGTATTAAGTAATGTATGTGAATTACAGAAGAGTTTTGTCATTCATTTCATTGTATTTTCATTCAGTTACGTATATGTAAATTTATGTTATCTTGAAGAATTATATTTTACTTCATGTAGTTTTGTTATGAAGTCTTATGTAAACTGGTTTAGTTTTGCTGTATGACACACACAAGGTATAAGAGCTGGGGATTACATCATTTTTATGTTTCCATAGTGTTAGAAAAGACGAGAGAATTCTAGATTGATTTTTTTTTCTTTTTTTTACGAGAGGAAGGTGCGCGGAAGTAGTTGAAAGAAAGATGCCTCGCCAGCAAGGTTAATACCTCTTCTTAAAATTACTACATTGGCAACCTAACGCTGCTAGAGCCATGCCCCCATGCCACAAGATCTATTTACTAGAAATTTTTGGACGAGTTAAGTCAATATATATGGAACCCGCTCTCCTCTTAAGTGTATAGAGTGTATCCTCTAGAAAGTTAATAGCGATTTCTATCCAATTTATATCGTGTGCAATGTTATCCTCACATTAGCGATATTATTGGATGATTAGTTAAAAGTGTACTGTGTTAATGTAAGTACGTTTTATCATAGAAATCTTTTTAACGGTCCTTGTGAGATTTAGGTTAAATAGTGAAGTGTATATATTTTGCTTAACCATTCGGTAATCTTGTGGGAGCTAAAGAACGTAAGAGTATAGTTAATTATATGTAAGTATAAATTTTATTCATTATCCATAGTGGTAAAGTGTCAACTTTTTCATTATTTCTCAAAATTAAATATATTTTACAAATTAATTTCTAGTGAAACAAGTGATTGTATAATTTTTATATTATTATTATTATTATTATTATTATTATTATTATTATTATAAGCTAAGTTATAACCCTAATTGTAAAAGCAAGATGCTATAAGCCCAAGGGCTCCAACAGAGAAAATAGCCCAGTGAGGAAAGGAAAACATGAAAATAAAATATTCTAAGAAGAGTAACATTAAAATAAATATCTCCTATATAAACTATAAAAACTTTAACAAAACCAGAGGAAGAGGAATAAGATAGAATAGTGTGCTCGAGTGTGCCCTCAAGCAAGAGAAATCTAACCCAAGTCAGTGGAAGACCATGGTTTAGAGGCTATGTCACTACCCAAGACTAGAGAACAATGGTTTGATTTTGGAGTGTCCTCCTAGAAGAGCTGCTTACCATAGTTAGAGAGTCTCTTCTACCCTTACTAAAAGAAAAATGGCCAATGAACAATTAAAGTACAGTAAACAAAATTGAAGAAGAATTATTTGGTAATCAGTGTTGTCAGGTGTATGAGGACAGAGGAAAATATGTAAAGATTAGGTCAGACTATTCAGTGTGTATATGTAGGCAAAGGGAAAATGAACCGTAACCTGAGAGAAGGATCCAATGTAGTACTGCCTGGCCAGTCAAAAGACCCCCATAACTCTCTAGCGGTAGTATCTCAACGGTTGGCTGGTGCCCTGGCCAACCTACTACCTAGTAGAGTATCATATTTCGCTGTCTCAGGTCTAGTTCTGATTTAAGTTTCGGGTGATTCACTTTTTTGTGTGTGAATTCTCCTCTATTGTAATATTTTATAGAATATATTTATTTTTTTTAAAGTGTGCATTATTTCGAAAACCAATTTTTTTTTCTCATTACTTTGCTCGTATTCTCTGACTAAGAACCGAAGTAATAGGTTGGTTTTAGAAAAGTTCACGTAAAAAAAATCATCCAGTTTTGTTTTAATTGTATTTAAGGGTATTTCTGGTATGTATCAGTTATATGTAAAATAAAGCAGGTGATGTTGGAAGTCGGGAAATGAAGTGATTCTTTAGTCGTAATAGATATTTTTTGGTACACAGGCCTAGGGATCGAGCGAGTCTGTTTGAATAATGGTGATAAGAGATATGTATTTTCAATATTATCTTAATCAGTTTAATGTTGATCAGATTCTGTGTATTGTTAGGGTGTATTATCAAAAAAGGTATAATTTTCTGTAAAGTACAAGATGGAAGAGTTTAGTGTAGAAGAGTTTTTGGAAAACCCAATTGTTCAGGAATTATCAGTAGCTAATGTAACTAAAGCTCAGTGGCTCTCTATTTTAATTGCATGTGATGGCCATGCAATGAGGGGTATGATTAAAGCCGAAATCAAGTGTCTAGCCCTAGAAGCGTTGACAAACTCAGAAAAGTTGTCAGAAGAAGATATTGTAGCAGCTCGCAAACTGTTGGAGAAGGCTGAAACAAAATTTGTAGCAAAGCAAGAATCAATTGACCTAGGAACTAAAGGAAGGAAAGCAGAAAGGAATATGGAGGCTGAGATTAGACGAATTACAGCAGAAGATAATTTGAATAAGTTGAAGATGAATGCAAAGTAGGAAGAAAGAGAGAGAGTGAGAAGAGGCAAGAGAATTTGCAAGACAAGCGAGGGAAATGGAAGCAAGACGGGAAGAAAAAAAGAGGAAGAACAGGAAGAACAGGAGGAAAGGGAGAGAGATGAGGCAACAGAAACTGCATGACATACAAGGGAATTGGAACTGTTGAATGCACGTGCAAGGTCGGCAACTCCTATGGAGATGACCCCTCCAATGCACGATCCCATGTTTAATGTAACAGATGCATAATGGTTAATTCAGAAATTCACAAAAGAAGCTCTGGACGAATTCTTCAATCACTGGGAAACAGTCGCGTCGATGATGGAATGGCCCGAATATGAATGGCCTGTGTTCTTGCAGAGTGTCCTTATTGGAAAAGGACACAGTGTGTATCTCGCCTTTTCTCAGGACCAGAGGAAGAAGTAGCAAGAAGTTAAAAGGAGCGTGTTGCAAGTATATCAGAAGACCCTTGAATATTATAATGAAAGATTCAGAAGTTTGCAGAAGGACTAGATAATGCCTTTATTTGATTACGCTTATAAGGTACAACAGTGTTTTAAGAAATGGAAAGAGGCAGTTAAAGTAAGAGAGAGGGCTTATATAGAAGAACTAATAGTGTTGGAATAATATTTTTGAGGAATTCCTGTACATATTCGAACGTACTTGAGAGAGAGAAAGAGATGATGAAACTTGATAAAGCCGCTTTGCTGAGTGAAGATTATGACATTATCGGTCGGAAACCGTTCTATGGTATAAAGTTCCAACCAAGTGTCAAGTATTCGTTGACCCATGGAAACCAGTTCAGTAAAAACTATGTGAACAATGTTGTTGTAGCCTGATTGGCAGCGTCTCTGTTTGGTGTTTGCCAGACGGGGGTTCGAGTCCCGCTCAGACTCGTTATTGCCCTTAGTGTCTGCAACCTTACCATCCTTGTGAGCTAAGGTTGGGGGGTTTGGGGGATGCCTAGAGGTCTATCTGCTGAGTCATCAGTAGCCACTGCCTGCCCTCCCTGGTCCTAGCTTGGGTGGAGAGGAGGCTTAGGCACTGATCATATAATATATTTTCAGTCTCTAGGGCATTGTCCTGATTGCTGGGGCAATGTCACTGTCCTTTGCCTCTGCCATTCATGAGTGACCTTTAAACCTTTAAACCTTTAATAGTTACAGTGGAAGTACCATTGGTACTAATCCAAAGCAAGATGTGACAGTGCCACTACAGCAATCATCGAATCGTCCTCCTTCAGGTATTGTGAAAGGTGTGCAGAAGATTATATCGTCTGTTATAAGTATGGCAAGAAAGGCCATATCAGTAAGGAATGTTGGTCAAATCAACAGAAAGCATACACCCATGAGGTTAAGGATATTTCAACTTCACAGAAGAAGACGAAGAAGGAATTGGTAAGTGTTGACAAGAAAAAATAGTCCAGCTAACGTTTACACGATGAACAGGACAACCCCAAACAGCGTGGATGCCTTTAAGCTGTGTATATATGAAGGTATGTTAGCTGCTCTGGATGGAAGGGTGACACAGGATCTAATCAAAGCAAGGTGACAGGAGGTGTACACCAGATGGAGATCCAGTCATTTTGAAGGGAATAGATGGTAAGTAGGTTACTCCTATTTGCCGTTTGAAACTGTCATGCAAGTTGATGACAGGTCATTTAGATTTTGTGGTAAATGATTTCATACGCTGTCGAAGGAGCGAAGGAGTAGAAGTCCTGGTGGGAAATGAGGCTATAGGAGCGCTCTTTGTGCCTTGTCCCATTGTAAAGGAGAAACCATTGAAGTATAGTCCTACGACTGAACACTAGAAGGGCTACCCATATCTGTTTCCTACTATCTATGCATATCAGACCCTATGACATACTGTTTTTCGCAAATATCTTTGAAACGAAGACTCGGATCAACATGATGCTTTAGCACAGAGTGTTTCACACACCCCGCTAATTTTTAACACTGTTGTACACTGTCAAATGTGGTTAATTATGGCGTTTACTCTTGACTGTGAAGTCAAAAACCTGCGTGAGCTACTACACATTCGAACAGGTGAGGCGTGACGTATTTGTGACGTCTATCCACCCACTACCTCCACTCCTGGCTTCCCCTACTCCCTTTCCTCCCCTCTTAACCCCCTCCTTATCCCCCTACCTCTTTCTCCTCCATACCTCCCTTACCCCTTCCTCATCCCCCACCTCTCTCTCTCTCTCTCTCTCTCTCTCTCTCTCTCTCTCTCTCTCTCATAAGGGAATGGCTGTTACCTCTCTCTCTCTCTCTCTCTCTCTCTCTCTCTCTCTCTCTCTCTCTCTCTCTCTCTCTCTCTCTCTCTCTCTCGAGGCTACATGGTATATGAAGCCAGACACTAGTATGACGAATTAATGACAGATTAATAAAAATTATATGCCGAGTAAAGTTTGATCGTTTATGCAAACAATCGTAATCGACGTTCTTGCTTCTTTGACGGTTATACCGTATTTGGTAAGTGCAGAAGGTAACAGTGATGAGGAAGATGACCTGTTTGTCGAGAGTGATGAATATTAAAAGTAAAATATGTGGTCAGTTATTTATAGTATTAATCCAGCCATCATATACTCGCTGTCTATTTATGTCTGCAATGACTTCTTAACATATGGCAGCCTTTTCCTAATATTAGAATAGATTATTCATATATTTATCACTTCAATTTCGTTTTAAGTTTTTACTCTGCATCGGATTCCCACTTCAGTTCCACCCTTTTCCTTTCCATCTCTTACACAATTTCTTATAAATGACCAAGCGTCAGCTACAACCTTCATCCCATCATACGTTCAACATAACCTATGGGTATTAGGGTCGCATACTCGTATAACTTTCAATGGTTGTATAATTGTCAAACAAACCTCATACAATAATTAAGCAACAACAAGTTGCGCTGGAACAGGAATCAGGGTCATACATAAAACACCCTACCATACTTAACATATATACATTCGAGTTATCCGCCATTATAAATAAGTCATATGTGTGCATAGCTTCATTTCTTCGTGTGCAGAGAGAGAGAGAGAGAGAGAGAGAGAGAGAGAGAGAGAGAGAGAGAGAGAGAGAGAAGGGGGATTGAGGGAGATGAAAGGGAGGTATGGAGGTGAAAGAGGGCGGGAATAGGGAGTAGGAGTAGGGTAGGAGGGAGGGATGGTGGTAGTAGGGGAAGGCAGGGGCGGAGTTAGTGGATGAATGGACGTCACTACTACGTCACGCCTCACCTGTTCGAATGTGTAAATGGCTCACGCAGGTTTTTGACTTCACGGTCAAGAGTAAACGCCATAATTAGCAGCATTTGACAATGCACAGTAGTGTCAAAAATTAGCGGAGTGTGTGAAACAATCTTTGCCAAAGCACCATGCTGATCCGAGTTTTCGTTTCAAAGATATTTGCGAAAAACAGTATGTCATAGGGTCTGATATGCATAGTAGTTTTTTTGAGACTAGGAGTATGGTGAAGAAAGTGGTTGTAGAAGAAGATAGAGAAACTGAAGGAGCGACAAACTTGGAGGATTTTTTTTATAAAAGAAGAGGATACCCATGATAGTACGCAAGAGGAGAGGTCCCGAGAGAGCCCGAGAGGAGAGGAATGACTGATGAATGAACAGCAAGACAAGGAAGCGATGGATTTGGAAGAGATAGAGAGCTCAGCCTTAGAAGTAGGATAAGTGAGTTTTGAAAAGGCTAATAGTATTGCAACGGAGGGATACGACGTTAACAGAGTTATTGTACCATGTGGTGGATGAAATGGAGGTGCAGCAGTCTCCGAACTTTTTTTTTTCGTAAAGGGGGATTTCTTATGAGAAATCATAGACCCCACTGATATCCCAGGGAATGCTGGATGGGGAATATACCATCAGATATTGATTCCCACACCGTTGAGAAGACAGTTGATCACCGTATCGTATGAGACTAACACATGGGAATAAGGAAGACGACGGAGAAGATTGTGAAACACATTTTCTGGCCTAATATGCATATGGATGTGAGCCAGTTTTGTCATATATGTCACGTTTGTCAGATGGCTGGAAGGCCCTATATCTTCAGCAAGGTAATGATCGACACTGTGGGGCCATTACCAAGAACGGAGAAAGGCAACGAATACATGTAAACTTTAATGTGCCCAGTGACGAGATACCCTGGAGCCATACCCGTCAAGAACATCAGTGCCAAAGTAATCGGTGAGAAGTTACTAGACTTTTTTATTAGGTCGTGTATTACGGAAATAGTACAGAGCGACCAAGGAACACATTTCACTTCAAAATTGTTTCAGGACGTGATGAAACTATTAGATGTGAAACAACTGCCTACTGCTTATCACCCAGAGACCCAAGGTGCCTTAGAGGGATTTTATCAAACCCTAAAGAGTATGATAACCAAGTTCTGCAACTAAACAAGAAATGAATGAGACATCAGATTATCATTAATGTTATTTGATTTGCTCAATGCTTATCAAGAAAGCATACAATGTAGCCTTTTTGAAATGGTGTTTGGTCATGAAGTAAGAGGACCTATTAAAATGTCGCCGCGAAAATGGAAAAGTCGAGAGGAAACAGATGAAGAATACGTAAAATAATTTGATGCAAAGGATCGGCGAGATAAGAAAGTTTTCCCTTGAAAACTTGAAAACAAGCCAAGGAAAAATGAAGAAAAGTTCTGATATGAAAAGTATGGATAGACAGTTTGTGGTAGGACAACAGATGTTGGTTTTCTTACCGGTAAGGAGATTCTCCTTCATCAACAAGTTTTAAGGACCATTCTGGATTTTGGAGAAGATCAGTGACCTGACCTACGTTATCACAATCCCAGGAAGAAGGAAAAGCCAAGGGAAGGTCGACGTTAACTTACTGAAACCATACATAAATGAAAACGAGACCGAAGCTTCACAAGTGTGTATAGGCTAAACCATTCCCTCCACTGAAGATGACAACGGACATGAGGCAGGAGCTGTAAGCAAGGTGAATAATTTGTCCATCATTCAGAACTTGTTAAAAGGCTATCATCAAATTCATTTGGATGACAACACAAAATTGTTATTAGCTTTTAAAACCCTTTTTGGTTTATATCAATACACAGTTATACCATTTGGTCTAATAAACGTGCCCGCTACCTTTCAACGAGTGATGGATAACCCTCTAGGATTGATTGAAGGAGTAGGCATATATCTCGATGATATTGTGATATATTTATTGGCCTTGGAAGAACATCTCCGAATCCTTGAGAAGGTTTTTCAAAAGCACCGAGGAACACATTTGGCAATTAATCTGGAGAACAGCAAATTTGGAAATGCAACTGTTAGGTACTTGGGATTTGAAGTCGGAGGAGGATAAATCACCCTGGTAAGCGCTAACATGGAAGGAATAAGGAAAGCCTCACCCCCCCCAATGTGGAAGCAATTACAACGATTCTTATAAATGGCAGGATTCTACAGACTTTTTGCCCAAAATTTTCTGCTGTAGGCAAGTGTAAGGAATCCTTCGATTGGATAAAGGGCATATTAACCTCGAAACCGATACTGCAAGCACCGGATTTCAACAAAAAAATTCCTTATCCAAGTGGATGTATTGGACAATGGGATTGGAGCTGTCTTATTGCAAGAAAGCAAGGAAGGAATTCTTCACCTTGTCTGGTTTATGTCGTCGAAGCTGAAGAAGCATCAACAAGCTTACCCAACAATTCAAAAGGAACTACTAGCACTAATTACAGCAATAAGAAAATTTGAAGTGTATGTAAACAGACCAGAGAATGAAGAAATTACAATTTATTGAGATCACAATCCTTAAACTTTTGTTAATAAAAGGAAGAATAATTATTGAAGGTTAACTAGATGGTCGTTATGTTTACAACTATATTTTGTTAAAATAAAGCATATATTAGGTAAAGAAAACACTGCTACAGATTATTTACCTCGGGCTTAATCGGTGGATTCAGGCCCGGAATAGATAATCTTTTTGGGGAGAGCTATCTTACGAAGCTGATCTTCATGAGAATAGAATTTCTTATCAATGTATCCTATATGTGTATTCAAGAAATGTATAGAATGCTTGTAAGGTGAATTTCATTCACGTAGGATTAAGTAATGTATGTAAATTAAATAAGACTTTCATCATTCATTAAATGTATTTCCGTTCAGTCTCGTATATGTAAATTTATGTCATTTAAAAGAATTAATTTTTATTTCACGTAGTTTTGTTACAAAGTTTTATGTACTCTTGTTTAGGTATGCTGTATGACACACACGAGGTATGAGCACGAGGGATTACGTCATTATGTTCCCACGTGGTTAGAAAAGACGTGAAAATTGTATATTAGTGGTTTTTTTTTATGTTACGAGAGGAAGGTGGATAGAGTTAGTTGAAAGGGAGTGGCCTGGCAAGCAAGGTTGAACACCTTCAAATTACTACATTGGCAACTTTACGACGCTAGAACCATGCCCCCACGCAACGAGAATGATTTAATTGAAATTTCTACACGATATAAGTGAATATATATACGACCTAGCAACTCATAAGCAGCATAAGAGACCCAGCTTATCCCTTTGAAAGAGGCAACGTTTGTCATCCCTCTCTCCTCTCAAGTGTATATAGTGTACCTTCTCAAAAGTTAATAGTGATTTCTATCCGACGTATATCGTGTGTAGTGTTGTTTGAATGCTAGTGATATTATAGGATGATTAGTTAAAAGTGTAGTATGTTTATGTTAATGTAAATAAATTTTATCACATAAAATTGTAACTGGCCCTGTAAGATTTCGGTTAAACAGTGAAGTGTATTTATTTTGATTAGCCGTTCAGTAATCTTGATGCAGCCAAAGGTTGTAAGAGTATTAGCTAAGCATATGTAAGTGTAAATTTGATTTATTTTCCATAGATGTAGAGTTTCAACTTTTTCATTAATTGTCAAAATTAATTTTTTTTTTTTCAAATTAATTGCCAGTGAAACAATTGATTGTATATTTTTATAGAGTATCATTTTCCTGTCTTTATATCGGGTCTAGTTGTGATTTAAATTTTGAGTGTTTTATTTTTGGTGTTAAATCTTTTGAAATGTTATAACTTTTTATAGAATATATTTATCTATGTAAAGTGTGTATTATATTGTTAACCAATATTTCTTCTCGGTACTTTGCTCGTATGCTCTGACAAAGAACCAAAGCACGAGGGTTGGTTTTAGAACACTTTACGTAAAATAATCATCCAGTTTTGTTTTAAGTGTAAAGTAAAGAGACCTTTTAGATATTCAGTGTTCAAATATATTACCGTCTGGAAGTTGCTAAATTTTCTCAGAGCTCGGATGTGTGTATATATATATATATATATATATATATATATATATATATATATATATATATATACACACACACACACACACACATATATATATATATATATATATATATATATATATACATATATATATATATATATATATATATATATATATATATATATATATATATATATATATATATATATGTACTGTATATATGCGTTGTGTGTGTGTGTGAATGTGTAGGTCTGTCTCTGATTCTGGGCCTGTATAGATTTTTTCTCTCAAGTACATTCGAATATGTTCAGGAATTCCTCGTAAATATTATTCGAGTACTAGTAGTTATTCTAAATCAACCATCCCTCTCACTTTAGCTGCCTCTTTCCATCTCTTACAACATCGTTGTACCTTATAAACATAATCAAAGAAAGGGATTTTTCGTCCTTCCGCAAACTTCATAATTTTTCATTATAATATTCAGGGGTCGTCTGGTACCCTTGCAGCACGCTCCTCTTGACTTCTTGTTACTCCTTCCTCTGGTCCTGAGATAAGGCATGATACACACTGCGTCCTTTTACAATAAGGACACTGCAATAACACAGGACATTCATCTTCAGGCCATTCTATCATCGACGCAACCATTCCAAAATGATTAAAAAATTTGTCCGAAGCTTCTTTTGTGAATTTCGGAATTAACCGTATTGAGCAAATAGTGGTGCCTTCTCAATTTCAGAGACAAATATTAAATTTATCTCATGATGATTCATTCTTTGGTCATTTTGGTGTCTGGAAGACGTTCCATAGGTTGGATAAATGTTTTTGGTGGCCAGAAATGAAATCGTCAGTAAAACAATATGTGAAAGAATGTCCAGTGTGCCAAGTGGTAGGTAAACCTAATCAAACAATTGTAAAAGCACCTTTATATACCATACCAGCTATTGGCGAGCCATTTAATGATCTAGTAGTTGATATAGTAGTCCCTTTGCCTAAAACTAAAACAGATTTTATCTATTTACTGACTGTGATGGATAGGGCATCACGATTTATCGAAGCCATTCCCATGAAGAAAATCACATCTAAGGCTGTATTTGACCAGTTGGTAATTTTCTTTTCGAGGTATGGAATCCCTTGTAAGATACAAACTGATTGTGGAACTAATTTTACTAGTAAGGAATTTCAAAGTAAGTGTGCAGATCTGGCCATTCTGCACACTACTAGTGTTCCTTACCATCCAAAGAGTCAGGGAGTGGTGAAAAGATTCCATCAAACTCTTGAATCAATTTTAAGGAGATTTTGTTATGAGCATGGAGAGGAATGGGATAAGGGTCTTCCTTTTGCTCTCTTTGCTCTTAGAAGTCATCCAAATTCATCGACGGGCGTGGCTCCTTTTGAATTGATCTTTGGACATAAAATACGGGTCCCTTTAGAAATTTTATAAGAAGTTTTGGAATCTGAACAGATAAAGGAGACGAACGTGGGTGAATTTTTTAACCTTAGAGGAAAACTTTCTAGCGCCTGGAAGTTTGCTAGAGAAAATTTAGCTAGCTTTCAGGCTACTATGAAGAGTAATTATGACAAGAGAACTCGAGCACGGTCGTTTGAGCCTGGGGAATTAGTTTTGGTGTTGGGTACTGATCCGGTTAACTTCCTTGAACCAAGGTATAAGGGGCCATGGAAGGTGTTGAGGAAGTTATCCGATCTTAATTATTAAATAGAAGCTCCCGGGACCAAACGAAAGTGTCGAGTTTTTCCCATTAACAGACTGAAACCTTATGTCACTAGTAGATCTGATCCTTTGGGAAACGGGGTATGAATCGGTTTCTTTGGTGGCAGAGGTGCTTCCTGATGGGTCTGAGGAAATAATCAAGTACCTTCAGATGCTCTATCCAAGAATGTGCAATGTTTGGATGGGTTAGATGAGCATCTGAAGCACCTTAATCTATGTCAAAGAAGGAAAATAGAAGGTTTAATTCATTCTTTTTCAGATTTGATTAGAGACTCTCCTGGATTGACTAGTTTAATTGAACATGATGTGGTAGTAGGAGAAGCTTCACCAATTAAACAAAGCCCTTATAGACTAAATCCCACTGAAATGGATATAGTCAATAAGAAAATAGAATATATGTTGAGGCATGATTTAATACAACCTTCTGTTAGTCCTTGGAGCTCCCCTATAGTATTGGTGAAGAAATCTGATGAACAACATCGGATGTGTGTGGACTACCGTAAAGTTAATACGCATACTAAAAATTATTCCTTTCCTCTTCCTAGAATTGATGACTGCATAAATCGCATTGGTTCAGCAAAGTATATCACAAAATTGGATTTGCTCAAGGGCTGCTGGCAAGTTCCTTTGTCAGATCGAGCAAGAGAAATTTCAGCATTTGTCACCCCATTCGGCTTGTATGAATGTAAGGTCATGCCATTTGGGATGAGGTATGCTGCTTGTATTTTTCAAAGATTAATGAACCGTGTGGTCTGTGGATTAGAAGGTACTGAGATTTACATAGATGATCTTGTTGTCCATAGTAATGATTGAAAAACTCATTTACTCAGGTTACGTAATGTTTTTGAAGCCCTCCGTACTGCGGGTTTAGTCATTAACCTTGCTAAATGCGAATTTGGTAAGGCTAAAGTTGTGTATCTGGGTCATGAGGTTGGTCTGGGTCATATAGCCCCAAAACAGGCTAATGTCGAGGCTATAACTAATCTAAAGAGACTGTGCAATGTCTGGGAAGTTCGAAAGGTGCTATGTATGATAGGCTACTATAGAAGGTTTGTTAGGAACTTTTCTGACATTGCTCGTCCCTTGAATGATCTTTTGCAAAAAAATAAGAAATTCATTTGGACTAGCAAGTGTGAAGAAGCATTCATTAGAATTAAGATTATTCTCATGTCTAAACCTATTTTGATTTCTCCGAATTTTCAAGCTCCCTCTATAATTGCTGTTGATGCTAGTGATATAGGTATTGGAGGAGTTCTCTTTCAAAAGGGTGAGGACAAGGTGTACCCAATATCCTACTACAGCAAAAAGTTGTTAACGACAGAGCGTAAATATTCAACTATTGAGAAAGAGGCTCTCGCCCTGATCCGTACCATATCTCATTTTAAACCATACTTAACTAATCTTTCTTTTCCAGTGGAGGTATGGACGGATCATAATCCGTTAGTGTTTATTGAACGAATGAAAGGGTCTAACCAAAGGATTTTACGTTGGGCCTTGCAACTGTAAGAGCTCAACTTGGTAATTAAACATATTAAAGGATCTGATTACAAGATCCCGGACACCTTGTCTAGGATGTAAAGTGTTTATTTTTGTTGGTCTTTCCCTGCCTCTTTCGCCCTGCTCGTTTCTCTTTGTGTTCATTTAGAGTGAAAGCAAGGGCTATCTTTATGGTTTGTTCCGACGTTGTTCGGTTGTTTCGTTTATTTATACGATATTTTTTTTTTTGCCAGTTTTGTTTTTAGTTTAAGTATTAGCTGTAAGAAATATTCATAGTTTCTTATTAGCTAATAAGTAGAGGGTTATAAACATTGAGTTATATACATTGTTCATCATTTATTCTTGATGTGTTTTATGTTCATTTGAGTTATATATATTGTTCATCATTTATTCTAAATATGTTTTATGTTCATTTCAGATTGACCGTGGTCATTGTTCAATAATAAAGACATTTGAATAAATGGACCAAGCTCTTATTTATGACCACGGCCAGAGATGGATTCAGGATAACAGATATTGTGAATGACTAAATCCTAAGAACTAATCAAAATGCCAGCAGTAGGATGTCCAATGCCAGGCTGTGATTACGTCACGGACGACCTTGTGGCCGCCATCGTAGCTGCACTCATAACTGCTCACTGCACCACACATGCTCCTGGACAAGCTGCTAAAGTAGAAAGAGTTAAAAGACCCACAATATCGACAGCGGGAACAAGTGAAGAATGGGCACATTTTCAATCACGATGGTCTGACTATGTAGACGCAACTAAAATTGAGGGCCGTGATCGTGTGGTACAGCTTCTAGAATGCTGCGAAGAACAACTTCGAAAAGACTTAACACGATCAGCTGGTGGCAGTCTTACTAACAAGACTGAAGTAGAAGTGATGGGAGCAATAAAAAACTGGCAGTTCGAGAGGAAAACACCATGGTAGCTCGAGTGACTCTACACAACATGCGTCAAGACCGTGATGAGCCTGTGCGACGTTTCTGCGCACGACTTATAGGACAGGCTAGTGTTTGCAAATTCCTGATAAAATGTCCAGGATGCAACGTTGATGTAAATTATACTGACACAATAGTGAGAGACGTATTAGCACGCGGCATATGTGACCCTGAAATACAATTAGATCTACTTGGTGATAAGAATCAGGACATGGCATTGGAAGAAGTTGCACAGTTTGTCGAAGCTAAAGAATCTGGTAAACGATCTGCCTCCCGACTATTAGACTCTCAAGAGGTCCAAGCAGCGGCCAGTAGTTCATACAGAAAGGCAAAACAAACTGCTGTCAAAGATAAAAACGAAGTTTGCTCATACTGTGGCAAGAAAGGACATGGTAAAAACACTCCTGCACGTGCAAGAAAATCAGAATGTCTAGCTTACGATCATAGATGTGAACACTGCAACCGAGAAAATCACTTCGAGAGTGTTTGCCGTAGTAAGGGCAAACCAAAAGTGAAACCCAGTGCTCACAATGCCAATGACTACGAGAATGCGGTGTTCAACACCTTGTGCAGCGTATCATCAATCTCTAAACGACACACCAACAAGACATTGGCTTTGGACCACCATCTGTATGACAACTTATCTGATACTTGGATAAAGAGACCTTCCAAATCTCAACCTTTCATAAATCTGACAATCAGAACGTCACCTAAGGATTACGAAGCCTTGGTTTCCACCTTCAAGCTGGTACACATGCTGTTCGTATATCTGCAATGGCAGACACTGGCTGCCAAAGCTGTCTCGCAGGTATCAAGGTCATCCACAAACTTGGCCTCAAGCAAAGTGACCTCATTCCTGTAACTATGAAAATGCACGCTGCAAACAACAGAGGCATTAACCCTGGATAGGTACGGTCCTCGGACACCCCTTTAAGGGTATACTCGGACGCGAACGACCCCGACGCCAAAAAAAATTCTTGAAAAATCAGTTTTTGCAGTAACCTCCTTTTTTCTTTTGCCAAAAAAACTTCAATGAATGCTTAAAACAACTGTAAAGATAAATACTACTCATCTGCAGAAAAACTATTTATTATAAATATTTTAAAAAATTAAGTAGAAAAAAAAGACCTGACATAAAAATTCATAAAAAAAAAGTTTATACATATATACACAAATCCTTTTAGGAATTGATTCTTGAATGTTTAGGACACATCTTGATGTATTTTGGATGAAGTCAGACCCATGGAGGTGAAGATCTGAAATGAGAAAAAAAGGGTAACTTTTTTTGGCCAAAAAATTTTCCAAATTTCATGAATCTTTTTGGGTACCCAAATGAAATAGGAAGTGGCTAATTTTTTTAGGGAATAAACATATGTTATCCTAAAATAGAAATATGTAAAAAAATCTTCATTATTTTGTAAATTACATTTATATCAGGGGCCATATCTAAAGGTAATTTTTTGAGTACTTGGAAATTTCGTAAAAAAATACATATATTTAATATATAATATGATATTTATGCAGGTAAAAATATACCAAAATATCACAAATTCTATAGGGAACAAGAATATATATAGATAGGGCAGCTTACGCTTCGGATATGTCCACAAAATGGCCGCCAACCACACTGACTCAGACTCCCTAATCTGCCACTTGAAATGTAGGAAGGGTATGTCAATTTCAAGGTGTTATTTACTAATCTAATTATTATTGGATATGCATAAAAATTGTATGGTGGGTTGCTGGATAATTTTCGATTATTTTACGACTATAAAATTAAAATTCTGACCCCAAAAAATTTTTTTTGAAGGGAAATAAAATCGAAAAAAAAAAATGTAAAACAATATTTTAGCTAAAAAAATTTGATGATATTCAATCAAAAAAAAAGTAAACAAAATTTTCCGACAAATAAACATCTAGAGGAATCATTACTCTGTGATAGTTCCTTAGTACGTAGTAATTTTGAAAGAATTGGGAAAAAACGAAAAAATGGCAATCACCGGAAAATCGAACACATACCTATATATACGCGATATCTGGCTAAAAAAAAGATAGGCATGGGTAGCCAGATCATCTAGAAACACTTTCCAACACTATAAAAATATAAGTTTTGCGACACTACTTGCCAATTCCTTACGGTAACATGACTAAGCAAAAAAATGCAAAACAAATAAAAAGGGGCACTCGCGGAAAAATGCCCAACATTCTAATATACGGCATCTCAGATAAAAAAAAAAGACATGCACGTGTTAGCCCAACCATCAAGGCACACTTTCTAACACATAAACATGAAAAAAAAATCAATAATATACGGCAATTCCTTACTACGTAGTAAATTTTTACAAATATTGAAAAAAAAACAGAAATTGGCAACCGCAGTTAAATACCCAATATACCAATAACTACGTCGTATCTGACAAAAACAAAATCACGCATGGGTAGCCAGATCATCTAGACACACTTTTCAACATTAAAAAAGCAAAAGTTTTACGACACTATTTCACAATATCTTACGGAAAAATGACTTGGCAAAAAAATGAAAAAAAATGAAAAAGGGACACTCGCGGTAAAATGCCCGACATTCTAATATATGACATCTCAGATAAAAAAAAAGACATGCACGTGTTAGCCCAACCATCAAGGCACACTTTCTAACACATAAACATGAAAAAAAAATGAATAATATACGGCAATTCCTTACTACGTAGTAATTTTTACAAATATTGAAAAAAAAACAGAAATTGGTAACCGCAGTTAAATACCCAATATACCAATAACTACGTCGTATCTGACAAAAACAAAGTCATGCATGGGTAGCCAGATCATCTAGACACACTTTCCAACACTAAACAAGCAAAAGTTTTGCGACACTATTTGGCAATATCTTACGGAAAAATGACTTGGCAAAAAAATGAAAAAAAATGAAAAAGGGGCACTCGCGGTAAAATGGTCCTCGTGGTGATGAACGACATTTTAACTAAAAAAAAAAAACATGCACATGGTAGCCAAACAATCCACCAAGACTTTCCACAACTGATAACCTATACAAGTTGCACCATTCTACGACAATTTCATAATACGTAATAACTTTGATAATTATGCAAACTACCTCAGAAGGGTAAACTCGGACGCGAACGACCCCGACGCGTCTCAGAAATCGGGGAAGGAGTACAGCTACAGCAATGCACATCTGGACACTACTAGAGCGTGTAGGGGAGACACCTCCTGCAGGTCGATCACCCACAAATTCAGTCACAGGGGTGAGTCACATGAGAAAAACCTGTTTTTTTTTGACGCTCGGGGTCGCAAACGACCCACCGTACCTATCCAGGGTTAAAATCCTCGGTACCACAATCCTTTGTATATCAGGAACAGATGAGCAGGGGAACCTTGTTGAGACTAGACAAATGACATATGTCACCGACAACTCGGATAAGCTCTTCATCAGTAGGGAAGCCTGCATTGCCCTTGGCATGATATCGGATAGTTTTCCGACTATTGGTGAAATCTATGACACACAATCGGAAACTCCGGATGCCACCAACAATGGAGTAGGAAGTGTTAGTGGACTAGCCAATCAGTGTGACTGCCCAAAACGTCAACTACCACCTCCTCCGCCTACAGAATTACCGTTCAGTGCAACCGAGTCCAACCAGTCTAAACTAAAGGACTACCTCTTGAAGTACTACGAATCAAGTACATTCAACGTATGTGACCACCAACCGTTATCACTAATGGATGGACCCCCAATGAAGCTGATGATCGATCCGAATGCTGATCCTGTTGCTCGTCACACACCAGTGCCAGTGCCGTTACACTGGCAAGAGGAAGTTAAAGCTGGACTTGACCAGGACGTCCGCCTTGGTGTCCTTGAACCTGTCCCAATCGGAGAACCAGTAACTTGGTGCCATCGGATGGTTGTATGTGCTAAGAAAAATGGCACACCTCGACGAACAGTTGATTTTCAGCCTCTCAATGTGCATGCTAAGAGAGAAACGCATCATACGCCTTCTCCATTTCACCAAGCAAGGTCGGTACCACAAGGAAAAAAGAAAACCGTCTTTGATGCCTGGAACGGATACCACAGTGTACCGATTCAGGAATCTGACCGTCACTTAACTACGTTTATCACTCCTTGGGGACGGTATCGTTATAAAACAGCCCCTCAAGGGTATATTGCTTCTGGCGACGGATATACTCGACGGTATGATGAAATAGTTGCCGAGATACCCAACAAAACTAAATGTGTCGATGATGTTCTTCTTTGGTCTGACTCAATAGAGGAGAGTTTTTTCCAAGCTGTACAATGGCTCGACATATGTGGAAGACACGGCATAACACTCAACACTGACAAATTTCGTTTTGCAGAAGACACAGCTGAATTCACTGGATTCGAAATAACCCCAGACACAGTTCGCCCATATGCAAGATATCTTAGTGCAATTATGGACTTTCCAACCCCAAGAAATATCACCGATGTCAGATCTTGATTTGGTTTAGTAAACCAAGTATCGTATGCTTTCAGCATGACCGACAAAATGCTACCATTCAGACAGTTATTGAAACCAGGAACACCATTCACCTGGAATGACAATATTAATGCACTCTTTGAGGAGTCTAAAACTGCCATTATCAACGAAATTGAAGAAGGCATGCGAATCTTTGACAAGACAAAACCTACCTGTCTCGCCACCGATTGGTCAAAATCAGGAATTGGATTCTGGCTGTTCCAGAAACATTGCGACTGTCCAGACTACCGACCGTTTTGTTGTCGCACTGGTTGGAAGATCACACTTGTCGGAAGTAGGTTCACACATGCAGCTGAGTCTCGATATGCACCAGTTGAAGGTGATGCGTTGGCAGTCGTCGATGCTCTTGATAAGGCAAGATACTTTGTTCTTGGCTGTGAAGATCTTGTGGTCGCAGTTGACCATAAACCCCTGTTGAAAATATTTGGTGACAGATCATTGGAGGACATATCAAATTCACGTCTCAGAAACTGGAAGGAAAAGTCCCTCCGCTATCGATTTCGCATGATTCATATCCCAGGGGTCAAGCATCTCGCTGCAGATGGAGTATCGCGCCACCCAACTGGAAAATCTGAAAAGCTATCGCTTCAAGATGACATTGCATCAGTTGACAGTGTACCTTCCGTGAGAAATGTTCCCCTACACAAATTGCCATCAGCATATTCTGTTTCCACTGACAATGATATTGATACTTGTATCACCGCATCAGCAGAATGCTCACTTGACTCACTTAACGTAAGAGCAGTCACCTGGGACAGAGTTCGCACTGCCACAAGTAGTGACGATAACATGCATGAACTGCTCAGCCTTATAGAATGTGGAGTACCAGAGTCTCGCCAAGAGTTTCCTGTACATCTTCGAGAGTATTTTCAATTCCGCGAGCATCTCTGCACTGTTGATGGTGTGATACTATACAAGGAGCGTATAGTTATTCCTCCAGCCCTTCGTCAGGAAATTATCACATCTATGCATTCAGCACATCAAGGAATTACCTCTATGGTATCGCGAGCAGAGTCATCTGTGTTTTGGCCAGGGATAACACCCGCTATAACAGCACTTCGAGCTGGATGCAACCACTGCAATCGCATCGCGCCTTCGAATCCTAGTGCTCCGCCTACACCCCTTATATCTCCAGACTACCCGTTCCAATGTGTTTGTGCAGATTACTTTCACTACCGAGGAGTTGGATATTTAGTTATAGTTGATCGATACTCGAATTGGCCCATAGTTGAACGATCTTCGAACGGTGCAGAGGGTCTTATAACTTCACTACGCCGAACATTTGTGACATTTGGGATTCCGGATGAATTGACATCTGATGGTGGACCTGAATTTACAGCGACGGCAACTAGGCAGTTTTTAAAGGACTGGGGAGTCCATCACCGCCTTTCCTCTGTGGCCTTCCCACATAGTAATTGCAGAGCCGAAATAGGCGTCAAAACTGTCAAGCGTCTTATAGCGGACAACACGGGCAGTAACGGTGATCTCAACACTGATGAATTCCAACGTGCGATGCTCCAATACAGGAACACACCTGACAGAGATACCAAGTTATCTCCTGCAATATGTGTATTTGGTCGTCCCATCAGAGACTTCATACCTGTCCCGCCCGGCAGGTACCGTCCCCACGACACGTGGAAGGAAACACTCGATGCAAGAGAGGAGGCCCTAAGACATCAACACCTTAAACAGGGAGAGCGCTTATCAGAGCACACTAAGAGACTACCCCCACTGTCCGTAGGTGACCGGGTTTGCATCCAAAATCAAACAGGAAATCACCCCCTGAAATGGGACAAAACCGGTGTCATCATAGAAGTCCGCCAATTCGACCAATACGTCGTCAGAGTTGATGGCTCTGGTAGGGTCACGCTAAGGAACCGGAAGTTTTTGAGACAATACGTGCCTGTCAGGAGTATTCCAGAAGTCCGTACAATTAGAGATGACTATAATCGGAATCAGATTGTACCTATTGCCAATCCTTCGACCACTAAAACGTCTGAGACCATTGCGAAGGACACCATTCCGACAACCCAAAATCCGGACACACATGGTACTCTTCCATTGACCACTTTGCCGTTACCAAGTGGTACTACCCCTAGCATTCATTTTGATGTTGCTGCTCTGGAATGCTATTCCAACGACCTCGGTAACACTGCGAATCATCAAGCAGAGATTCCGCCTCCCAATGATAGCACAAACTCTCCATCGCAGTTAACTCCTGCCATGCCAAATTTGGAGCAACGCAAGTCCAGTCGTACCCGTCGACCACCAGCATGGCACTGTGATTTCGAGATGAACTAGCTATAGTGTCATCATGATCAACACATGACAATAATTGTTTTTCAAGTTTCTGTTCCTTCACATGCTAACAGGAGTTTAGTGTTCATAAACCTATAATTTGGACGTTTAATTGCCACCCAATGTTTTGACATCAGTTTTAAACCGATCTCCACGAGAGACATTTTAAAAGGCCGTTTAAAAACTTGGGGGGAGATAGAGGGTTATAAACATTGAGTTATATACATTGTTCATCATTTATTCTTGATATGTTTTATGTTCATTTGAGTTATATACATTGTTCATCATTTATTCTAAATATGTTTTATGTTCATTTCAGATTGACCGTGGTTATTGTTCAATAATAAAGACATTTGAATAAATGGACCAAGCTCTTATTTAATAAGTAGCTCGTTGTGCCATTTATGACTTTAATTTTTAGCAAGAACTTTTGGAATTTCAGAACTTTATCATTTTCTGTGATTTAGTACATTTTGTTCTTGGCTTTAGAATTATGTTCGATTATTTTTTATTTTTTTTTTATTTCCAGGCTTTGTATTTAATTAGACTGCTTATATATTGCTATGTTTAACTGAGGTATATTTAATGCTGACCTTTTTATTTTCAGGATGTGTAATGCACAATTGTGTGTGCTTTATTAGATAATCCTATGCATCTTTACATTAAGGTTTTCTTCACTTTTGAGATTGATGGTATTTTAAGATTTAATTGATTCGTTAGGTTGTATAAAATTTTTTTTCACTCTATTTGCTAATTTTTTTTTTTTGTTAGGGGAGAAAGGTATTAGATTAAAGTAAATTCATTAATTTGATTATAAGTTGTTAATACTTGTCCAACCTTTTGATCTTGTTTTAGTTTTAAGTTTATTAATAAGCTAGCGTCATTTTTCGTATATTAAGCTTTTTTTCTCTCCCATGAGCTGTATTGAGTTGAGTGGAAGGCTTAATCGAGTGGTGGTGATAAGTGACAGAGTTAGTTTGAGTTCCTCCTCACAGCCTGACGCTCTGCCACTTAATTATTAGTCACGTCTGGAGTTTTGGGATCACGTCCTTTGCTGCTTTGTGTGTGGTCGCTGGTGTTTGTCACCCGCGACATTCACCAGCCGCGCCCCTTCCCTCATTCGTCAGAAGAGTTTTGAACGAGTTGCCCGTAGATACGGTGCGGTTTGTGGTGTGCGAGATCTGTTGACGTCCCGGATTCTCGGAGGCTACCACCCTTAGTGTTCCCGTGGTATTTTCGATTGCCTGCAGGCATTGCAGCTGGACCCAGTTGACCTGCTCATCAGTATCAGGGAGTTCTTGGAACTCGTGGAGACAAGTAGGGAGGCATTCTACAGGTATGAGATATTTTTTATAGCCATTTATGACGATCGTGGATCGCCGAGTACCTGTAGATGTGCACGCCCCTGTTTGCAGTACGGTCCTCTGGACCTTGTATGACTTGATGAGACAATCCACTAAGCTTCTTGTGATAATTCCTTTGCATAAATTTGTAAGATTTTTTTTTTTCTTGTTATTCATTGTTTATTAAGTTAAGTTTAACATTCAATTTAGTTTGTCTGTGTTAGATAAGAATAATATTAAGTTTCCCATTTATTTTCTCTTTCTTCCTTCTACCTAACTTAGTTTATTAGGTTAGATTTTTCTGGCCAATAATTTGAAAGGTAGCTGCCTGAAATGTCACATTTAAAATTTCCTATTTTTCATATTAGGGTTTAATTTAGTTGTAGGTAATCTTTTAAAGATCTTAAGGTTGGTTTTCCCTTTAATTTGTATATTCATTTATTTTGGTTATTATTGTTACCAACCATTACTTACTTTTCTTGTGTGTAAATAAATATTGCAACTTTTGTTGAGGTGTTTGTTCTTTTGTTCCCAAGTTGCTGTGTTACATTTTTACTGACCGCAAATTCTGAGTAGAGACAAGAACCCTTGAAATTACGGCCGTAAATAAGGTCGTAACACACACACACACACACACACACACACATATATATATATATATATATATATATATATATATACACAGTATATATATATATATATATATATATATATATATATATATATATATATATATAAGGACAGACACTCGTTTAAATGAGCCAAACAGTCTTAATTAACGGCACACTGACACAGCTCGGTGGCAAAACGGTAACCTTTCCCACTACTCAAAGCACTTTCATTAAGTGGTGAGTGAAGCAATCTAGGGACATCAGACTCTTGGTGGTTGATGCGTTGTCATCATCATCATCATCATCATCATCATCATCATCATTCAGAGAAAATTCCTTCTTACAGGCAAAGTCGTTACCGATTGTATCCAAATTCAAATGAGCAGTCAGTTCCAAAACTTAATACTAGCAGGGCCAAAAATCATAAGTCCGCATATAAGCAGTCTCCAATAGGAATCCAAAGGAGGAATTACGGCGTGCAAAATAAAAAAGAAAACCACTCACGAGCACTCCTAGCTAACTAAACTATCACACTATGATCAAAGATAAATAATAAAGTTTCTATTATTCAGAATCACTCTTAGCAAAGATACATAAATTGTAGGCTACTTACTGTTGAAATAATTAAACACTTTTACGCTTGTAAATAATATTAATGATAATCCAGCATTCGTACAACTGCCTCAAGTCACAGTCAAATCAAAATAAGCATTCACTCCGAAACATTTACCTCTGTCCTAACCTAACTAAAAAGTAAACAAACAGTCAATCATTCCAATTATCTTTTTCACAACAAACAATCAATACACTAACTACCTCTCGTTCGCTGACACACTTACACACTCTCTCTCTCTCTCTCTCTCTCTCTCTCTCTCTCTCTCTCTCAGGATTGGGCAAACAAAAAATAAAAATAAATAAAAATGGATCCTCCACATTCCTCCCCCCTTACTTTGCCAAATCCTTCTACATTTTCACACAACCACTTACATTTTATTTTGCATTACCCAGTCGCAGTTAGGAACGGGACCTCTGTTTCGAGTAACTGGGCTTTTATATACTCTCTCATTCACTTCTTCCATATCGCTATCATTCATTGTCCTATTCCGATTCCCATTTATACTTCTATCATCTAATATATCATGCACTATCCCATCTACCTCACTATTATATGGCACTAAAATATTACTTATTTTCGTCAACAATTCATCCATTTCATCAAAACCATTTTCTACTTTAGTAAATGAATCATTCATACTATTTATCATTCTCCTATCTCTTATTCTCGCATCCGTCATACTTTCTTTTACATCATCTAAGGAAAAACCACACATACTATTGGTATCATTCATACTCAGCAGGATGCATCTGTATTAACACATTTTCCCCCATACTCACTTGTACATTTATACCCTCGTCATGCCTGTTCTGATTCCTACCTATACCTATAAGTTCTCCTTGCACTTCACCCTGACTAGATAATTTCAAGCGCCTCTTTTTCCTATATTCAATAACACTAATTGTTTATTTTCCAACCCTAACTTCTCATGCATACTAGGTTCATACCTATTCATTTCCAACTAATTATTCATCCCATTCTCACGAACATTGATCCTATTCCCTCCACACACACAGGAGAATTCACCCAGCTGAACCCTCTTACTAATTACCCGAATATCCTGGCTGACTTGATCCCTTCTTCCTACAAACCCTAGTTTTATGCCCAGCTACACCACATTCAGTACACTTCGCACGCTGTTCCCTACACATTCTCACATAATGCCCATCCTTACCACAATTGCCGCAAATCACATTCATACGATTACTACGACATCCACTCGCTATGTGCCCAGTCATACCACACCGATAATATTTTACCCCTTTCTCTTTCTTGCACTTGCTAATTCTATGCCCTACCTCACCACATCCAAAACAAGCACCTAGAGCCCATCTACATTCATTCTTCTTATGACCTTTCTTTCCACACCTATAACACTTTTCATCACGGACACGACTATCTGACTTAACTCGTTGCGCACTCACACTCCTATTCCTATTGCGCCAATTACCCTGCCTAAATCTACCATTTGCTTGCACAGTTCCTCAGTTACTTGCCGTAACCCTCCTATCTATTACCTTATCAGCTATCCTCATTGGCCCTCTCAAAATTGCATCCTTATAACTACCAAATTCTATTACACTTTCTTCCATTCCAGTTCTTACACTCACAAATTTACTTTCTTTCATGCACCTATCTAACTCGTAATCCTCAACTATCTCTAAAATATCATCCCAAGTCAATCTTTCTTTCGTCCACCTCATTTTTTCCTTCCGTTTCAAATTAGTAAACTTGGCAACATTCTCAGGTACAGTAGCCAAAAACTTCTTCATTAATTCCTTATTCTCATTTATGCCTTCATCCCCATACTACTTCCCAGCTAACGTTTCCAACCTACATACATACATCGACATCGTTTATCCTACATCCATCCATGCCTCATCAAAACCATTCTTACGCTTATACCTAACACTCCCTTTCGTACTTTTTACCTGTTCAATTATTTTCTTTTTCACACTTTCATAATCAATATCCCCTACACTCATTATCACACCATACATCGTCAACAAATACCCTGTCAAATACTCTCCTAACTACCTAGCCTAAACTCTCTTACTATCACCATACTTAGCCTGACAGAACCTTTCATAGTCCCTGAAAAAGTCATACACATCCCTACTGCTATGTTCATTAAACCTTTCACACCTCGGTACCTCTCTCATAACCACTGTGTTACAAACTTCAACTTCATTCTCACTACTCTCTTCACTGCCTAATCCCTTCTCGTTTCCATCTTCTTCATTTTAATACAATGAATCTAATTCTACACTCAAATTCCTCTCTTTCACAATTCTCTTTTTACCCTTTTTCTTACTTACCACCTTCACCCATTCATGATCATCCTCACTCTCACCCTGACCTTTCTTCTTTTCCTTCTTCACATTACCTTTACCTTTCTTCTCATTCTTCCTATCACATTTCTGTTCATCCTTACTATGCCTAATTCCTTTACCTTCAATCTCACTATCACTACCTTCCTCATTATCACTTACCTTATCCTTCTCTTCCACTATCAACCCTTTACTTGAAGCAGAAACCACTCCTCCAACTGCACCCTCACCCATGAACGTTTTCATCATTCCCATTACTTGGCCCATCATAGCTTCCATTCGTTACTCCATTCGTTCCTCATTCTCTTGCATCCTCATCTCAAAACTCTCTTCCTCTCTCTCTACAGTTCCCTAAATTTCCCTCAGTTTCCTATGCATCTCCTCATTCTCACAACTCAGCCTCGCATTCTCAAGCAACAACTTCTCTTTCTCTTTGGCCAACTTCTCGCTCTCTTTAACCAACCGCAATTCCTCCCTTAATAGTTTGTTCTGCTCTTCCATTTTTTTCAGTTTTAAATCTAATTTCGTAACCTATCAGTCCTTCGTCCAAGAGTCCAGCTATCAATCCCACCTCGGCAGTCCATGTTCGGACGCCAAAATAATGTGGCGGGATGTCACAAGAACAACCCCCAAACCCATGATCACTCTACCAGACAAATTGTCCCACAACACAAACTTTATCAACAGGACTCTTAGACAGAAGGAAAATGAAAACAAACCATAGCCTTAATACTATATTCCTCAAAACTGAAATAAAAAAAAAAAAAACCTTCTACAATTAAATAAACCCTAACAAAACTTAAAACAAAAATAGACCACAACCAATATGTAATAAGTATATATATATATATATATATATATATATATATATATATAAAAGGACAGAAACTCGTCCAAATGAGCTAAACAGTCTTAATTAACGGCACACTGACACAGCTCGGTGACAAAACGGTAACCTTTCCCACTACTCAAAGCACTTTTATTAAGCGGTGAGTGAAGCAATTTAGGGAGATCAGACTATTAGTGGTTAAAGCATCGTCATCATCATCATCATCATTCAGAGAAAATTCCTTCTTATAGGCAAAGTCGTTACCGATTGTATCCAAATTCAAAAGAGCAGTCCGTTCCAAGTCCTAATACAAGCAGGGTAAAAAATCATAAGTTCACATACAAGCAGTCTCCAAAAGGAATCCAAGGGAGGAATTACGGCCGAAAAAATAAAAAAGGAAACCACTTACGAGCACTCCTAGCTAACAAAACTATCACACTATAATCAAAGATAAATAATAAAATTTCTATTATTCAGAATCACTCCTAGCAAAGAAATAAATTGTACTTTCTGTCGAAATAATTGAACACTTCCACGCTTGTAAAAGAATATAATGATAAACCAGCATTCGCACAACTGCCTCAAGTCGCAGTAAAATCGAAATAAGTATTAGCTATGAAACATTCACCACTGTCCTAACCTAGCTAAAAAGTAAACAAACAGTCAATTATTCCAACAATCTTCCTCACAACAAACAATCAATACACTAACTACCTCTTGCTCGCTGAAACACACACACACACATTCTCTCTCTCTCTCTCTCTCTCTCTCTCTCTCTCTCTCTCTCTGTTTCTCAGGATTTGGCAAAAAAAAAAAAAAAATAAATAAAAATTGATCCTCCACACCGGAGATTATATTGTCTGCTATAAGTATGGCAAGAAAGGCCATATCAGTAAGGAATGTTGGTCGAACCAACCGAAAGCATTTGCCCATGAGGTTAAGGATATTTCAACTTCATAGAATGATGATATGAAGAATCGAACGGAAAGGGATAACGAGGAAAATAATCCAGCTAACGTTTACACGACGAACAGGGCAACCCCTTTAAACCGAGTATTTATGAGGGTATGTTTGCCACTCTGGATGGGAGAGAGCAGATCCCGGTCAAGATAGTGCGTGACTCAGGATTTAATCATTACGAGGTGACATGAGGTGTACACTCGATGGTGGAACAGCCTCTTAGAGGAGATTCGGTCATTTGGAAGAGAATAGGAGGTGAAGAGGTTACTCCTATATGCTGTTTGAAACTGTTATGCGAGTTGGTGACAGGTCATTTTGATTTTGCTGTGAAGGACTCATACGCTGTCGAAGGAGTAGAAGTCCTACTGGGAAATGAGGTTGGGTGAGCTCTGTTTGTGCATTGTCTCATTGTAATGGAGAAACCATTGAAGTATAGTCCTACCACTGAATCCGTTGTGTAACGACTAGGAGTATGATGAAGAAAGTGGTTACAGAAGAAGACAGAGAAACCAAAGGAGCGATGAACTTGGGGGATTTTTTTTTCATAAAAGAAGAGGATTCCCTTGATAGTATGCAAGAGGAGAGGGCCCGAGAAAGCCTGGGAGGAGAGGAATGACAGACGAATAAACAGGAAGACAAGGAAGCAATGGATTTGGAAGAAATAGAGAACTCAGCCTTAGAGAAGTAGGATAAGTGAATTTTGAAAAGGCTTATAGGATTGCAATGGAAGGATGCAACATTAATAGAGTTATTGTACTGTGTGGTGCATAATACGGAGGTGTATCAGTGTCCCACCTATTCTTATATTAGGGATGGATATCTTATGAGAAGTCATAGACCCGCCAATATCCTCCATTAGTACCTATTGTGAAGGAAAATGGTCAGGTTAGGTTATGTGGAGATTACAAAGTAATGTTGAATCCTCAACTGCATGTAGCTCAACATCCATTACCAAATCTGAAAGACATGTTTGCAACAATGTCAGCATGCACTGTTTTTTTTTTTCTAAGTTAGATTTAAGACAAGCATTTCAACACCTTCCCAGGGATGAAAGTTCACATGGATTATGTACAGTAAATACATCCTTATGTTTGTTTAGGCAAAAGAGATTACCTTATGGAGTTGCAAATAGTCTAGCTATATGGCGACAAACTATGGATAAGATTTTTTCATGAATGCAAGGAGTATTCATTTTTATAGATGATATTTTAATTTCTGGTAAAGACACAAGAGAACATAGATTGTGAAGAGTCCTGAAGAAGTTGAAGGAACATAATATTAGAGTAAATAAGAGCAAATGTATTTTAGATGTTGATTCAGTGGAATACTCAGGTTTTGTCATTAATGGCAAGGGTATTCACAAAACTAAAGAGAAGATTAAAGCTGTACAATCAACAAAAGTACCACAAAATGTTAAGGAATTACAATCATTTTTAGGTTTAGTAACATTTTTGGGGAATTTCATTTAGAATTTACCTACAATTGCACATCCATTGTATAATCTGTTGAATAAGGGTGTAGAATGGAAGTGGACAAAAGAGTGTCAGGAATCTTTTGAAAGAATCAAGCAGGAAATAACATCACCTACATTCTTAGTACATTATCAAATGGATTTACCAGTTAAATTAGTATGTGATGCATCAAACATAGGCTTAGGTGCAGTATTATCTCATGTAATGCCAGATGGAACAGAAAAACCAATTGCATTCACTTCTAGAGTATTGAACAAGGCAGAAAGGATTTACTCTCAAATAGAAAAAGAAGGTTTAGCATTAGTGTATGGAGTTAAGAAATTTCATATGTATCTTTATGGTAGGAAAACGTTCACACTTGTTACAGATCATAAAACTTTATTAGCAATATTTGGTCCAAAAGCAAGTTTATTTACGTTGGTAGCTGCAAGACTACAATGTTGGGCAATTACGTTAGCCGCGTACCACTATGATATAGAATACCGTCCAACATCAAAGATCGGTAATGCAGATACTTTATCTAGATTACCAGTAGACAAAGCTCCAGAAGAGTATGATGACAGTATTCTCCTAATTTCTGTATATAATGTACCCATTACAGCAAAGGATGTAGCACACATTACCAAGAGAGACTCAGTACTTAGTAAGGTTTTGGAGAGTTTAATGACAGGTAGGGACTTATGTGGAAAAGAGGAAAATTGTAAACCCTATAAGGATATATGGTATGAACTGAGTGTAACACAAGGAATAGTGATGAGAGGTTCAAGGGTAGTTATTCCTAATTCACTGAGGAATAAGCTTTTGTCTGAAATACATGCTGATCACCAAGATATTGTAAGATCAAAGTCAATTGCAAGAACTTTTGTATGGTGGCCAGGTGTAGATAAAGATGTGGAATCTTAAATAAGGAATTGTATGAATTGTGCTATGCAACAGAACAATCCTCATTTTGCTAGAATGCACCCATGGGAGTTACCCAGGTATCCATGGCAAAGAGTGCATATAGATTTTGCAGGTCCTTTTTTAAATTATTAGTTTTTGATAGTCGTAGATGCTTACAGTAAGTGGCCTGAAGTAATTCCAATGAAGACAACAACGTCTTATGCCACAATAAAAGAGTTAATGCAAACTTTTTCTACAAATGGTATTCCAGAAATAATTGTTACAGATAATGGTCCACAATTTACCTCACAAGAGTTTAAAGAATTTTGTAACGTCAATGGAATAAAACATATATTTTCAGCAACGTATCATCTCTCTACCAATGGAGAGGCTGAAAGGTTTGTTCAAACATTTAAACACAATATGAAGTGTAGAGAAGCAAACTCAGGTAACATATTTTTACATGTATCAAAGTTTTTATTGTCTTATAGAACAACGCCAGACAGCACAACAGGCATGACACCATCGAATTTGTTGATGGGGAGGAGGATTTGGTGTAAGTTAGATTTGTTATATCCAAATTTGCAAAGTACTTTAGAAGATAAAGGGTATAAACAAGTAGAAAATCTTCCAAAAGTAAGACATTTTTACCTTTATCTGATGTCATGGTAAGATCGTACAACACTCCAGAGAAGTGGGTACCAGGAGAAATTGTAAGAGAGATAGGAAATTTACATTATGATCTTCTAGTTGGTGGAAATATTGTAAAATGTCATGTTGATCAATTACAGTCATTAAACAGAAATACAGTAGAGCATGTGAATGTTAGATGTGGAAAACTTTCAGAAGTAGTTAGTGGTAAACTTTAAGAAGTAGTTAGATCAAATGAGTTAAATATTAACCAAGATGCTCCAACATCAAATGTAGATTCAAAATCAATCCATGTACCAGTACAAGATGAGATTACAGTGCTTCCTGATAGGATTAATAGAGGAAAGCCCCCTGAGAGATTAGATTTACAAAGATTTATACAATGTCAAGTTAAGGGGGAGGAGACTGTCATGTATTATTGTAAAAATGTACTGTATTACCTCAAATATTACATGTATTGAGCGCAATATTGCATCATATTACACTGATAAAACATGTTTAAGCATTGTCCATAAGTGAAATAATGTATTTTGATATTAGGGTTCAAGCATTTATTAACTACCTCAAAGATAGGATGTGATTCTTTTTACTTTTGTACTGCAGTAGGATTTAAGTCTTTTGAGAGCGATGCTCATATGTTACTTTAATGTTTTGGTTTGTAAGACTGTCTACGAGACACTCGACGATCAGTGAGAAGCTCAGGGCCACAGAGTAATGTAGCCTCTTATTATACATTAAAGGGTTACGTATACACCTGTGTTTGATTCAACAAATCAACATATCAAACTGACGACGCAGCATGGGATATAAACCTGGATTTGTTGTATCCAAATTTGCAAAGTATTTTAGAAGATAAAGGGTATAAACAAGTAGAAAATCTTCCAAAAGTAAGACATTTTTACCTTTATCTGATGTCATGGTAAGATCGTACAACACTCCAGAGAAGTGGGTACCAGGAGAGATTGTAAGAGAGATAGGAAATTTACATTATGATCTTCAAGTTGGTGGAAATATTGTGAAACATCATGTTGATCAATTACAGCCATTAAACGGAAATACAGTAGAGCATGTGAATGTTAGAGATGGAAAACTTTCAGAAGTAGTTAGATCAAATGAGTCAAATATTATTCAAGATGCTCCAACATCAAATGTAGATTCGAAATCAATTCATGTACCAGTACAAGATGTGGATAGAGTGCTTCCTGATAGGATTGATAGAGGAAAGCCCCCGGAGAGATTAGATTTATCAAGATTTTTACAAAATGTCAAGTTAAGGGGAAGAAGACTGTCATGTATTATTGTAATAATGTACTGTATTGCCTCAAAAATTACATGTATTGAGCGCAATATTGCATTATATTGCATTGATAAAACATGTTTAAGCATTGTTCATAAGTGAAATAATGTATTTTGATATTAGGGGTCAAGCATTTATTAACTACCTCAAAGATAGGATGTGATTCTTTTTACTTTTGTACTGCAGGAGGATTTGAGTCTTTTGAGAGCGATGCTCATATGTTACTTTTGTTTTGGTTTGTAAGACTGTTTACTAGATGCTCGACGATCAGTGGGAAGCCCAGAGCCACAGAGTAATGTAGCTCTTATTATACATTAAAGGGTTACATATAGGCTACACCTGTGTTTGATTCAACATATGAACATATCAAACTGACGACGCAGCATGGGATATAAACCTGGATAATTAGTACTGATTATTCATTCATTTACAGGTATGTGGTATTCTGAAATCACCAGACAATATTCAACCAACATATCAGAGAATGTATTTCAAAACTTGTGAGGCGCAAATTTGGCGATTAACCTGGAGAAGAGCGAATTTGGAAAGGCAACAGTTAGGTACTAGGGATTTGAAGTCTGAAGAGGACAAATCACCCAGGCAGCCGCTAACGTTGAAAAAATAAGAAATGCCTCACCCCCCCCCCCCATGAGGAAGCAATTAGAACGATTTTTATGAATGGCTGGATTATACAGACTTTTTGCCCAAACTTTCCGGCTTTAGTCGCTCCCTTGGCGGATTTGACTAGCCCCATGAAAAAAATTTTATGGACCAGCGAGTGCCAAAAATCGTTTGACAGAATGAAGGGCATAGTAACCTCAAACCCAATACTGCAAGCACCGGATTTCAACAAAAAATTCCTTATCCAAATAGATGCGTTGGAGAATGGGATTTGATCTATCTTATTGTAAGAAAGCAAGGAAGGAATTCTTCACTCTGTTTGCTTTATGTCGTCAAAGCTGAAGAAGCATCAATGAGCTTACCAGAAAGTTGAAAAGGAACTATCAGTTCTAAATACAGCAATAAGAAAATTTCAAGTTTATGTAAACAGACCACAAAATGGAAAAATTACAGTTTATTCAGATCACAATCCTTTAACTTTTTATTTAAATAAAATGAAGAATGATAACTAAAGTTGAACTAGATGGTCATTATGTTTACAATCACATTTTATTAATATAAAGCATATATCAGATAAAGGGAACGTGGTTGCAGATTATCTATCTCGGGCTTAATCTGCGGATTCAGGCTTGGATTAGGTAATCTTTTTGGGGGAGCTATCTTACGAAGCAGGTCTCTATGAGAATAGAATATCTTATTAACATATCCTATTTGTGTATTCAAGAAATATATAGCCAGCTCATAAGGTGTGTTTCATTCACGTAGGATTGAGTTATGTATGTAAATTACATAAGACTTTTGTCAATCATTTAATTGTATTTTCATTCAGTCTCGTAGGCTATATGTAAATTTATGTCATTTTAAAGAATTAGCTTTAATTTCACTTAGTTTTGTTACTAAGTCTTATATTATCTCGTTTAGGTATGCTGTATGACACCAACGAGGTATGAGCACGAGGGATTACGTCCTTTTTATGTTCCCACATGATTAGAAAAGACTTGAAAATTGTAGATTAAAGTTTTTTTTTTTATGTTACGAGAGGAAGGTGGACGGAGTTAGTTAAAAGAGAGTTGCTTCGCAAGCAAGGTTCAAACCCCTTCTTCAAATTACTACATTGGCAACTTTACGACGCTAGAGCCATGCCCCCTACCACGAGAATGATTGAATTGAAATTTCTACACTAATTAAGTAATGCATATACAGCGGAAGAGACCCGGCCTATCCATTTGGAAGAGGCAATGTCCACCAGCCCTCTCTCCTCTCAAGTGTGTATAGTACTGTACATCCTTTCAAAAGTTATTAGCGATGTCTATCCAATGTATAACGTGTGTAGTGTTGTTTGAACGTTAGTGATGTTATTGGATGATTAGTTAAAAGTGTACTGTGGTAATGAAAGTATGTTTTATAATATACATTTTTGTAACTGGCCCTGTGAGATTTAGGTTAAACAGTTGAGTGTGTTTATTTTGCCTAACCGTTCAGTAATCTTGTGGGACCAAAAGATTGAAAGAGTATCAGCTAAATATATGTAAGTGTAAGTAAGATTTTTTTCTATAGTGGTAAATTGTCCACTTCATCATTAATTGTTAAAATTAAATATTTTTCATAAATTGATTTCCAGTAAAACAATCGATTTTCAAATTTTATTGAGGATCATCTTTTTGTCCTAATTTCAGGTCCAGTTCTGATTTGAAATTCGAGTGTTTTATTTTTGGTGTTAATTCTTTTGAAATGTTATAACTTTTTAAAGAGTATATATATTTATATAAAGTGTATATTATTTCGATTACCAATATTATTTCTCATTACTTTGCTCGTATCCCGTGACTAAAAAGCAAAGCAAGTGGTTGGTTTTAGAATACTTCACGTAAAATGATCATCCAGTTTTGTTTTAAGTGTGAAGTGAAGAGATCTTTTGGATTTTCAGTGTTCATATATATTACCGTCTTATAGTTGTGAGATTTTCTCAGAGTTCGGGTATTTCTAGCGTGTATCAGATAGATGTAAAGTAAGGTAGTTGAGTTTTGGAGCTCGGGAATTTACATAATTTGTTAGTCCTAATATATATATATATATATTGTGTATATATATATATATATATATATATTTTATATATATATATATATATATATTTATATATATATATATGTATGTATATATATGTATATATATATATATATTTATATATATATATATCTATATATACAGTATATATATATATATATATATGCTTGTGCGTGTATAAAAATAGGAAAGCGCTATTCCAAAATTTTCGTTTTTCTGATCTTTCCTTCAGGTCAGTGAATATATATATATATATATATATGTATATATATATATATATGTGTGTGTGTGTATATATATATATATATATATACTGTATATATATATATATATGTATGTATACAGTATATATATATATATATACATATATATGTATATATATACGTATGTATATATATATATATAAATATATATGCATATAAAATATATATATATATATATATAGGCTATATATATATATGCACATATATATACATATATATATATATATATACATATATGTATATATATATATATATATATATTGTACCAACCGTGTGTCACACAATTGTACATAATTATTTTGTATATATTATGCTTGTATCTGCGCTCTTCCCTCGCACTAAAAAGAACCTGAATGATCATGTCTCCGGTTTTGCTCTGAACATTGTCTGTCTCTCGAACATGTTATGTCCTGTTGCCTTGAGGTTTTGTATATAAAGAAGAGTGTTCCTTAATAAAACTCAGTTGATTGCATCCTGCCTTTGAGTTCACAATCCTCACTCGGCACTGTCACATTGGTGACCCCGGAAGTCGACTCGCTCCCACTGCCTTCCACCCCCACCTCCCTCGCCCCTCCATCATTGGTACTATGACGGAGACGGACTCTACTACAGCAGTTGGCGCTGCGGCCGCCTCATTGAAACTTTCACCGTTCGCCAGCGGAGAGGCGTTTGCTTGGTTTCAGCGCGCAGAAGTCCAGTTTCGTATCAGGGGCGTGACTCGCTCAACCACCAAAGCGGATTATGTTCTCGCGGCGATACCCGAGGACACCTTCCCAGAAATATCCGACTGGCTTTGTGAACAAGGAGACACCCCAATAGCGTATGACGCCCTCAAAACATACCTTTTGCAGCAGTACTTGCCGTCGCCAGCCACCCGTATAGCAAAGCTTTTTCAGCTCTCGCAACAACCGTTGGGGGACCAAAGGGCTTCGCTTGCCCTCAGGGAAATGACCAGTATCGCTCGCCTTCAACCTGCCGCAGACGGCTCTCCTCGTGAGGTGAACCTACTTCGTGCCCTTTGGATACGCCGTTTACCCGAACCTGTACGAGCTGCCATACCCGATGTCGATAGTTTACCCATAAAGGACTTGATGACCAAAGCCGACGCCCTTATGGACAGCCACTTCAAGACCTCCATCAACGCCTCCACCCCTGACGACGAGGATGCCTATTCAACGTCAACCGAAGCTGACATGAATGCCGTAGGACATACACGCCTACCCCGTGACGTGCCGAAGCGGCGACAAAGCCGCCCACCACCCACCAATCGCTCGCGCCCCAACGAACGACTTCTACAGCCACTTACTACCTCCCATCCGCCGCAGTTTTGCTACTACCACTTCAGATTCGGGGCAACCGCGAAGAAATGTGCCAAGGATTGTCAGTGGCCAAAAAACGTGTAAGTAGGCCATCGCTTGTGGCGGTGGCCTTCCATGTTTCTAATCTTTTCTTTTTACAGGATGCAGGAACGGGCGTGCGATTTTTGGTAGACACGGGTGCTTGTCGTTCTCTTTTGCCAAGGAAACTCTTCAGGACACAACGTAGTCTGTCTACATCTGCCGACGTCCGCTTGGTAGCTGCCAACGGATCTGCGATACCCACCTACGGTTACGAGAACCTCCCATTATCGTTCGGAAACGGTAAATTCAATTGGAAGTTTCTCGTTGCTGACGTCACAATGCCAATCCTCGGTGCGGATTTCCTCTCTCATTTCCACCTTCTGGTCGATGTCGCCCACTGACGATTGGTCAACGCAGACTCGTACTTGTCGACACCTCTTCAACCCGCCCCCTCTAACCTCGCTCTCCACATCAGCGCACCTACGGATGCCTACGCCCACCTCCTCACGTCGTACCCGGAAGTTTTCTGTCCAGAACTTCGCCAAACGACCACGGGTCCCTGCCAAGCACGGTATTTATCACCATATCAAGACGACGGGACCCCCCAGTCTTCGCAAAATTCAGACGTCTGGCACCGGAACGATTGGCAGCCGCCAAACAGATGTTCGCCGAAATGGAGAAAATGGGCCTTTGCCAAAAGGCCTCCAGCCCATGGTCGTCACCCTTACACATCGTTCTGAAGAAAGACGGCTCCCTCCGTCCGTGCGGGATTACAGGCGCCTGAACATGCAAACAGAACCGGATCACTACCCCCTCCCAAACATTGCCGATGTGACCTCCTACCTGTACAAAGCGTAGATTTTCTCTACGCTCGACCTCCTGAAGGGGTATTATCAGGTGCCTATGAACCCAGAAGACATCCCCAAGACCGCCATCACCACTCCGTTTGGTACATACACCTTCAATTACTCCTGTTTTGGCCGTCGTAATGCTGGGGCAACGTTTTCAACGTCTCATGGATGGCATCTTAGGGGACCTCCCTTTCTGTGTATGTTATGTGGACGACATATTTGTGTTCTCCTCCTCAAAAGAGGAACACCTCCGTCACCTGCCATCGTGCTCGACCGCCTGCAACAAAATGGCCTTGTAGTCCGGTACGACAAGTGTACCTTTGGCGCCAACGAGAGTGTCGTTCTTAGGGCACCGTATCACTCCTGAAGGAGTCCATCCCCTCCCTGAGAAGGTAGCAGCCGTTCAGAACTTCCCCGCGCCCTCGACCGTCAAAGCTCTGCAGGAATTCTTGGGCATGATCAACTATTATCACCGTTTTCTGCCAGCCATTGCCGCCACTCTTGCTCCCCTCTACGCCTCCCTCAAGGGCAAGCCAAAGGACCTGAAGTGGGGTCCCCCTTCAAGAAGCAGCCTTCTGCAATGCAAAGAAGGCCCTATCAACTGCTGCGGCTCTCACTTTTCCTATCCCACACGCCCCTCTCCTTCTCTCCACCGATGCCAGCGACATCGCTATTGGTGCAGTACTCGAGCAGGTGGTCAAAGGCTCGCCCCGCCCATTGGCCTTCTTCAGCAGAAAACTGTCCAAGACAGAATCGGGTTATTCTACCTTCGATCGAGAATTGCTGGCGGTGCACTTGGCTGTCCGTCACTTTCGCCATTTCTTAGAAGGTACGCTCTTCGTCATTCGCACAGACCACATGCCTCTGGTGCACGCCTTCACTCGACAGTCTGACGCCTGGTCCGCCCGTCAACGCCGACATCTCTCCGCCGTGGCTGAATACAATTGCACCCTCCAATACGTCCCTGGGAAAATGAATCCCGTTGCCGATGCCCTGTCAAGAAACACGTTGGCTGCCGTTCAACTGGGATTGGATTACAACGCCCTGGCTGAAGCCCAACGACAGGATCCAGAGTATCAAGCTTGTAGGACATCCTGCACGTCCCTCCGCTGGGAAGATTTTCCCCTCGAAGACTCCAACACCACCCTCCTCTGTGACGTCAGTACTGGTAGACCGCGACCTTGGATTCCTGCTCCCATGCGCCGACAGGTGTTTGATTTCATTCACGGCCTTTCACATCCCCCGTGCCGTTCTATTGCACAGCTGCTGAAGGCAAAGTTCATTTGGCACGGCATTTCTAAGGATGCTAAGGATTGGGTCCGCGCCTGTACTTCTTGCCAAACTTCCAAAGTACATCGACACACGGATTCAGGAGTGGGCACTTTTCCTCAACCTCAGCGTCGTTTCGCACACATTCACGTCGACGTTGTAGGCCCCCCACCCACATCACAAGGACATCGTTACCTGTTTACCGTCATCGACCGCTCCACTCGTTGGCCTGAAGCCATTCCCATGGAAACTGCAACGTCCGCCTCATGTACATCTGCCTTACTCTCTGGATGGATTTCAAGATTCGGTATCCCTGAGCATATTACTTCTGACAGGGGAACCACTTTCACCTCTCAATTGTGAACGTCATTAGCGAATCTCCTGGGCATCACCCTACATCAGACAATGGCCTACAACCCCGCTGCCAATGGAATGGTTGAACGTTTTCATCGCACCCTCAAAGCAGCTTTGATGTCCCGCGGCAAGGATTGCAACTGGTTTACTCAGCTTCCCTGGGTCCTCCTGGGACTAAGGACCACTCCTAAAGACGCCCTCGACGTCTCGGCAGGTGAAATGGTGTATGGCGACCCGTTGGTCGTCCCTGCCGAATTTTTTCCTTCTACAACCTCCTCCGACGATCTCCAGCGCATACGTCACGTCGTGGGAAAATTTACTCCGTGCCGCCAGACTTACAAGCCCCCAGCGAAGCATCACATACCAACGGACTTGCACTCTGCAACGCACGTCTTCCTGCGCAACGACACTAGCAAGCCACCACTAACGCCCCCTTACACGGGCCCTTTCCTTGTGATCCGACCCAGTCCGAAAGCATTCCTACTAAACATTCGGAGCAAAGAAGACTGGGTCTCCATTGATCGTCTAAAACCTGCTTATCTTCTGCCAGATGACCCGCCTACAGTTCGCCTCTCTAGATCAGGGCGCCCTATTTAACATGTACAGTATGTCATTTTTAGGGGGGGGAGCCATGTACCAACCGTGTGTCACACAATTGTACATAATTATTTTGTATATATTATGCTTGTATCTGCGCTCTTCCCTCGCACTAAAAAGAACCTGAATGATCATGTCTCCGGTTTTCCTCTGAACATTGTCTGTCTCTCGAACATGTTATGTCCTGTTGCCTTGAGGTTTTGTATATAAAGAAGAGTGTTCCTTAATAAAACTCAGTTGATTGCATCCTGCCTTTGAGTTCACAACCCTCACTCGGCACCGTCACAATATATATCAATATATACAGGATGTATAAATTATAAGTGGATATTAGTGGATATAAGTGGATATAAAAACAAACATGTGAGCAACATATATGATGTGGATTTACTTATCATAACATAAGCTGTAACCATTGTTTATATATATATATGTGTGTATATATATATATATATGCATGTATATACAAATAAATACATATATATATGCATGTATATATAAGATAAATATATATATATATATATATATATGTACAAATGTATAATATATATATATATATATATAGATAATAATACATAATATATAATAATAATTACTCTACTGCAATTTGGTCAGTGTATAATCCACTTGGTAAGGGTTGAAGAGATTCCTTAGCTATGGTAAGCAGCTCTTCTAAGAGAAGGGGCACTCCAAAATTAAACCATTATGTTCTAGTCTTGGGTAGTGCCATAGCCTCTGTACCATGGTCTTCCACTGTCTTGGGTTAGAGTTCTCTTGCTTGAGAGTACACTCGCGTACACTATTCTATCTTATTATTATTTTTTTCTTCCTCTTGTTTTTTTGAAATGGGCTCGGCCAGACCAAGCGCGAGGAGCGGCGAGGTTAGTGGCATGACTCCGCGGCAAGCTAGCTACAAAATGTTGGGTGGCCACACCGAAACCGCCACACCGAAACCGCCACACCTCTCTTGCCTCCTCACTCCCAGCTGATAGCCTTCCTCGTAAACATGACGATGGAGTTTGAGTAAGAAATTACTTCCGATTGAAAATCGTTATTTTAATCTGAACTATAAATTACACAAGAGTCTGGATTCACGATTTTAATAAACAGAGAAGGGAAAATAAGTTAATTTTGAAATTAATGTTGCCAATCTTGTTTGTACGGTGACAGATTTAATGAATATCTGCATATTTCACTAGTCTTTTGATTCCTTGATGGCAACATCCTTCCTGGATTCAGGCTAAAAAAACAAACGTCGAACTATAGACAACCTCAATCTCTTTTACCAGGTATTATGATTGCTTCAAATATGTTAAAGTTCACGAAAAACCATTGTCCCTTTCATTCCAGAATTAACTAGCATTTGCATAAGATATATTGTTTAAATGTACATACGATTCTTTTCATATTTGAAATTTCTCTATATCTTATATATATATATATATATATATACATATATATATATATATATATATATGTGTGTGTGTATATATATATATATATATAAGTAAATGGTGATTAAATAGGTTGCAAAGCACAAAAAGGCATAGGCCTACCCACTATTTTATTACCATCCATTTGCAGTTGATTGCCATAACTTCCATTTATTTAATTTATTTTTGCTCTCCGAAACATCTCCCACTAAATTGTTGATTAGTAATGGCTGGAAACGAACAATTGAATGCGTACCCATTCAGGAACTGATGAAAAATGGCGTAATCTTGGGTGAAGACGCTCGAGCCGCCGCAATTTTTTAAAACATGAAACATAGTCTGGCGGCAACTGCAGCGGCTTGAGGCTTCCCGCGCCTCCTATCTAGCCACCTATATAAGATACCTAAAGTTTCAATTTTCCACGGGAACCTCTTGCCGCTAACCTCACCGCTAGCCGCGCTTGGTCTGGCCGGGCCCTAATAGAAGGGCCATGGATGCCTGAAGGTTTATCAAGAGGTTGTCTTTTCCTTTTTCTTTTTCTTTTTTTTTCTCAAAACTATCCTTACTGTCAGCCCTTCAGTTGAAGTGGCTATCCTGGAGGGTATTTAGCCTTGCATGGTGTATCGGCTCCTCCATGTTGACCAGTTTTTCCGACTTTTTACTATAATCTATGGGTATCATCAATCACTTGATTTTTAATTCTGTACATATTGTTTTTGTTATAATTCTTGTTAATCTAGTTTTATAAGTATGGTGTCTCTTTTTGTTCCTATTAATTCTTATACTGTCTGGAGACATTGAGACCAGTACGTCCTAGATTTTGTCAATGTCGTCTTCTGTATTGCAATATTCGTGGTCTTCATGCAAATATCCTAGACCTTACAGTTGCGTCTAGACAGTATGATATTCTTTTGTGCTCAGAAACTTTGGTTTCTAATATGAGGTACTCATCTGAGCTCCTTATAACTGGTTTTAAGAAGCCAATAATGTTGAAACGTGATGCCATCCCTAGGGCCAGGGGAATGGCGGTGTAAATTAGGACTGAGTACCCTGCTTCTCATAAGTCCTGCTATCAATGTGGATGGCATGAGATTCAGGTAATAAAAGTTTGTAGCAGGCATAACAACTTTTATTTGTGTTCAATCTACCGGAATCCAGACATGGATGATTCTATCTTCGATTGTCTTCTTACCATTATGGCTAAGATACAAGAAGATGATAGAAAGGCTTCTTTTGTCTTTGTTGGTGATTTTAATGCTCACCATAAGGAGTGGTTAAGTTCTATCTCTCATACTGATCGCCATGGCTTAAGAGCTTGGGACTTTGCCTCTGAATCAGGCTGTGAGCAAATAAACGAAGCTACTCACAGGTCTGGTAATTGCTTGGACCTCGTATACACTGACTCATACTGGCGTTATAACTAGTAAGGTTGGTTCTCCAGTCGGGACATCTAATCATGCCTTGATTTCATTAGTAGTGAAGACTGAGCAGCCTGTCCCTGATATATCATACTTTTGTGAAATTTATATGAAATCCCAAGCAGATTGGAATGGGAATTTGCATGACCTTTTGTGCTTGAATTGGTCACAATTATATAGTAGTGTAGATCCTGTTGTCCCTTTGAATGAGAATCTAGTCAACATAATTGATAGGCGTATCCCTTCTCGTGTGCTAAGGTACCGAGTGAAGGACAAACCGTGGTTCAATTATGATTGTAGACGTGCTTTTTTGGAGAAGCAGGAGGCCTATCATCTTTGGAAGGGTAACAGATCAGATTTAACCTAGAACAACTATACTCAGCTTCGAGGTTTTGCTCAGAGAGTTTATGCCTCAACTGAAAAAGGAGTGCAATTTAACCATAAAAAAACCCTTTCTGGTACAACTCAGGAACATAAATGGTGGTCTACCCTTAAATCTGCACTCTTTGGTGTAGATGCAACAGTTCCTCTACTTAAACCAGATGGCTCAGTCACTCACTGTCCAAAGGAAAAGGCTACCCTTTTGGCTGATGTTTTTGACAGTAAACAGAGTAATGAAAAACTTGAACTTTCTCATTCCTGTTTTCCTGAGGCTAAAGTAACTAGTTAGCTTTTCAATCTCGTGAGATTACAGCTCTGTTGATGGACCTTGATGCTTATGGAGGTGTAGACCCCAATGGTATTTTTCCTTTGTTTTTTATAAAGACAGTAGATTTCTTAGCTCTAAAGTTATCTGTTACTTTGCGCAAGTTAGCAAGAAGAGGAGCTTTTAGTACTTGTTGGAAAATTGGTAATGTTACTCTTCTATGTAAATGTGTTTGTGGTAGCTCAAGTTCCACTGTTTACCGCCCAATTTCCATAGCTCCCAAATTAACTAAAGTATTTGAAACGTCTTCCGGCAAAAGTCTTAATAGGTTTGCTGAAGGCAATCATCTACTCCCTAGTTTGCAATTTGGTTTTCGTAAAGGCCTTGGAGCATGTGATGCCCTCTTACAATCTCCAGTGCTGTACAGATATCCCTTGATTGTGGTCAGGAAGTTCGTATGATTGGCCTTGATTTTAGTGCTGCCTTTGACCATGTTAATCATGAGGCCCTTATTTTCAAACTCAAACAGTTGGGAGTGGGTGGGTCGTTTCTTAGCATTATTATTGATTTTTTAAGTAATAGATTTCAAAGAGTTGTTATTGATGGGCACCATAGTGAGTATAGGAATGTGATATCCGGTGTTCCACAGGATAGTGTTCTTGGCCCATTACTTTTCATACTATATACACATGACATGTGGTTTGGCCTAGAAAACAAGCTTGTTGCATATGCAGATGATGCTACTCTCTTTGCATTAATTCCATCCCCTGAATGTAGACCTGGGGTTGGTGAGAGGGACCCTCAATTAGCGTGGCTTGGGTCATTCCTCTGTTCTCGTCGGCTTTGTGTGGTTGTGCCCTGTGCGTTCTGCTATTAACTGTATTTTAATCGTGATTTTTTACGTACATCCTTTTATGGTTTTTTACGTAAAGCATGGGTCCTAAAAGGCTTAGTTTCGCAAGTGGTAGTGGTAGTGGTGAGAAAAGGAAGAAGGAAATGCTTTCTTTAGAAGTAAAGCAAGAAATTATTGAAAAGCATGAGTGAACTTGCAAATGAATATGGCCGAAATATGTCGACGATCTTGACAATCTTGAAACAGAAAGAAGCCATTAAAGCAGTGAAACCTTTTAAGGGGATCACAATCATTTCAAAACATCGTAGCCCTGTCATAGAAGAGATGGAACGACTTCTGCTAATCTGGATGAAGGACAGAGAGATTGTTAGCGACACAATCACCGAAACTATCATCTGCGAGAAGGCGCACACCATCTTCACTGACTTGAAGGAGGCGAACTCTGGGGGTGATGCTGGGGAGAGTTCAACCGAACCTTCCTCAGACGATTTCAAGGCATCTAGCCTTTGTGTGCTAGTGCAGACACAAAGGCTGCAGCTGACTTTGTGAAGAGCTTTGAAAGGACCGTGCAGGAAGAAGGCTACGTAGAGCAGCAGGTGTTCAATTGTGATGAAACCGGGCTGTTTTGGAAGAAGATGCCCAGTCGAACCTACATCACCACCGAACTGAAGAAATTGCCTGGGCATAAGCCAATGAAGGTTCGGTTGACTCTTGCCCTATGTGCCAACGCTAGCGGGGACTTTAAAGTCAAGCCCTTACTGGTTTACCATTCGGAGAACCCGTGGGCTTTTAAGGCACAGAATGTGGATAAGGACCAGCTTCATGTTTTCTGGCGATCAAACACGAAGGCCTGGGTCACTAGGCAGTTCTTTGTCCAATTGGTTAAACAAGTTTTCGGTCCTTCTGTGAAGAATTATCTTCATGAGCAGAAATTTCCTTTAAAGTGCATGCTATGCCTTGACAATGCACCCGCTCACCCCCCCGGACTTGAAGATGATATCTTCGAAGAATTCAAGTTCATAAAGGTGCTGTATCTTCCACCGAATACCACCTCTATCCTCCAGCCCATGGACCAGCAAGTCATCTCGAACTTCAAGAAGCTCTACACCAAGCACCTATTCAAGCAGTACTTTAATGTCACGCAAAGCACAAACTTAACTTTGCGTGAATTTTGGAAAAGCCACTTTAACATTGTGCACTGCTTGAAGATCATAGATCAGGCTTGGGTGGAATTAACTCGACGAACCCTCAATTCTGCCTGGAAGAAGCTGTGGCCTGATGCAGTTTCTCCCCGAGATTTCGAGGGTTTTGACCCCGAACCTGATCCCGTGGAGGGTGCAGCGGAAGACGTAGAGGAAATCGTCTCCCTTGGCAAGTCCATGGGTCTGGAGGTCGACGCAGATGACATCACGGAACTCGTCGCCAAACATCACGACGAACTTACTACAGAGGAGGTCAAGGAACTCCATGCTATGTCTGAGCACATGAGTGATGACGAGGAAGGGATC
>NC_090725.1:174197148-174202148 GCF_036898095.1 Palaemon carinicauda
ATGACTGATTTGAATATCCCGGAGCTCTTGAGTGGAGAGGGGTGGCAGGAAAGGTTGGCAGACTTGAATAAGCCTGATTTAGAGTATGTAGCAGAATTTTTTGAAATTGAAAATCCCGAGTCTGTTAGGAAGGGCTTGTTGCTTCTTAATATTTATGAAAATGTTAAGGCGATGAAGGCAGAAGGTAAACCAGAGACTAGGCAGGGGGAGGAAATGGTGTCAGTAGAAATTTTAGATAGGCAGATTCAGTTGAAAAAAATGGAAATAGATCTCCAAAGGATGAAGGCTTAGGAAAGAGAGAGAGAGAGACAGCACGAACTTGCTATGCAAGCATTGAGTAATAGGGGTTCTTCTTCTTCCCAACATAATGTGTCTGCAATGTCTTGTATTAATTTAACTGAAGCTCTCATGTTAGTCCTAAATTTTCAGGAAATCAACGTGGCCGAGTTTTTTTTTTCTTTTGAGAGGATAGCCTCAAGGTTGGAGTGGCCAAAGGAGTATTGGACTACTCTTATTCAGAGTAAGTTGCTTGGTAAGGCCCAGAAAGTTTACGTTTCCTTGGACGAAGATCTGTCCTCAGATTATGATTCTGTGAAGGCCATAGTTTTAAAGGCTTACGAGTTGGTACCGGAAGCTTACCGACAACGCTTCCGTAATTTACGTAAGGAAAGAGGGCAGACTTTTGTAGAGTTTGCCAGGGCTTAAGAACAATTTGCTGGCGATTGGTTAAAGTCTAAGGAGGTGACGGACTTTGAGAAATTAAAAGAATTGTTTTTGGTTGAGGAGTTTAAAAGGTCCGTGCCTAATGAGGTGAAGGTACACCTCGAAGAGTTAAAATTAGAAACTTTGCAGGAGGTGGCTATTGCAAGTGATGAGTATCTCCTCTCTCATAGAAATGTGATAGGGGAGGTACCCAGAAATGAGAAGTCTGGTTGGGTGAGAGTTAACGGGAATAGTAACCAGAACACGTATAACAGGCCTAATGACAATTATGGTTCTCGTACTACTCCTGTTAACAGTTATAATAAGCAGACCACAAACAACCCAGGGAAGTTGAGAAGTTTGACTTGTTTCTTCTGTCATAAGAAGGGACACGTCAAGAGCATGTGTTTTGCTTTTAAAAAGTCGCAAGGGACCGAAAGACGTCCGGTAATGGCCATTCATAGGAATGAGAACGAGTCAGTGGCTGAGAATTCTAATAATTAATGACTAAGCAATAAGTCACTGGCTCCTTTTCAGGAATTTTTGTCTAATGGTTTTGTTCGCTCTGAGAATTCGACTGAGCAAAGAAAAGTTAAAATTTTGCGTGACACTGGGGTTGCTCAGTCTTTAATTCTCAGAGAATCTTTACCTATTGATTTAGAATGTACAAATAAGGAATATGTTTTGTTAAGTGGTTTTCCTGATACGGTCAGGTCTTACCCGGTTGAGAGTGTTTATTTATCATGCCCGTCTTTTTCAGGTTATTTGAAACTGGCTATTATTGATAAATTTCCTATTAAAGATGTGGATTTGGTGTTAGGGAATGATGTTGCCCTAATAAATAAAACTTTCCCAATTGTGTTAAATTCCAGTAATGAAATATCTGCAGTCACTCGATCGAAGGCTAGTAGTGTTGAGTCGGTAGTTGATGTTGATTTGAGTAGTTTAGATCGTAGTGATAGCTTAGTTGTAGATAGTGGTGTGTTGGATAATAAACTTAATTGGACTACTAAGGAACTTATTACAGCTCAAAAAGCAGATTTTAAAGATCTACCAATTGAGTCTGGCGAAATTACTGATTTGACTGTCCCTCGATTTAAGATAATTAATAATATTTTATACAGAGTAAGTAGACCTTTTGGTGCCATTAACACAGGTTGTGAAATTGTTAAGCAGATTATGGTTCCTTTGTTTATCGAAAGGAGTTAATGACATTGGCTCATGAAAATGGTTTGGCTGGTCATTTTGGTATTTTTAAAACCACTCGTAAATTGTGTGAAAGTTATTTTTGGCCTAAGATGAAAAATTATGTTAAAAAATTTGTAAATAGTTGTGATGCATGTCAAAAAGTCGGGAAGCCTAATCAACCAATTCCAAAGGCACCATTACATCCTATTCCTGTTGTTTCTGAACCATTCAGTGAAGTAATTATTGACGTTGTTGGTCCTCTGCCGAAAACTCGTAGTGGCAATCTGTATATTTTAACAATTATGGATAGGATGTCTCGATATCCTGAGGCAATACCACTGCGAAATGTAAAAACTGTTAAAATTGTTGAAGTGTTAATTGAATTTTTCACCAGGTTCGGTATGCCCAAAGTAATTCAGTCCGATTGTGGGTCTAATTTTATGAGTAAATTATTTAGGGAGAAGATGGCCGAGTTGAAAATTAAACATGTGACTTCTTCCTGTACCACCCTGAAAGTCAAGGTGTTTTGGAACGATTTCATCAAACCATGAAATCTATGATAAAAAAATATTGTTTGGTTAATGGTTCTGAATGGGATAAGGAACTACCTTATTTACTGTTTGCATTTCGGTCAGTGCCGAGTTAATCTTTAGGTTTTTCACCTTTCAGCCTTATTTTTGGTCATTGTGTGCGTGGTCCACTGGATATGGTTCGTGAATCTTGGGAGGGGGACGCCCCTGATATAAATTTGTTACATTATGTTAGTAATTTGGGTGAAAAATTAACGAAGGCTTGGAAGTTTGCTGGTGAAAATTTATTGTGTAGCCAAAAGAAAATGAAATACTTTTTTGACAGAAATAGGCTACTAAGGAGCGTAATTTTGTGGTGGGTGATAAAGTGTTGGTATTGCTTACCATTCCAGGAAACCCTTTAAAAGCTGCATTTTCAGGACTGTGGAAAATTTTAAAGAAATTAAGTGATGTTAATTATTTAGTTGAAACTCCTGAAAGGAGGAGACCCTACCAGGTGTGTCACATAAATATGTTAAAAGCTTATAAAGGTCGTGACAAAGTTGTTCCCGTGACATTCATTGGTAATACTACAAAGTGTAATGGTATTAATTCTTTTTCTTTTCCAGATGTGAGTAATTTTGATGATGATTGTTTTGATAGTGCCGAATGGTCTAATGATAATGAATATTCTTTAGAAAATTTTTCAGAAATGGTTTCACATTTAAATTTAGCAGAACAGGGATCTTTGAAGAAGTTAGTTTTTAGTTATAAGGATTTATTTTCGGATGTTCCCGGACAGACCACTGTCCTGGAACATGATGTAGATGTGGGTAACTCTACTCCGGTAAAACAATCCCCTTACAGGTTAAATCCATTTAAAAATGATGTTGTGGATAAAGAGGTTGATTATATGTTACGACACGGGCTGATTGAACCCAGCAACAGTCCGTGGTCTTCACCTGTTGTTTTGGTAAAGAAGCAGGATGGTCAATTCAGGCTTTGTTTTGATTACCGCAAAGTCAACGAGGTCACAAAGCCTGATAGTTATCCTTTACCCAGGATAGAGGACTGTATAGACAGGATAGGGAGTTCGAAGTATATAACTAAATTTGATTTGTTAAAGGGGTATTGGCAAGTTCCGCTGTCCAAACAGGCACGGGATTTGTCAGCATATGTAACGCAGCGAGGACTCTATCAATGTAAAGTAATGCCTTTTGGCATGAAGAATGCTGCTGCAACCTTTCAAAGGTTGATGAATACTTTGGTTCAAGGTTTAGAGGGGTGTGTTGTTTATATCGATGATATTGTAATTTATAGTGATGACTGGGACACCCATCTTAAACGTATTAAGGCCTTATTTCAGGTACTTAGGAAAGCTGGTTTGGTTATAAACCTCAAAAAGAGTGAGTTTGCCAAAGCCAAGGTTGTGTATTTGGGTCACGAAGTAGGATTTGGGAAAGTGGCTCCAAAACAGGCAAACGTAGACTCTATTAGGCATATTGAAATACCAAGGTGTCGCAGGGATGTCAGAAAATTCCTTGGGTTAGTAGGGTATTATCGCAGATTTGTTAAGAATTTTTCTGATATCGCTGAGCCCCTGACTAATTTATTACGTAAGAATGTGACTTTTGTATGGACTAATGATGCCCAAAATGCCTTTGAAAAATTAAAGCAGGTCCTAATGAATTTTCCTATATTGAAAGCCCCTGATTTTGACTCCCTTTTTCACTTGCTACTGATGCGAGTGATGTTGGGGTTGGAGCAGTTTTGTTGCAGGAAGATGCTCATGGAGTATCTCATCCTGTTGCCTATTTTTCCAAAAAGTTATGGGACTCCGATTAAAATATCAACGGATCATAATCCGTTGGTTTTCTTGAACAGGTTTAAGAATAAGAATCAACGGTTGATGCGTTGGAGCCTCTTGCTCCAGGAATGGAATTTTAGCTTTTCACACATTCCAGGCAAAAGTAATGTTGTTGCTGATGCACTGTCACGCATCAGTGACTGATTTGTGATTAAGTATTTAAGATTAAGATGTTAAATGTCTTGATTTGTAGGTTTTTCTTCGGTGTCGTCTTTGATTAAGAGTGGTTAAGGGTACTTTTGATTTCTGTTTACTTTAGTGTGTATTGTTGGTGGAGGTTAATTTTTAATGTGTTACCATTGTCTTGTGTATGTCCATTAATGATGTGTGAATTTAAGGCCCAAACCCGTTTAGTGTGAGGACGCTCTCTGGAGTGAAAAGAGGCATTTTTGGAAAGGGTTATGAAGGGCCACAATATTGAGTGTTGCAAATCATATAATGTCATGTCCCTGTTTTTTTTTTTTTTTTTTTTTTTTTGTTTCTTTACATAGCCTAGATGGGTCACGGGCTCACGGGTCTTTAGCACAACACAACCGTTTTTTAGGCGCTACAGGGTGGTGTATGAGTGGAACCCTAGACTGAGTTAAGGTTAATCTATTAAGGTTTTTGTCCTTATTTTTGTTTAACTGATATTTGTGGTTTTAGAATAATTTAACCAAGTCACGGGCTCACGAGTCGGTAGCACAGCACGGCTGTTTTTTAGGCGCTACAGGCTGGTGTATGAGTGGTGACCT
>NC_090725.1:174207148-174217148 GCF_036898095.1 Palaemon carinicauda
CCATGAATTGTGAAGTAAACGAAGCAACCGAGGCGACAGCAAAAAGGGCTTTGTTGCTTTCTTCAGTGGGAGTAGAGACTTTTTCCACGATCTGTAAGTTAACAGCACCGAAATTGCCGTCTGCAGTTCCTTTTGATGACCTAGTAAATCAACTTAAGTCTCATTTCATAACGAAACCAAGTCATCATAGAGCATTATGTGATTTCCTACAGAGGAAGAAGAAAAGTAGTGAGTCAGTGAAGGAATATTATGCAGAACTTAAATTATTAGCTCAACAGTGTGAATTTGATAATGAGTTTGACCGAAGGTTGAAGGAACAGTTATTGGTTGGTATTGATAATGAAGTATATTTTAAGGTTTTATTAGCTGATCCTTTTGAGTTAAATCCATCTCCTCTCGTGATTTACTTGCCAAGGTTACCAATTTAGAAACTGCCTATGTTACCGAGTGTAGTCCTACTTCAAGTTCTTTTACAGATAATAGGCCATCAGGTACCGTTAACAAGGTTAGGCATAAAGTAACTAGGCCTAGGCCTAATTCTAGTGCAGACTCTAAGGGGAGAGGTAAAAGTGATTATGGTAAAGCTCAAGGTAAATGCATTCATTGTGGGCATGATAACCATTTAGCTAATAATTGTAAATTTAAGAATGCTAAATGGTATTACTGTGGCAAGGAAGGCCATGTGAGTACAGTGTGTTCCAATAAAAGGGTTAGAAATAAATCTAGGAATGTTAATACAGTGCATGATGTAGACGAGTCTACTAGTAAGCATATTCCTGTTAATGAAAATTTTCATGATTCTTATGATTTATTGAAACTTTTTGATTTTGATGTGAATTCTATTGACTTTGTCGATGATTATGAGGAACCTTATAGAGAAATTTTAAGGTTAAATGGGTTTCCCCTAGAATTTGAATTAGACACTGGCAGTGGTGCATCCACTATTTCACGGCATGATGCTAATAAATTTAATTTAACACCATTACCAACAAGGAAACGCTTAGCTTATTATGATAAAGCGGAAATGCAGGTGTATGGTGAAATAAATTGTGATGTTTCTTTTAAAGGCCAAATGGTCAAGGGACAAAAGTTTTTTTGTTGTAGATAATGATTTAAATTTAGCAGGCAGGTCTTTGATGAAGAAATTGAAATACCAGTGGGTACAAGTTGATAATGTGAGTGATGATAAATTTAAAGATCCTCTTGTTACCCCAAGTAGTGCATCTAGGCTTAAGCTTGATTGTGTAAAAATGTTCAATGAGTATCAGGTGGTGGAAGGATCACCCATTACAAATTATGAATGTCAATTAATGTTAAAAGAAAATGCTGTGCCTAAGTATTTTAAAGCCAGATCTGTGCCTTATCATTATAAATGTAAAATTGAGAATAGTTTGAAAGAACTGGAAAGTAAAAATATAGTGAGCAAGGTCGAGCATGCAGGAGATTGGGCCAGTCCTATTGTTCCTGTAATGAAACCTAATGGTGAAATAAGGATTTGTGTAGATTTTAAGTATCTCAATACCCAAACAAGTGTTAATACCTTTCCATTACCGAGATTGGATGATATTTTGGCAAATGTAGGTTCTTGTCACTATATTTCAAAATTGGATTTGAAAAATGCATATTTACAGGTATCTGTGAGTGAAAATTCTCAACAATATTTAATTATGAATACTCATTTGGGATTATATAAGTTCCACCGATTGCCTTTTGGGTTGTCGTCAGCACCAGGTATATTTCAGAGGTTTATTTCTGAATTATTGGCAAATATTGAGGGTGTTCATGTATTTTTAGATGACATATTGATTGTCGGAGCTACCAAAGAGGAACATGACAGGAGTTTATGTAAGGTTTTATCAATTTTGCAACTGAGAAATGTTAAATTGAATAAAGATAAATGTATTATCGGTTCTAGGGAAGTACCTTATTTAGGATACATTTTAAGTTGTGAGGGAATTAAACCTGACCCAAAGAAAATAGAGGCAATTTTGGAAGCTCCAACCCCTCAGTCTGTCCAGTCTTTGAAATCATTTTTGGGGTTATGCCCTTACTACAATAGGTTTGTACCTCAGTTCAGTTCTATTTTATGTCCTTTATATAATTTGACACAAAAGAATGTTGAGTTTCATTGGTCAGCAGTTCATGAAGAAGCTTTTCAGAGTATTAAGGAAGCTTTGGGTAGAGCTGATATTTTGGATGATTTTAACCCCAATGCTACCATGATTTTAGAAGTTGATGCTAGCCCTGTAGGAGTGGGAGCTGTTCTTAAACAAGAATATAAGGGTAAAATTTCTACCATTTCGTTCAAAAGTAGAAAATTAGCTAATGCTGAGTGTAATTATTCTCAAATTGATAGAGAGGCTTTATCCATTATTTTTGGAGTCAAGAAGTTTTCTGATTTCCTTTTGGGTAGGAAGTTCGTTATTAGGACGGACCATAAACCCTTGACTCATCTATTTAACCCTAGTAAGAGTATTCCACAATTATCTAATGCTCGTATTCAAAGGTGGGCTTTATTCCTATCAGGTTTTGATTTTAAAATTGCGCACATTAAGGGAGTGCATAATACAGTGGCAGATGCTCTTAGTAGGCTACCATTATGTAGAGATGATACTGATTTTCATGTACCAGGAGAATATGTAAATTTGATTAATATTTTGGATAAGAATTCTTTTGATGTTACAATGGTAAAAGAATGTATAGAAAGAGACACTGTTTTATGCAGAGTAAGAGATTATGTAAGGTGGGGGTTCCCCAAGGAAAATGTGATGGAAAATTATATGTTAGCCTGCCATTCTATAAATTGAGAAATGATCTTTCTTTGCATGATAATGTATTACTGTATAGGAATCGTATTTTGGTTCCTGAAATGTTGAGAAAGCATGTTATGGAAATGCTTCATGAGGGCCACAAGGGTATTGTTGCTATGAAAGCCGAAGCAAGGTCTTTTGTATATTGGCCTAATATGGACCAGGATTTGGAACAAATAACTTTTAACTGTGCATTATGTATAACAAATCTCAAACATAAGGCCATTTCACCTTTATCTTGGCCGTCAGTAGATAGACCTTGGTCCCGCTTGCATGTAGATTATTGTGGGCCCATTGACAACATGCAATATTTGATTATTATTGATTCCTTTTCTAAATTTATTGATGTCTATGCTTGTAAGAATATAACTTCAGAGGATACCATACAATGTTTAAGGTCGTGTTTTGCTAATTATGGTATTCCTGACACAATTTTATCTGATAACACAACTTGTTTTATGGCTAGGGAGACTCAGAATTTCTTTCAGAAAAATGGTGTTAGACATTGTTCAGGAGCACCATATAATCCAAGTACAAATGGGCTTGCAGAACGGGCTGTCTGAATATTCAAAACTAATTTCAAAAAGTTTGATTGTAAATTGCCTGTAAAAACCAGAATGACAAAATTCTTGTATACCTATAGACGTACAGTACAGTCTTCTACTGGCTGCTCCCCAGCTGAATTATTATTTGGAAGGAAATTTAAGGGTCCACTAGATGTTATAATGCCTAAACAAGGAGATGAGTTTTACGTTCATGAGTCTAAATTCAGAGTTGGTAATGCAGTATATACCAGGAATTTTGGTAAAGGACCAGAGTGGTAGAAGCTAAGATTATCAAAGTTCTGGGTGAAAGGAATTATTTAGTTTCTGTAGATGTTAATGGTATTTTGACTTGGAAGCGTCACCTATCACAGTTATTTGAGAAAAATGTATAATACTAGAGTAACTGATGAATCATCACTATTAAAAGATACAATGATTCCTTCTGTTCCTGTAGTTTCTTCTCCCAATAATGTACAAGGATTCGAAGAAACAAATAACCCTATTCAGAACTCAAGTAGGATTTGTAATCCTAATGTAGAAGTAGTAGGATCAGAGAACAGTAATTGTGATACTGGTGCCATTGTAAGAAAATCTACCAGAGTAAGTAAAACACCTAGGAGACTCATTGAACAAATTTAATTTTTTTTTTTTTGTGTTAACATAAGGGGGGAGGAGTGTAATGTATTGAGAAACACTACTTTCTCATTCTACTATGTTGAACCTTTGAGTTGTTGATGTTGTCTCCCCCGCCATCCACGAACTGTGACGCCAGCAGAAGCATGGGTCTGCTTACTTGTATTGATATACCAGAATAAAGTACGTGAATTACCAACCTGTCTTCTTGGGACCTAAGTACTAATGGGACGAGGATGCAACAGTTCCCCACTGATTTTTTAGCTAAAAATCATCACTTACGAACAAAAGTGACACCCAGGGCATGCCTATAGCAGGTATGAACATGAAAATTGGCAGAAACAAGGCTTATCTATATGTGAATAAACCCTTAATTATCATTTGAATATACTTATTTGTATATGAGTTATTGACCCAGCCGCCTAGAATATCCGTTGCTTGCACCCCCCCCCAAAATGGTGATAATGATAAAAGGGAATGACTGGATTCGTTTGTGACAAGACTTCTAGATATCACCATGGGATTTAGCAGGAAAAGAGAAACTATGTTTCCCATCAATCCCTAAAATCTTTATTTGGATATGTTAATTATTCTGGGTAAAATGTACTCCACACCCAAAAATAACCATTCAACCCATCTCTAAATAAATGTTTGCTGTGGCTTTTCTATGAAAAATATTGAATTGAAAACTAGTAAATTCCTGAAAATTTCATTCAGATATATAAAGTATTCTGCGAGTAATATACGGCACCGCTGAAAATTGGCCTCCTGTGGATACCGCAAAATGGCCACCGTGACTTTTTATGGCAAGTATCAATACGAAAATTGATATGAATGTAGGTCATATAACATCCGTCAAACCCCGTGAAAATTATTAGGATATCTGTTAAACTTTATAAGTAGTTTTCTGCTACTCACTGACTTTTTAACTAAAAATCGTCACTTATGAACAAAAGTGACAGACAGGGCATGCCTATAGCAGGAATGAACATGAAAATTAGCAGAAACAAAGCTTTTATTATATATATATATATATATATATATATATATATATATATATATATATATATATATATATATATATATATATATATATGTAAATATCACCCACGAATGGCATTTAATACCGAATTCTATCTTGGGAATATATATCCATTTAGAATTCATCTTATGGTAACAGCTTCTGGCCGGGTGGAGATTCGAGCCCCCACCTGTTCGGATGGAAACTATGCCTGCGAAGACTATACCGACTGAGCTATCAAGAGAGATAAAAGTTTATGCCAAGTCCTCGTACATATTCCTGTCGAATTCAGGAATCTGTTCATAGACTTGAAATAAACCCATCTCCACCATGATAGATGAATCGTGAGTTTGCAACAGGTGGTTATTTCAAATTAATATATATCACAAGCGCAAGTGATTTCAATCAATGTAAATATCACCCACGAATGGCATTTAATACCGAATTCTATCTTGGGAATATATGTCCACTTGGAATTCATTATATGGTAACAACTTCTGGCTGGTTGGAGATTTGAACTCCCCCCCACCCTGTTCTGCTGGAAACCATGCCTGCGAAGACTCTACCGACTGAGCTATCAAGAGAGATAAAAGTTTATGACAAATCCCCGTACATATTCCTGTCGAATTCAGGAATCTGTTCATAGACTTGAAATAAACACATCTCCACCATGATACCTGAATCAGAGTTTGCAACACGTGGTTATTTTAAATGAATATATGTCACAAGCACACGTGATTTCAATCAATGTAAATATCACCTAGAATAGTATTTAATACCGAATTCTATCTTGGGAATATATATCCACTTGGTAACAGCTTCTAGCCGGGTGGAAATTCGAACCCCCACCTGTTCGGATGGAAACCATGCCTGCGAAGACTCTACTGAATGAGCTATCAAGAGAGATAAAAGTTTATAACAAGTCCCCGTACATATTCCTGTCGAATTCAGGAATCTGTTCATAGACTTGAAATGAACCCATCTCCACCATCATAGCTGAATCACGAGTTTGCAACACGTGGTTATTCTAAATGAATATATATCACTTCAGGTCCTTTGGCTTGCCCTTGAAGGAGGCGTAGAGGGGAGCAAGAGTGGCGGCAATGACTGGCAGAAAACGGTGATAATAGTTGATCATGAGCAAGAATTCCTGCAGAGCTTTGACGGTTGAGGACGCGGGGAAGTCCTGAACGACTGCTAACCTCTCAGGGAGGGGATGGACTCCTTTAGGAGTGATGTGGTGCCCTAAGAAAGACACTTCGTTGGCGCCAAAGGTACACTTGTCGTACTGGATTACAAGACCGTTTTGTTGCAGGCGGTCAAGTACAATGTGCAGGTGACAGAGGTGTTCCTCTTTTGAGGAGGAAAACACAAATATGTCGTCCACATAACATACACAGAAGGGGAATTCCCCTAAGATGCCATCCATGAGACGTTGAAACGTGGCCCCAGCATTATGAAGGCCAAAACAGGAGTAATTGAAGGCGTATGTACCAAACGGAGTGGTGATGGCGGTCTTGGGGATGTCTTCTGGGTTCATAGGCACCTGATAATACCCCTTCAGGAGGTCGAGTGTAGGGAAAACCTTCGCTTTGTGCAGGTAGGAGGTCATGTCGGCGATGTTTGGGAGGGGTTAGTGATCTGGTTCTGTTTGCATGTTCAGGCGTCTGTAATCCCCGCACGGACGGAGGGAGCCGTCTTTCTTAATAACGATGTGTGAGGGTGACGACCATGGGCTGGAGGCCTTTTGACAAAGGCCCATTTCCTCCATTTCGGCAAGCGTCTGTTTGGCGGCTGCCAATTGTTCCAGTGCCAGACGTCTGAATTTTGTGAAGACTGGGGGTCCCGTCGTCTTGATAGGGTAATAAATACCATGCTTGGCAGGAGCCGTGGGCATTTGGCGAAGTACTGAACGGAAAACTTCCGGGTGCGACGTGAGGAGGCGGGCGTAGGCATCCGTGGGTGCGCTGATGTGGAGAGCGAGGTTGGAGGGGGCGCGTTGAAGAGGTGTCGACGAGTACGAGTCTGCGTTGACCAATCGTCAGTGGGCGACATTGACCAGAAGGTGGAAATGAGAGAGGAAATCCGCACCGAGGATTGGCAATGTGACTTCAGCAACGAGAAACTTCCAATTAAATTTACTGTTTCCAGACGATAATGTGAGGTTCTCGTAACTGTAGGTGGGTATCGCAGATCCGTTGGCAGCTACCAAGTGGACATCGGCAGACGTAGATAGACTACGTTGTGTCCTGAAGAGTTTCCTTGGCAAAAGAGAACAACAAGCACCCATGTCTACCAAAAATTGCACGCCCGTTCCTGCATCATGTAAAAAGAAAAGATTAGAAACATGGAAGGTCACCACCACGAGCGATGGCCTACTTATACGTTTTTTGGCCACTGACAATCCTTGGCACATTTCTTTGTGGCTGCCCCGAATCTGGTGTGGTAGTAGCAGTAAGTGGCTGTAGAAGTCGTTGGTTGGGGCGTGAGTGAGTGGTGGGTGGTGGGTGGCTTTGTCACCGCTTCGGCACATCACGGGCTAGGCGTGTATGTCCTGCGGCATTCACGTCAGCTTCTGTTGACGTTGAATAGGCGTCCTCTTTTTCAGGAGTGGAGGCGTTTGATGGATATCTTGAAGTTGCTGTCCATAAGGGCGTCGGCTTTGGTCATCAAGTCCTTTATGGGTAAACTATCAACATTGGGTATGGCAGCGTGTACAGGTTCGGATATACGGCGTATCCAAAGGGCACGGAGTAGGATCACCTCACGAGGAGAGCCGTCTGCGGCAGGTTGCAGGCGAGTGTTACTGGTCATTTCCCTGAGGGCGAGCGAAGCCCTTTGATCCCACAACAGTTGTAGAGAGAGCTGAAAAAGCTTTGCTATACGGGCGGCTGGCGATGGCGAGTACTGCTGCAGAAGGTATGTTTTGAGGGCATCATAATCTATTGGGGTGTCTCCTTGTTCACAAAGCCAGTTGGGTATCTCCGGGAGGGTGTCCTCGGGTATTGCCGCGAGAACATAATCTGCTTTGGTGGTTCAGCAAGTCACACCCTTGATGCGAAACTGGACTTTTGCGCGCTGAAACCAAGAAAACGCCTCTCCGCTGGCGAATGATGAAAGTTTCAATGGGGGAGCCGCAGCGCCAACTTCCGTAGAGTCTTCCATAGTACCAACGACAGAGGGGCGAAGGGGGGAGGAAGGCGGGAGGAGCCAGTCGACTTCCGAGGTCACCAATGTGACGAGCCGAGAGAAGGTTGTGACTGAAAGACAGGATGAAAGCAACTGAGTAACTTTATTACAGACACTCGCCTTTATTTAAAAAAACTCAATGCAACAGGAAATTTCTTGTTCAACCGACACCGTACCGGTTAACAGTTAACGGTGAGAAAAACAGACACATTATTTTAAGTTCAATGCAACAGGAAATTTTCTGTTCAACTGATACCACACTGGTTAATAGTTAACGGTGAGAAAAAGATACATGTTATTTCAGGTTCTTTTTAGTGCGAGGGGAGAGCGAAAATACAAGCATAATATATACACAAACTGAAATGTCGTTACTATGTACAATTGTGTGACACACGGTTGGTACATGATAATAAAGGGGAATGACAAGGCTATGGGTTTGCTGAGATTCCCTCGCGAAAATTTTGCTGTTTCATATAAGGTCAGTCACTTCGTCCGTGACAAGATTTGCATTTTTGTATCATGGGTCTTTCGAAAAAAATGTAATCTACGAACTGTGATAGTTCAATGATTTCATCCATTGTTCAAGACATTTCTATCAACTATTCTTGTGAGTATCTAAGATGTGTTTAGTAGAGTAGTATTGAATGAAGCTAAAGTCAGGGTAATTGTTAAATAATTTATAGAATTAAAATCCCTGGTCTATGTACAAAAGTTAAGATTTTATGACAGTGCGTGAAACCTTCGACTTGTCCTAAAATTAAAGTGCTACATTTCATTTATTTTTGTGTGTGTATGTGTTTGGAAGATACATGTCTTTTCTAACCAGTACAGACTATGATTCATGTGTCAGCACCGCGGTGCAGTAGTGGTGTTGAAAAAAATGCTTAGCGGCCAAACTGTATATGCAACACTTCACTTGTTTTCGTGCACTAGTTGCCTAGTTGTAGTTCATCTTCATTGAGAGAGGATGTATGCCGATGATTTATTCTACTAGGAGACTCTACTGTTATTATTATTGAAATAAATAAAATTATTATTATCATTAAAAATATTACTTTTATTATGATTAAAATAGAATGATATGATGATCCTTCTCCATTCAATGAGAGATAGCGAGTTAGCCATTGTAGCTGGATAGCAGAGCGTACGTTGTTCCTAATTGAGCGCTGAAGCAGCAATGAGCAACAGAAATCAGACCGGCCCATCAACACGTTGGTGGTGAGGTTCCGTGTTGAAAAAGTTGTTTTTCAACGCATCCATTCAATAATGCGCGCATCATGAATCATGGTGTGTACTTGGCTTTAAGCCCAGTACTGACTATGATTCATGTATCAGCCTCGTGGTACAGTAGTGATGTTGAAAAAAAAAAAAAAAGACTAGCATCCAAACTGTAAATGAAACACCTCCCATATTTTCGTGCGCTAGTTGCCTAGTTGTAGTTCAGCTTTCATTGAGAGACAATGTATGCCGATGATTTATTCTACCAGGAGACTCTACTGTTATTATTAGTAAGACAATTATTGAAGTCAATGATATTATTATATCATTAAAAGTATTACTATGATTATGATAAAAATAAAATGAAGTGTTGATCCTTGTCCATTCAATGGGAGACAGCGAGTTAGCCGTTTTAGCTGGAGAGCAGGACGCTGACCCAACACTGAGCACAAAAAGTCTGTAACAGAAATCGGGCCGGCCCATCAACACGTTGGTGGTGTGGTTTCGTGTTGAAAAAGTCGCTTTTCTCACCTCTTGTGTTGATTTGCCTTAGTGTATTAGACCTTTTTAGTCGTTTGAAATAT
>NC_090725.1:174219648-174224648 GCF_036898095.1 Palaemon carinicauda
TTCTACCTCATACTTGGGATCGAACGCTAGCCCCTTCTAATGAAAGGCCAGGTCGAAACCAACCATGCCACGAGAGACCATAAAAGAAATCGGAACCTGACGCTACCTAGCTGTCCGAGGATTTACCTGGCGAGAAATCAGTCTCTCACCAGCGAGTTTTACCCGATTTCCCGGCCCACCATGTGACACAATTGGTAGTAATTCATTCAAATTACCCCTAATGAGTCAATATGGATAAATATCAACACAACATCGTGTTCAAATAGAAATAAATTTCTACCTCATACTTGGGATCGAACGCTAGCCCCTTCTAATGAAAGGCTAGGCCGAAACCAACCATGCCACGAGAGACCATAAAAGAAATTGGAACCTGACGCTACCTAGCTGTCCAAGGATTTACCTGGCGAGACATCAGTCTCTTACCAGCGAGTTTTGCCCGATTTCCTGGCCCACCACGTGACACAATTGGTAGTAATTCATTCAAATTACCCCTAATGAGTCAATATGGATAAATATCAAAACAACATCGTGTTCAAATAGAAATAAATTTCTACCTCATACTTGGGATCGAACGCTAGCCCCTTCTAATGAAAGGCCAGGTCGAAACCAACCATGCCACGAGAGACCATAAAAGAAATTGGAACCTGACGCTACCTAGCTGTCCGAGGATTTACCTGGCGAGACAACTAGGTAGCGTCAGGTTCCGATTTCTTTTATGGTCTCTCGTGGCATGGTTGGTTTCGACCAAGCTAGGTAGCGTCAGGTTCCGATTTCTTTTATGGTCTCTCGTGGCATGGTTGGTTTCGACCTGGCCTTTATTATAAGGGGCTAGCGTTCGATCCCAAGTATGAGGTAGAAATTTATTTCTATTTGAACACGATGTTGTGTTGATATTTATCCATATTGACTCACTAGGGGTAATTTGAATGAATTACTACCAATTGTGTCACGTGGTGGGCCGGGAAATCGGGTAAAACTCGCTGGTAAGAGACTGATGTTTCGCCAGGTAAATCCTCGGACAGCTAGGTAGCTTCAGGTTCCGATTTCTTTTATGGTCTCTCGTGGCATGGTTGGTTTCGACCTGGCCTTTCATTAGAAGGGGCTAGCGTTCGATCCCAAGTATGAGGTAGAAATTTATTTCTATTTGAACACGATGTTGTGTTGACATTTATCCATATTGACTCATTAGGGGTAATTTGAATGAATTACTACCAATTGTTTCACGTGGTGGGCCGGGAAATCGGGTAAAACTCACTGGTAAGAGACTGATGTCTCGCCAGGTAAATCCTCGGACAGCTAGGTAGCGTCAGGTTCCGATTTCTTTTATGGTCTCTTGTGGCATGGTTGGTTTCGACCTGGCCTTTCATTAGAAGGGGCTAGCGTTCGATCCCAAGTATTAGGTAGAAATTTATTTCTATTTGAACACAATGTTGTGTTGATATTCATCCATATTGACTCATTAGGGATAATTTGAATGAATTACTACCAAATGTGTCACGTGGTGGGCCAGGAAATGGGTAAAACTCGCTGGTAAGAGACTGATGTCTCGCCAGGTAAATCCTCGGACAGCTAGGTAGCGTCAGGTTCCGATTTATTTTATGGTCTCTCGTGGCATGGTTGGTTTCGACCTGGCCTTTCATTAGAAGGGGCTAGCGTTCGATCCCAAGTATAAGGTAGAAATTTATTTCTATTTGAACACAATGTTGTGTTGATATTTATCCATATTGACTCATTAGGGGTAATTTGAATGAATTACTACCAATTGTGTCACGTGGTGGGCCGGGAAATTGGGTAAAACTCGGTGGTAAGAGACTGATGTCTCGCCAGGTAAATCCTCGGACAGCTAGGTAGCGTCAGGTTCCGATTTCTTTTATAGTCTCTCGTGGCATGGTTGGTTTCGACTTGGCCTTTCATTAGAAGGGGCTAGCGTTCAATCCCAAGTATGAGGTAGAAATTTGTTTCTATTTGAACACGATGTTGTGTTGATATTTATCCATATTGACTCATAAGGGGTAATTTGAATGAATTACTACCAATTGTGTCACGTGGTGGGCTGGGAAATCGGGTAAAACTCGCTGGTAAGAGACTGATGTCTCGCCAGGTAAATCCTCGGACAGCTAGGTAGCGTCAGGTTCCGATTTCTTTTATGGTCTCTCGTGGCATGGTTGGTTTCGACCTGGCCTTTCATTAGAAGGGGCTAGCGTTCGATCCCAAGTATGAGGTAGAAATTTATTTCTATTTGAACACGATGTTGTGTTGATATTTATCCATATTGACTCATTAGGGGTAATTTGAATGAATTACTACCAATTGTGTCACGTGGTGGCCCGGGAAATCGGGTAAAACTCGCTGGTAAGAGACTGATGTCTCGCCAGGTAAATCCTCGGACAGCTAGGTAGCGTCAGGTTCCGATTTCTTTTATGGTCTCTCGTGGCATGGTTGGTTTCGACCTGGCCTTTCATTAGAAGGGGCTAGCGTTCGATCCCAAGTATGAGGTAGAAATTTATTTCTATTTGAACACGATGTTGTGTTGATATTTATCCATATTGACTCATTAGGGGTAATTTGAATGAATTACTACCAATTGTGTCACGTGGTGGGCCGGGAAATCGGGTAAAACTCGCTGGTAAGAGACTGATGTCTCGCCAGGTAAATCCTCGGTCAGCTAGGTAGCGTCAGGTTCCTCATTTCTTTTATGGTCTCTCGTGGCATGGTTGGTTTCGACCTGGTCTTTCATTAGAAGGGGCTAGCGTTCGATCCCAAGTATGAGGTAGAAATTTATTTCTATTTGAACACGATGTTGTGTTGATATTTATCCATATTGACTCATTAGGGGTAATTTGAATGAATTACTACCAATTGTGTCACGTGGTGGGCCGGGAAATTGGGTAAAACTCGCTGGTAAGAGACTGATGTCTCGCCAGGTAAATCCTCGGACAGCTAGGTAGCGTCAGGTTCCGATTTCTTTTATGGTCTCTCGTGGCATGGTTGGTTTCGACCTGGCCTTTCATTAGAAGGGGCTAGCGTTCGATCCCAAGTATGAGGTAGAAATTTATTTCTATTTAAACACGATGTTGTGTTGATATTTATCCATATTGACTCATCAGGGGTAATTTGAATGAATTACTACCAATTGTGTCACGTGGTGGGCCGGGAAATCGGGTAAAACTCCCTGGTAAGAAACTGATGTCTCGCCAGGTAAATCCTCGGACAGCTAGGTAGCGTCAGGTTCCGATTTCTTTTATGGTCTCTCGTGGCATGGTTGGTTTCGACCTGGCCTTTCATTAGAAGGGGCTAGCGTTCGATCCCAAATATGAGGTAGAAATTTATTTCTATATATATATGTATATATATATATATATATATATATATATATATATATATATATATATATATATATATATATATATATATATATATATATATATATATATATATATACAGTATATATGTATATATATACATATATATATATATATATATATATATATATAGGTACATATATATATATATATATATTCAAATAAGCCATATCTTTTAATACATTGATGTCTGGATTCCCTTATCAACTCTTATCCCAAGGTCGATAAGAGGATCCAGACATAATGTATTAAAATATATGGCATATTTGAATATGTAAAAATCACGCCTAAATGTGCAAAATTTATCATATATATATATATATATATATATATATATATATATATATATATATATATATATATATATATATATATATTTACGAAGCTGGTCTAGTGTAGAGTAAATACCATAGTTTATTAGTAATTCCATTAATATTTTATTTGTGCATTAAAGAAAGGTTTGCCAGGTCTTGAGGTGAGTTCTCCTCGTGAAGTTTTAAGTATATTATATAAATTACGTAAGTCCTTCGTCATTAATTTCATTGTATTTTTTATTCAAGTCAGTATATGTAAATTTACGTTATCTTTAAGAATTAACTTTTTTACTTCATATAATTTTATATCACAGTGTTACGTAACTGCATAAGAGTGTTATGTGATCAAACACGATAGAGACAGGGGCTTATGTAATGTTCTTTTATATTTCTATAAGGTATTGTGTCATGTTTATGAGAGAATATGTGGTGTACCATGTGCTTGGAATTTTCGTAAAGAACATAGTGATAAGATCTTTTTTTTTCTTATTTTGGGGACTAAGTATAGGCAGAGCTAGCTGACTGAGAGAGCCATATCGCATTGCATGAGTAGCGTTCCAGAGAGTAATACTTGGTAACCCTGACACCCTTGGCCCAGCCCCCAACGCTACCTGACCTCGATCCTGGAATCTTCTGGAATTAGCCAAATCTCTTATAAAGGCGACCCAAATGTAAGACAGATAGAGAATTGCAGCCTTAAGACAGCCTTTTATCCTCACCCTCTCACGCACAGAACTCTCAGTATTGTTTTAAAAGTGTCCAATACCTATTGTGTGTCCTCTTCAAAGTGATTTTGTGCCCGCATAGTGCGGTGTGAGTACCTATATAAATTCTCTTGGGGGTTTTGTAAACAGCCCTTTAGGAAAGTTAGGTAATTGTATTGTGATCTGGTTTTCTATTTCCATTAAATATCAAACTTCAATATTACCTTATTCAGATTAAATTAGAATTGATTGAATAATTTTCATAAGAGTTATTCTTTTCTTAGTCTAAGGTTTATTCAGATATAATAGATCAAGTCAAGTCATAATATGATTTTCAGATAGAAACATTTTTGTCTTAAGCTAAGTTTTGTTCAGACTTAATATTTAGTGATTTATTTTGTTACTATGTAAATTCTTTTTAAAGTGCTGTCATTATATAGAATTTATATTTATTTTTGTAAAGAGTGTATTATTTCAATCACCATTGTTTAGAATAAAATCAGCTTGTATCCTGTTAAAGAGCCGTAGTGAGTCATAAATAATACTTAGCAGTAATTACCTAGTTTGGTTTTGAGTGTAATCACGAGACCTTTGGATATTCAGTGTTTTATATATTGCTG
>NC_090725.1:174229648-174252148 GCF_036898095.1 Palaemon carinicauda
ATATGGATAAATATTAACACAACATCGTGTTCAAATAGAAATTAATTTCAACCTCATACTTGGGATCGAACGCTAGCCCCTTCTAATGAAAGGCCAGGTCGAAACCAACCATGTCACGAGAGACCATAAAAGAAATTGGAACCTAACGCTACCTAGCTGTCCGAGGATTTACCTGGCGAGACATCAGTCTCTTACCAGCGAGTTTTACCCAATTTCCCGGCCCACCACGTGACACAATTGGTAGTAATTCATTCAAATTACCCCTAATGAGTCAATATGGATAAATATTAACACAACATCGTGTTCAAATTGAAATAAATTTCTACCTCATACTTGGGATCGAACGCTAGCCCCTTCTAACGAAAGGCCAGGTCGAAACCAACCATGTCACGAGAGACCATAAAAGAAATCGGAACCTGACGCTACCTAGCTGTCCGAAGATTTACCTGGCGAGACATCAGTCTCTTACCAGCGAGTTTTACCCAATTTCCCGGCCCACCACGTTACACAATTGATAGTAATTCATTCAAATTACCCCTAATGAGTCAATATGGATAAATATTAACACAACATCGTGTTCAAATTGAAATAAATTTCTACCTCATACTTGGGATCGAACGCTAGCCCCTTCTAACGAAAGGCCAGGTCGAAACCAACCATGTCACGAGAGACCATAAAAGAAATCGGAACCTGACGCTACCTAGCTGTCCGAAGATTTACCTGGCGAGACATCAGTCTCTTACCAGCGAGTTTTACCCAATTTCCCGGCCCACCCCGTTACACAATTGATAGTAATTCATTCAAATTACCCCTAATGAGTCAATATGGATAAATATTAACACAACATCGTGTTCAAATTGAAATAAATTTCTACCTCATACTTGGGATCGAACGCTAGACCCTTCTAATGAAAGGCCAGGTCGAAACCAACCATGTCACGAGAGACCATAAAAGAAATTGGAACCTGACGCTACCTAGCTGTCCGAGGAAATGAATTACTACCAATTGTGTCACGTGGTGGGCCGGGAAATTGGGTAAAACTCGCTGGTAAGAGACTGATGTCTCGCCAGGTAAAGCCTCGGACAGCTAGGTAGCATCAGGTTCCAATTTCTTTTATGGTCTCCCGTGACATGGTTGGTTTCGACCTGGCCTTTCATTAGAAGGGGCTAGCGTTCGATCCCAAGTATGAGGTAGAAATTTATTTCTATTTGAACACGATGTTGTGTTAATATTTATCCATATTGACTCATTAGGGGTAATTTGAATGAATTACTACCAATTGTGTCACGTGGTGGGCCGGGAAATTGGGTAAAACTCGCTGGTAAGAGACTGATATCTCGCCAGGTAAATCCTCGGACAGCTAGGTAGCGTCAGGTTCCAATTTCTTTTATGGTCTCTCGTGACATGGTTGGTTTCGACCTGGCCTTTCATTAGAAGGGGCTAGCGTTCGATCCCAAGTATGAGGTAGAAATTTATTTCTATTTGAACACGATGTTGTGTTAATATTTATCCATATTGACTCATTAGGGGTAATTTGAATGAATTACTACCAATTGTGTCACGTGGTGGGCCGGGAAATTGGGTAAAACTCGCTGGTAAGAGACTGATATCTCGCCAGGTAAATCCTCGGACAGCTAGGTAGCGTCAGGTTCCAATTTCTTTTATGGTCTCTCGTGACATGGTTGGTTTCGACCTGGCCTTTCATTAGAAGGGGCTAGCGTTCGATCCCAAGTATGAGGTAGAAATTTATTTCTATTTGAACACGATGTTGTGTTAATATTTATCCATATTGACTCATTAGGGGTAATTTGAATGAATTACTACCAATTGTGTCACGTGGTGGGCCGGGAAATTGGGTAAAACTCGCTGGTAAGAGACTGATGTCTCGCCAGGTAAATCCTCGGACAGCTACGTAGCGTCAGGTTCCAATTTCTTTTATGGTCTCTCGTGACATGGTTGGTTTCGACCTGGCCTTTCATTAGAAGGAGCTAGCGTTCGATCCCATATATATATATATATATATATATATATATATATATATATATAAATGGCTAAACGATACAATGAAGGAGATAAGAATTAAAAGCCATCCTATACGAATTTTTTTTCGACTCGCAGCGGTGCCCTTTTAGCTCGGAAAAAGTTTCCTGCTACTTGATTGCTTAGAATTATCTTGTCCAACCAATCGGCGATCAGGAAACGTTTCCGAGCTAAAATGTCACCTCTGTGAGTCGGTGCAAATCTGCCTCGCTAAAAAGAATTGACTATAGTAGGTGAGAGACCCCGTTGCTGCAAAATCGCAGAAGACGATTAGTTAAAAAACCCTAGACTCCCTAGTCATCCTATCATCGTCACAATTATTATTATTATTATTATTATTATTATTATTATTATTATTATTATTATTATTATTATTATTATTTATAATCTAAGACACGTTGTTCTTGCCTTCTTGTAGAACCTGCACTTAACATGTGTGGCTGAATATGTTTGACCTGATTATTGTCTTCCGTTCATAAAGTAAAAGTAAAATAATAGAAAAGTAGAATTGGTTGTATTCCAAATAGTGAAGATAATCACCACCTCGCTTATTTACTCATTGACTTATTTATTTATTAATTTTTCCTCACATAGAAAAAAACCATTGGGAGACTAGAATCATATAAGTAGCGTTGACTATAGTCTAAACTATGACTTGTAATAATTTATTGCAAGTTTTGAAATCACGATCCTAACTAACGTTTGTTTTAACTACATAAGCAAAAAATAAGTAATAACTTTGAAATCATACCCCAAATGCATATATTGTTATCATTAGTCTTTCTCAGTTTGAATCCTATCCAGACAGACAGCTCAAAGACTAGTCTCCCTGACTCTTGCAGAGTCACCTTGACAAAGTGATTCGTGCTACAGTAACATATTAAATTTTTGCTTTGAAGTGTCATTCTAGATTAAGTTTTTTTTTTTTTTAACGATCGAATATTATTCAATGATAAAACTATCCTTAACAAGTGACTGCATCATGCATCACACATCTACAAAGTCACTGAAATATAAGATTTAATACCAAGTGGCAACTTATTAAGATCGGTTATCCGAGGCAAAAATAAAAGAAAAGTATCACCAGTTTTGCTGCATACTGTAGAATAGACTTCAACACGAAAAAAAAAAAAATCATGTTGGAGCTGAGTAACTTTGTCAATAAGAGGGAGCATTGGTTGGAGCCGACGTAAAAAATCAAAGAAGTGGTCCATTCTTTTATTTACAATATTCCACGCCAAAGAATATAATACTACCAACAAATGTACAATAAAAAAAAAACAAGAAAATCGAGCCTAGTTTCTAAAACTGAACCAATAACATAAAGAATGTTAACAAATACTGTGACATCTTCAAAATATTGTAAGAAAATACTTATTACTTCAGATTTGCTCTTATCGTAAATCTCATAATACAAAGTTTAATGTCGAACCCAGATTTGTCGAGAAATTAAACAGGACGATAGGCCTATTTCTTAAATACCAGCATCAAGTTTGAAGATCAAGCATCGTCATTCGTCAGACTTATACTGATACTCTTTTTTTTCCTTAAATTTAATCTTTATTTTTTTTTCATTTATCAAGAATCAATTTCCACCGCTTCGGGCTATCCAACTAAGGGGTAATTTCATGTAGGCTTTCCACGCCACAATATCACATCTGCTCCATTCTTCTTTGATTATTGTTTTTCATTGTGACTTAAATTCCTTGAGGATAATCAAAATTAATCTTCTGAAACGTGGATGTCTAGCCTTTATGACGATGCTATCCATACCTTGAAAATTGATACTCTCATCTGTCGTTACCGCATTTGATACTGCTGAATTCAGGATTTGTTTTTAGAATCAATTTCCCCCCATATATACCATTATACCTGATTGTTAGGTATCTAACACCTACCATTTTGTGATAATTTTATCATTAACACTCGTAAGTACCATTGTTTCTGATCAGCCACAAATACTTTGTTAATATCGATTTCACTGTATAACGATTTCAGACCTATTGGCAAAATCTCGTTTATGATAAGTATTCTTGCCTGGCCAGGGATGTGAACATTAGCACTGAGTGGAAGTAAAGGTGGACAGTAACATTTTAGCCCATTCAGCCGAATAGAGATATAGGATAGCATTCAGACTCCAGCATATTTAATCTTGTCGATCGCAGTATTTGTAATGAGAATCAAAATCAGCTCATCTCCGCAATAACTATTTACCTTTATTTCTATTCAGACGTAGGGTTCTAATTCTTGTCTAGGTAGAAGTACTTATCGAAAAATTATTTTCATTATGGGTATGTAATCTTGTGGCAGAGTAAATTCGATATCACAAGAAATTTGGCCCTTATCTAGAAAAAAAAAACATCTCGAATGTTACTGATAAGATTAGCAGTGTTAACTTACCATTAAGCCACATTATAATGGTGTAGCTAAGCTGATTTGATTCTGAGTTTAGATTCTAAATTTGTCAGGATTAAATTCGCAGGAGTCTGAATCAACTTTTATTTCCCTACATGAATAAATGGGCTGAAGTGTTACCGCATTTTATTTTTTTCTACTTGGCATTATGGTTCGAATCTTTGGCTGAACAGAAGTACTTATCAAAAAAGAAATTTCGCTTTGGATCTGGAGTGAATCTTATGTCAAAAGTTATTCGTCACTTATTTGAAAAGAAGTAAATCGTATGTATTAGTGACAAGTATATATATATATATATATATATATATATATATATATATATATATATATATATGTGTGTGTGTGTGTGTGTTTGTGTGTGCGTGTGTGTGTGTGTGTGTGTTTGTTTGCATGCATACATCAGGCAGTGAGGTTAGTTAGTCACCTCTATGGAGTAAACTACCAGAAAGATATTTGTCAGTATATGAAAGTAGAAAATTATTTTAAAAGTTTATTTATTAATAATTTTATTAGCATACAGGAATCCATTTTGCCTATCTAAGAAGCAAAAGTGCCTTTCCCCTTTTTTTTCATCGAGTTGAAGGCAGATTGAATTTTGCTTTTATAGCACGTGGAGGAAACGTTGTTGAATACAATTCATGTGATAATCAGAGTGACCGGGAATTTTTTGGATTTGGAGGAAATTTGCACAGAAGGAAATTGTTGCTCCTGATCTATCTTATTCAGGGTAGGCATTGCCTACCTTGTCTACCTAGACTGCATATCCTTGGTATATATATATATATATATATATATATATATATATATATATATATATATATATATATATATATATATATATATATATATATATATATATATATATATATATATATATATATATATATATATATATACAGATATTCTGGATTTGTAATAGGAAATTAGTGGACCTAGAGTATGCTGATGATGTTCTTATTATTAGAGCACTACAGGGTTCGCAATACTTGCTTACCAGAATGTATGAAATATATCAAACGAGGTTGGCTGATAATAAACAGAAGAAAAACACAGATGATGAGAACGGAATATGCAATGGAGACGAAAAATCATTGAAAGCAGAAAGGATTAGTGAGATAGAATCATCTAAGTATATGGGAAATATGATCTCTAATACAGGGTCATTATGATTGGAGTTTAGTGGAAGATTGAAAAAAGCAAACCAGACAATGGCTATGTTAAGTAAAATTTGGAAATCAAATCGCCTGAAATTGCGTATAAGATCAGACTATATATCACTTTAGTGAGATCTGTGTTACTGAATGAACATGAGTCGTAGTATGGCAATGAAACAATCTACAACAGATTCAGCAGATTTGAGAACAAAACCCCCGGAAGAATATTGGGAGATAAAGAGCAGGACATCTCCAACTGTTCTTCACATTACAAACTAAACTAGATAGGTGACAACACATTCCTTTGGAAATTCGTTGGAAAATCATCTCCACTTTGCACTTGCTATGGTCATGAAGAGACAGAATCAGATTTGCATATATAAGAGGAATTTCATACTAACGCATGACTCTCCACGCTATTAAAGGCTTTTTCATAGTTCACAAATACCATCAAAAGTGGATTCCTATATTCTACACATTGTTGTACAATTTATCTCAAAATGAAAATTTGGTCAGTATAAACTTTACCTTTTTTAAATCCTGCTTGTTTATCTTAGCTTTTCATCAAATTTTTTCTCTAGTGTCTCTAGAATAAGTATACTACTCTATATATTTTCATGGTATCTGACGTAAGTGTGATGCCTATGTAATTATTGCAGTCAGTCAGGTCTCCTTTTTTAGTATTCACACCAACACTCCTATTTCCGTTTCATCAGGTTTTTCAAAGATGTCACAGTATTTGTTAACACTCTTTATATTATTGGTTCAGTGTTAATTTTTCTATTTTTTTTTTTAATTATACATTTGTTGGTAGTATTATGTTCTTTGGCGTGGAATATTGTAAATATAAGAAAGGACCACTTTTTTTTATTTTTGATGTCGGCTCCAACCAATGCTCCCTCTTATTGAGAGTTTACATTGACAAAAATACTCAGCTTCAACATGATTTATTTTTTATGATTTATTTTTCCGTTAAAAGCTTATTCTACAATATGCAGCAAACATGGTGATAGTTTTCTTTCATTTTTGCTTCGGACAAGCAATCATAATAAATTGCCGCGTAGTATTAAAACTTGTATTTTACTTTGTAGATGCGTGATGTATGACACAACGTTGGTCACTTGTTAAGGATAATTTTATCATTGAATAATGTTAGATCGTTAAAAAAAAGATTTCAATCTAGAATGACACTTCAAAGCAAAAATTTAATATGTTACTGTAGCACGAATCACTTCGTCAAGGTGACTCTGCAAGAGTCAGGGAGACTAGTCTTTGAGCTGTCTGTCTGGATAGGATTCAAACTGAGAAAGACTAATGATAACAATATATGCATTTGGGGTATGATTTCAAAGTTATTACTTATTTTTTGCTTATGTAGTTAAAGCAAACGTTAGTTAGGATCGTGATTTCAAAACTTGCAATAAATTATTACAAGTCATAGTTTAGACTATAGTCAACGCTACTTATATGATTCTAGTCTCCCAATGGTTTTTTTCTATGTGAGGAAAAATTAATAAATAAATAAGTCAATGAGTAAATAAGCGAGGTGGTGATTATCTTCACTATTTGGAATACAACCAATTCTACTTTTCTATTATTTTACTTTTACTTTATGAACGGAAGACAATAATCAGGTCAAACATATTCAGCCACACATGTTAAGTGCAGGTTCTACAAGAAGGCAAGAACAACGTGTCTTAGATTATAAATAATAATAATAATAATAATAATAATAATAATAATAATAATAACAATTGTGATGATGATGAGAGGATGACTCTGGAGTCTAGGCCTACGCTATTGGTTTTTTAACTAATCGTATTCTTCTGTGGTTGTGCAGCAGCGGGGTCTCTCACCAACTATACTCAATTTTTTTTTTTAATGAGGCACATTTGCACTGATTCACAGCGGTGCCGTTTTAGCACGAAGAGTTTCCAGCTATATGATTGGTTACAATTATCTTGTCCAACCAATCAGCGAGCAGGAAACTTTTCCGAGCTAAAAAGGGCACCCGTGCGAGTCAGTGCAAATCTGCCTCACTAAAAAGAATTAACTATAGGATGGCTTTTAATTTTTTTTCTTCTTCATTGTTTCGTTTAGCCATCTATAAACAGTTGTTTCTATGACGTTAAGACATTTGGTTGTATCCATTTTTTTTTAATAGAGAGAGAATCTGGTGAAATAAGCTTAACTACAGTTGAAGTTTTCCGGTAGCTGTTGGGTAACTTGCCATATTTGACAGATGACCTGGTTGCTAGTGTCACCGAGAGACTGCCAGTTGACGTCAGGTTAGACCCCGCCCACAACTACATCTCCGATACGTTCCTTACGGTAAATACATAATGATGGTGTCTAAAAAGTCAGGCTCATTAAGTATTTTTTTTTAACTTTATATCATGATTAAAGATTATTAGATTAATTTTTCTATGATAATTAGGCTGATATTTTGATAAAAAGAAATATAACATACGTTCTTCAAAATCATGTTTAATGAACTGTATCTCTTATTGAGCGAAGTTTCAAAATGCTTCGTCCCGTGAACCAAGTCTCATTAGAAATGTGAGGAATGTGAGAGTTGCCAGTTAGCGACTTTCGAACGAAAATCCCTGAATTCAGGTATCGCCAGTTTTGCTCTGTACTGTACACTAGGCCAAGATTTTGAAAATGTGAATGTATGAAGCTTTTTGGAGGAAAAGTAATTTCAGAACGGATTCTGTAATACTTTGGCATACTCATTATAAATCTTTTGTATGCAGGGCTCAATTTGGAGTAATTAAGTAAAAAAAAAAGAATCAGGTCAATGAGTCAAATGATCGTTTCTCAATTAAAATATAAAATATTCATATTTTTAGTGGCTATCTATATACAAAGTCCAGTGTCAAATTACTATTATCATACTAATTGTGGCAAGGAAATTTGAAATAAATACAGAATGTGAATGAAACCTGTATGAAAAAAGCAAATATCTCCATGTCCGTTTTATTGTCTAAACATAATTCACTAAGCATTCAGTGAATTATCTTGAAGAAGCAACCATTGTCTGATATATAACAAGAGTTAAAAGCATATTCTTACTAAAGCGGTGAAGTGGTTGTATAAAAACTGAAGTTGCTTTTATATATCAAATGTCTTATGAAGCTCAATCCTTTTCTCAGTTCAAATATCATCATTCATTACTATTAACACATTATTACTCCACTCTCAAACAATAGTTTATATACATTAGTCTAAAAGCACCACGTAATATTCGCATCTATATCTAGGTAGGCTTCCAACGATCTTCAGTGGACGAGGGTCATTTCTGATGTTGAAATAAATCGTCAAACTTTGATTTGATATGATAATTAAACTAGACCTGAGTTCATCTCCCTTTAACATCAGAAATTAATCACTGGCGTGAATATCTTTATTGATCATTGCCTAGGCATCACTTGTTTATACAAACTTTGATGTCGTCTACATAACTGCATACGCCTGTGCATTTTAACTTTCCTGTTACGCAAGAGCAACGCTCATACGTACATCCTGTCTTACAACTACATCGGATACTTTCCTTACAGGACTTAGGGATTGGTGGTAGGGACATCAGTTTAGAACGAGGCTGATCATCCAGCAATTTCCAACCCAGTGTAGTTGGGGAGGGAAGGTCTGGCTGCAAATATATGCCCTGTTTTCATATCACACTCTGGTAGTCAGCCCTCTTGATATGGTATTTCACAGTATCCAAAGTAGGGGCCAGTGCCTCCTATACTTTGCCTTTACAGAATAATGTGACTCGACCTTTGACACAGTTTGATGCTGCAGGAACATTGTAGATTTTACATACAAACAATTCTGCATAATTTAGTATGTATGCTGTAATTTTACCTGTGCCCAGACCTGTAATTAAATGATGATCTATAAGAAACACTTCCCAAGCTGACTTCTTACTTTAACCAGAGAGGTATGACAGTATCACAACCTGCTAACACATGGAAAGGAAGAATAGCCTTAAATACTTGCTCTTCAAACTGTAGGTGTGGCATACCTTGTGCAGTGGTACATACTTTGGTTTTTTAAATGTTCCAGCTATAGGTACAGTTGTTTGCATTTAATTTTTAACAAATGCACAATAAGAAGCACCAAGAGGTTAACATTTCTAGCTTAAACTAAAACTATCGCCAATTTCTGTACGAATTCCATGTGGAACAATTCTTGTGTCAGCTTCCTCAAGTCTTGCATATATAAACTATATATCGAGGCTGGGATCTGAAGATTGGGCATCGTTCTCCTCCTGAAATCCACCAGCAAAAACTAATGTGTTTTCTGCCGAGCATTTTTCATCAGTTTATTTGATAGAAAGACAGCAAATTCTTCTCTGTTGGCTGGTAGTGGCAAAGAGACCTTTCACTTTTTAGGCACAGAAACTTCCTTGTTTTCCATAATCCTCCTGATACGACGAGACTTCTTTCATCTCGGACTCCTAGTACTTGATTTTATAGAAGCTTCATGATACCTATCAAACGTGACATCAATCCGGTCAAAGAGTTTGCCTGCATTGGCAATATGTTTCATGAATGAATCTGCAACCAGGGCAAAATTTGTTACTGTAGCTGGTTTGCTTGACCGTCTATGACTATACAAGATGATGATTCCAATGTAATTTTTGGAGGACACGGTACAACTTTAGTCAAAAAATTGACCTTTGATAAGTTTACTTACTGCCCTCAAAGTGCCGTCTGTCATTGCACGACTAAGGAGTACCTTCAGGAACTCATTTTGTAAGACTGCTTCGAGATCCACATTTCAACCAGCTTGGTAAGCACTGAGGAGCCTCTTTAGCACATTCCGGTCTACCTTCAAGGTCTGTTACTTTGCTGTCTTTAGATTCTTCTTTACATCATACAGGGATGAAATCAGGGCGCAGTCTACATTAACTAAGTACTAGGGTTAAAACGAGTAGCTCATTTCATAAAGTGGGAAACTATTATACTATTAGTAGATAACGTACTCTCTATAGGGAGCACGTTAGCTACACTAGCACATAATTCTATTCAATCACAGTAATTTTAATTAGCTCACAGTCTGGATTTGTGCCTTCATTGTGCTATTGTTGGGCTGATAAGACATATCCAAGGGCAACATAATATCAAACGAAATGGAACATCTTTAATTATCCTGATACATGTTTATACACACACAGTAGTTTTATTCAACAAAAAAATTGAATTATTTATTTTAAATGGTCTAAATACATCCATATACCTACCTCAACTAATGTAATAGTTGGGGGTACTCAGTTTTGCGGTTGCAGCTTTATAGACTTGCAAATTTCTCCAGCATAAAAGAAAGGTGAATGGCTTATTGCATATAATTCATAAAAATTTTCATAGAGGTAACACCGGCCTGGTTTAATTTTTATGTTTATGTATATATATATATATATATATATATATATATATATATATATATACATAAGCATATAGATATACACATATATATATGTATATATATACATATATATATACATATATATATATATATATATATAAATAAATAAATAAATAAATAATTGGTTATCTAATTTACCTACCCTGATCTTAGTTACTTTTGTAAGATCCTGCTCTCCTACTGGTCAGCATCTTTCAAATCATACATCTACGTATCGGTGTTCCTTGACCAATTCTTTTGGTAACACTATTGTTCACATTGAATTTGTATTGGTGATATTAATTTTTGTACTTATACTTTCCGTGTTGTGTTGTTCAACTCATAATTCTATAGCCATGGGTACCAAATATGTTTCTGATGTTCAAGGAAAGAAGAAAAGGATGCTTTTTATGGAGATGAGGCTGGAGATAATCAAGAAATATGAGGCTGGTATATGTTAGTGTAATTGCTAAGGAGTTTGCCCGAAATCCGTTGATGATAGGCGCCATTCTTAACCAAAAGGAAGCTATCAAAACAAAACAACACCTTCTAAGGGTGCGACTGGTCTTTTAAGTAAGAGGAGCCACGTGCATGAAGAGATGGAGATACTACTTCTCGTCTAGATTAAGAACAAGGAAATCGCTGGTGACATGATGATATTCTTTCACGAGGCCCGCGCCATTTTTAGTGATCTCGTGCATGCTGAGGCTAAAGAAGATGAAGGTGAAGGGACACTGCAGCAGGCACCCATAGAGTTCAAGGATTCACAAGGGTGGTTTGAGACATTTAAAAGACGAATGGGCAGGCATTCATTTTGTGGTGCGGCATCGGGAGGCTGCCAGCTCAGTCACGAAAGCGACTGATGCCTTTGTTAAGATATTTGGTGAGTTAACTCTCAAGTCTTCAATTGAGATAAAATTGGGCTTTTCTTGAGAAAAATTTCTCATCGGACCTACATCATGGCGAAGGAGAAGAAACTGCCTGGGCATTAGCCTATGAAGGGCAGGCTTACACTTGCAGTATGTGAAAATGCCAGTGGGGATGTAAGGTCAAGCCCTATCTGATTTGTCATTCGGAGACTCCTCGAGCCTGCAAGTGGTAACGGAGAAGCTTCTGGTGATGTGGATGGCTCATGCAAAAGCCTGGGTATTGAGAGTTTTTTCATTGAGTGGGTAAATATGCATTTAGGTCCGACTGTGAAAAATTATTTGGAAGGAACCAAGGCACCTAAAAATGTTGGCTGATGTTGGATAACGCCCATGTTCACCCTCCTAGCCTCGAGGATGATATTCTGCTAGAATATTCGTTTATCAAGATTCTCTACCTTCCACCAAAAATTACCCATCTCCTCCAGCCCCTGGACCAGCAAGTGATTTTGTTTTGAAATCACTGACAGCACTAATCTCCCCCTTCCTGAATTTTGGAAGGAGCATTTTGATATGATATGCCTCAGATTCATCGCTCAAGCTTAGCAGGAGGTTTTGACGTGCACCTTGAACCCTTAGCGGAAGAAGCTGTGGCCTGATGCCGTCTCCCACAAGATATCGAGGAAATCGATTCACTTTAGAGGTTCATGTGGCTGGTCGTAAATGAGGATGACATTAATGAGCTTTTCGAGGAGTTTACGGCAGACGTCCTGATGGAGTTGGAGGCCATGCAACTGGACTCCATTCAGGAACAGTTCTCTGGTGGCGAGGAGGAGGTTGACAAAGATATGACTACGACAATGGCAGAAATTAAGTGGATACTTTCTTATTATCATAAACTGGTAGATTTCATAGAAAAGAAACACCTCGAAAATGTTCACACAGGTCTTTTTCAGGCAAAGTTGGATAACATTTGCCTGAGTTATTTCAGGTATGTTTCAAAAGGTAGGTAGAAACAAGCGTCCTTAGATAGTAACTTTTTAAAGTGGCCATTAGTAAGCCAAGGGGAATGTCAAAGGGATCAGAAAAAAATAAAAAAGTGGAATTGAAGCGAGAATCATGAAATTTAGAAAGTGTATACAGTAACGTAAAGTAAGAAAAATAAAATAGAAACAAAGAAAAAGAAGACAATTAATTTCAAGTTTTTTTGTAAAATTAATTGTTCACGTTTTCTTACATTTATTAATGTGTTTCGTAAAGTAAAGTGTTAATGTCTTCTGGCATTTGTTGATGTGTTTCGTGAAGTTAAGTGTTGATGTTTTGTGCCTTTTGTCAATGTTTTCTGGCGTTTGCCCTCCTCCTTTGCTGACACTTTTGCTTTCAGACATCGCCTCACTCGAAAGGGGAAGTTCACCATTTTCGTATCATTTTTGTATTATAATTTTCCATATATTCCTACATTATGTTTTAATATCTACTTTATGTGCAGGTATTTATGGTTATGTTAGGTATATTGAAGGATTCAAATATATTTTGCCCTATTTCATTGTTGTTATAGTTTTATTATAAAATTCAATGTAGGGTTTTTCGTAGGGATTAGAACGAATTTGGCGATTTCAATGTACAACTGGATTCTTTGCAAAAAAAACCATGATACGAAAGCCACAATTGAACGAATTAATTTTGTATCCTGAGGTATAACTATATTACTTCAATGCTCATAATCCACTTACTTTTATACAGAAAATGGAATGTAAAATCAAAGACTTTTGAGGTGGAGTTTTATTTTATAGTAATATAAATTGGATATAAAACATATCAAAGGTGGAGATAATGTGATAGCAGATATTTTGTCAATAATGTGAATTCCACTATGTTTTGATTAAATATTATAGTACAGTGTTGTATATCAAGTTTCATGTAATGAGATAATTGAGTTTCTAATAACACAATATAACATAACTTGTTTGTAGTTGTGAGAAGTTGCCCACAATAAAGCCCTATATTTATCTATCGATTTATCAAGGTACTTCCCCCAGTGTGGGGGGTGAGAGGTGGCCGACATAAAATATTAAGAAGAAACGGGATCTTTTCTTCTCTTCACTCCTCCTAGCGTGACGAGGGATTCATCCAGGTTTGGTCGGTACTGCTAAGGTGCTACAGCCCTTCCTCCCCCGTTTTCAACCACAAATGAACCTTCAAATGCTGAATCCCCTACTGCTGCTACCTCAACGGTCACCAAGGCGACCAGAGGGAAAAGAAAGGCTTACCAGAACTGTATCACAATCGGTTGTCATTCATTCCTATTTCTTGCAACTTTCAACCGGTGGCCACTAGCCGTTTTTCTGAGAAAATCATTCATCTTCCCGCCCTTCTCTTAATACATTAAGTATACGGTATTCACATCTACACATTCTCTAACACTGCCTATCCTCAAGGGTGAACTTTATTCCTGCAGCCACTTGCCATTCGGGAACCACCCCGTCCCCAGCAACCAGGAATCATATAAATACATGAATAATACAGCATCCGCCTGACGGATCTCACAGGACCTATTTAACCTCTGACTGTTTTTAGGTTCAGTCAGCAATGTTATACGTATTTCTGCGCTCAGCAATATTACCACAACATTTTACGTATAAATTTAGCATCAACATAAAAGAACACATTGTTATCATGAAGGTTATTTAAAACACGTCAAAAGAAGAAATGAGGTCTGTTCAAATAACAACAGCAAAGGAAAAAAATGTCTACTCATCAACTCGGGGGATGTCACATATGCAGGGGTAAGGAGGAACACTTTTGAAAACTACTTCTTCAGGTACCAGTTGTATGTGTAATATATTAGATATTACTTGTTTAAAACACATGACCTACAGGTCATTGTGGAAGTAAGAGAAGTGTGGGAAATGCCATAGTCATATTCTAAGCAGGATGCGATTGCCAAGCCTCAGCAATGTAATATTTTTCATGAAGAGTAAACACAACCAAGTCCCATGAGAAAGAAGTTGTCTGTGAGAACGGAACAAGTACCTTCCGGTATAAATGTTGTGTTTACTATAAATCCATTAATGCTGAGATACCTGTGTAAACTTTAGTATGAAATTGGATATTTGTATCGGTTCACTTTAAGATGTCATACGGAATGGTCATCCGACCAAACCAGCTATACTCCTGTGATGGAGATGTTAACACTGTTCTTAAAGAATAAACTATTTTAAAGTTAACTTACTTAGACTTTACTTGAAGATGTAACATACTAAATCTAATCTATAACACATATAAGATGACATTTGAAGAGAACCCAAATGTGTGTTAACAACAGTAGCACACCAATATATATGTGCCTGATGATGTTCAGACACTGCGCCATTCACAATTGTGTTAGACTTAACCATCTTTACTTGGTACAGACCAAAATAAGCTGGCTCTAGTTTGTGTTTCCTAGGTTGTAATCATTTTAAATACACACGATCGCCCACAAATACTTTTACCGGTGCGGTTTTGAACCGACCATCATACTTTGAGCTGCGATTTTCATTAGCTCTTTTCAAAAACCTTTCAGTGGTGTTCATTAGTCTCCTCAATAGATTTAATAGATATATATGGTATTGCTCAGTTGAATAATTTGGCAATTGTTGCGAATCAATGAGTACCGTATATGGTAACACAGGATCCTGTCCATACACAAAAAAGGAAGGCGTGTCCCTGAGCAAAGCATTATATGCAATGTTCAAAGCTAGCTCAGCTGTAGGAAGCATGGCGTGCCAATGAAGGGAATCATCAGCCACTAAGTAGCGTAAAATTCGTACTACTTCCCTATTGTGCGATTCCAGTAATCCATTTGCTGAAGGCCTATATGCAGTCACTGTAAAGTGTTCCATTTTCATCAAGTCCGTGACCGATTTCACCACCTTTTTTATAAACTCAAGACCATTATCACTTATCAAAATTTTCAGGCAACCAAACCTAGTAATGAAAGAGCAGAGCGCCTGGGCTAATGAATTTGCAGATTTATCCAACATTACGTTAGTATTAGTGTACCGAGTAAATGCATCCACAAATACACATATATACTTATGCTGTATTAACCCAGTAGGAAATAGTTCTACTACATCCATATGCACTCTATAAGATTTAATAGGAAGCACAGGCATATTTCTGCCTTTCAGTACAGTGTTTTTATGTTCTTTGAAACAGTTACAAGCCTGACAACCTTTTATATAATTCTCTATGGATTTTTTCATTCCTAACTAAAAGAAGGATTCACGTGCTCTCTTTAATGTTCTATCAATCCCTAAATGCCCTGTATACGGACTTTCATGTACTATGTGGATGGCTCGTTTAATTAAAGAGGGAGGAAGCACTACCCGTGCACAAAATTCTTCTCCCCTCTTCTTGTAAGCACAATATAAGACATAATTTTCAATAAAAAATTTCTCACGAGGCACATTCAGAAATGACGGATAACTCTCCGATTCCCCTTTAATCACTGCTCGCACTCTTTCAATCCATTCCTCTCTTTTCTGTCCCTCTCGGACTTCTCTTATGTCCCAACCTCCTAAGTCAATCAAACCTGCATCATCAAGGCATTCATTCTGGACACCCCTGGTCATGTCCTTGGTCACCCACATATATTCCCCTTCACCGTTCATCTCTCTCTCTCTCTCTCTCTCTCTCTCTCTCTCTCTCTCTCTCTTACCCCGTTTTCTGAATACTCATCAGGAGAATTTTCATCCTGTTTTCTATTCTCTCTATTTTGATGGGGGTCTTCAATATTTTGGTTACATTCTTCGTTCCTCTTTTGTGCCCTAGTTGTTACTGCACCTATAGAGACAGCATCAGCTACCTTGTTAGCTTTACCTTCTGTGCGGTGAAAAGCCTTTATATTCAACTCTAACACTCTCTCAATCCATCCTGCTTGACGAGAGGTCAAATCATTTTTATAATACAAATTACGTAAGGGGCGATGATCACTTTGGAACACAATCGACTGACCTAATAAAAAGGACCGATGCCTCTCTAGAACCCAAAGGATAGCCAAAGACTCTCGATCGAATGTACTATAATTCTTTTCTGCCCCTTTTAACGCCCGGGAAGCAAAACAAATGGGTCGCTCTCTGCCTTATCATCTTGTTGAGAAACTACGCCACCAGTAGCTACGCTACTCGCATCTGTTGTCACTAAAAACAGGCGATGAAATCTAGGATATGCGAGTAATTCATTGCTAGTTAAGGAAGCTTTCAAAAGGTTAAAGGCCCTTTCTTCTTCCCCTCCCAAATTTATCACTTTTTGTTTCTTTAAAGCATCTAAGGGTCTCGCTATCTCTCCAAAACCTCTTATGAATTTACAGTAATAACCAGCAAGCCCAAGGAACCCAGCTACTTCCTTAGAGTTACGTGGCCTGGGGAAATCTCTAATAGCCACTACTTTACTGGGGCAGGGTTGGATACCTTCTGGGGTTATTATGTGACCTAAAAATTTGACCTGTTTAGAGAAAAATTTGCACTTTGACAAATTTATTTTCATACCACTGCGTCGCAATGCTTCTAAAACTTTACGAATATTATTATTATGTTCTTTGGCCGTTTTCCCTGTAATTATGATATCATCTAAATAAACAAGAAAATTATGGCCAATGATATCATCTAAATAAACAAGAACGTTATGGCCAATTAAGGGCTACAAAACCGCTATTATTACTTTAGAAAAATGACTTAGGGCATTTTTAACAACGAAAGGAAGAAAATTAAACTGAAATAATTGATCGTTAGCTATAAATGCCGTTTTACATTTACTGTCTTCCTGAATGGGTATTTGATAGTATCCAGATTTTAAATCAACAGTTGTAAAATATTTGGTATTCCGTACTTTCACAAGTAATTCTTTGATCGAGGGCAATGGAAATGCATCATCCTTAGTGACTGCATTCAATTTCCTATAATCAACACACAATCTTACCAAGCCATCCTTTTTCCTAACAGCTAGAATTGGAGAAGCCCAGGGGGATTCACTCTCCTCGATTATCCCTTGTTCCCTTAATTTATTAATTTTCCCCTCTATCTCTCCCTGAAATGAATGGGTACTTTATAAGGCCTTGACCTGATCTGCTCCGCCTGCCCAGTTTCAATGCTAAAGGGAAATCGATCAATCCTCCTGGGTGGCTCATCTCCAATTGCAATTACATCGGAATAATTATTGACAATGTCACTAACTACAGGCTGATATTCTGACAGACATAATTTTCGCGCTTGCATAATAAAATTCTGAGTGCGTTCCTCTGTGCGGGCTGGGGTTGTGGCTCCTATCATCTCATTATAAGCAATTTCACATAACTCTAATTCACACACATAATCACTTCCTGAAACAACTCTTTTATTTGACAAATTAACTATCATTATATCAGCTCTGTTCTCTTTAATTTCTGTTAAGCCCTCTAATATCATATGGACTCAATTGTCAAGGGGTTTAACAACTACCTTGGTTCCTTCCGCAAGAACTAACGCATGCACTTACTGTCTCATGACTTTTTATCGGCAAAATGTACCCTCCTGCTTTTACTGATATTGCATCTTTTCCCCAAAAAATGCAAGTTTGATTATTAGAGATAAAGTCTATTCCTAAGATAGCCTCGATTCCTGGAATTCCCAAGGTGGGTAAGACAAAGAATTCATGTGTAAACTTCACAGTCCCCACCTTGAATTTGATGATTGTTGTATGGTTATGTGTAGTTTATTTCCTCCTGGCGTGTCAACAACAATGGATGCTGCTGGCTGTAGTGGATTTGAGGAAAAATTTTTTTCAATCAATGAAACACTGGCTCCCGTGTCAATTAGTGCTCTGATGAATTTATCTTGCAGGTCAAACCTAACTGCTAACATTCCCAGACGGCCATTACGAGATATGGGGAACAGGCCAATGACCTCGGCTGCCATGCCGCTGCCCCCTGGTCCTCTCCCTAGTGCTGCGGGGATGATGTCGGGGGTACCGATGGAGATCCTAGTGCCTGCTCTGTCATGTCTGTCGTCACTGCTTCCTCAGCTACTGCTTGTGATGTCAGGCGGGGGCCATCGAACTCCCTCGTCTCCCCCTTCCTCTGTTTCTTTTTCCTCGGACGTTGGGTGGGGGGAGCTGTGCGTGTGCCACGCCCCCCCCCCCCCCGGGCGTTTTTTGCTGGGAACTCTCGAGATAGATGACCGTAGGCCTGACAAGTGTAACAGCAGGGGGATCTTTGGGTGGGGCACTCCATTCGTCGGTGTCCCTCTCCCCTGTTAAGGATCAATTTTTGTTTATTTTAATTTTTTTGTTGTTTGCCAAATCCAGAGAGAGAGAGAGAGAGAGAGAGAGAGAGAGAGAGAGAGAGAGAGAGAGAGAGAGAGAGAGAGGTATTTGGTGTATCGATTGTTTGCTGTGAGAAAGACTGTTGGTATAAATGAGGTTGTTTGTTTACTTTTAGCTAGGTTAGAACAGTGGTAAATGTTTCGGAGCGAATGCTTTTTTTGATTGACTGCAACTTGAGGCAGTTGTGTGAATGCTGGAATATTATCATTATTATATTATTTTAACCAGCATTGAAGTGTTCAATTATTTTTTAGTAAGTACAGTTTGTTTATATTAGCTAAGAGGGATTCTGAATATTAGAAAATTTATTTATCTTTAATTATAGTGCGATAGTTTAGTTAGTTAGGAGTGTTCGAAAGTGTTTTTCTTTCTTTTTTTCATTTACAGGCCGTAATTCATCCTTTGAGAGATATTTTTTGTGTGGAATTGACTGTTGATAACCTGGCCTGTAATTGATTTTGTTTGGACTGCTCTTTTGGACTGCACAACTGTTGATGACCTGGCCTGTTTATCAAGATGATATGATGATGATGATGATGATAAAGATTTTGACACCCGTGACACAAGGAGTTAAAGCCGTTATGGCAAATTAACTCTCCTGTTTATCATATAGTGGTGTTGTGCCAATAAAGACAGTTGGCTAAGTGAAAGATTAATCAAGTGTTTTTTTCTATCTTGCGAAAGTGTTAGTGAACTCGCAATATGTATATATATATATATATATATATATATATATATATATATATATATATATATATGTGTGTGTGTGTGTGTGTGTGTGTGTGTGTATGTGTGTGTGTTTTGTTTTGATGTTTGGGTTGTGGTTAATTTAAGTTTAAGTTTTGTTAGGTGTATTTTTTGGTTGGTTTATTTGAATGGTGTTAGTTTTTTGTATAGCTATTAAGTTAATGACTAGTTTTAAGTGTAATTATTTTGGTTGTGGATGGTTTTATGTTTAAGTATTTTAGGTTTAAGAAATATAGTTGTAAGGTTATGTTTTGTTTTTATGTCCTTTTTGTCTAAAAGTCCTGCTGCTGATAACAGAATGGGAAAGTTTGTGCAGAGGAGACATTTGTCAGTTAGAGTGATTCAAGGGTGTTGGGGTTATTGTTGCAACATCCCGCCACACCCCCAAAGTGCCAACATCTGAAGACTCTGCTAATCTGCTGACTGCATTCCCCCTTACCACTCTTCGGGGGTCGACTTCCTCTCATGGCTGCCAACTTCTTGTAATCGGCCCCGTTATTCCCAGTCTTTTTTCTTCTGGCAAACTGTCTAAAATGTTTTGTATCGCACTCACTACGTCTGCTAACGAGCGATTGTCATCGAACAAATAACCACATCAATACGGGTTTACCAATCTGCGAATATGTTTACGGGCAATTGCCTTTTTATCACCTTCTGGGAGATTGGCACTCCGGGTAGCAAACAAATCGCTATCCTAAAAAATGCGAGTTGCAAAACTAAGAACGGATTCACCTTCCCGTATTTTGGGTTTGTAATTTTCTTTTAGGTCTCCCTATCTCGCATCAGGCAAGGCATACTTCTCAATTAACCGTCGTTTTGTTTCAGTATAACTTCTTAAACTTTCTTGCGGCCAACACATTACTTCCATTACCGGAGCATCTTTCAGCAATCTAATTACTTGAATCGCTTTTTCTTTTTCTGACCAACCATATGTAGCTATTTCAAAGTCTCTCAAAAACAAATTCAATCGCTTGAAATCCTTCTTTAGGCCGTTAATCATCGAAAGTCCTAACACTTGCCTCACTTGCCTGGAGTTCTGGCAACCTTCGAACTACGATTTGCGTATCTTCACTCAGCTGTGCATGTGTACTTTCACTTGTGTGCTTTTGAACTTCGTCCATGTACGTCGGATATGCTGTGGCTGCGTGCCGCTCCTTTTCCCGTTCCACCAACAGTCTGTTTATTAACTGTTGCAAGTTATCTAACTTATTTTCCAATTCTTGCATTCTAATTTCCTGTCTATGTTCTTCATCGAGTACACTATATCCCACTGCTCCTTCATTCTCATCTCTTGCAGCAAAAGTGTCTGCTATGTTAGTCTTGAACTTTTATTTCACTGGCTCAAAGAAAAACTTCACTCAGAGCATACACAAACCGACGTATTATTCACACCTGACACCAATATGACGCATGCGCACGGAAAATGAGACATCGGCATGTGGGTTTTCTTCATTTATTACAAAAGGTTTGCTCATAAGTACACTATACACAACTACCCTCTCAGGTGAGGGACTTTTTAACTCGAGCGCTTACCGGCAACTAACTACTGCATTCATTACCAAAAAGCAACCATTGCAAAACATGCTGACACAGGTTTTTGTGGCATACTCATGAATATTCAGTTCATTTACCTTGATGTATAACACACACATATATGCATGAATTAGGACATATATATATATATATATATATATATATATATATATATATATATATATATATTTATATATATATATACAGTATATACAGTGTATATATATATATATATATATATATATATATATATATATATATATATATATATATATATATATATATATATATATATATATATATATATATATATATATATATATATATATATATATATATATATATATATATATATATTATACAAAAATATCTATCTATCTATCTATCTATATATATATATATATATATATATATATATATATATATATATATATATATATATGTATATATCATCCACAATGACACTTAATACAGAATTCTATCTTGGGAATATATATCCACTGGAAATGATTTTATGGTAATAGCTTCTGGCCGGACAGAAATTCGAACCCCTGCCTATTCAGCCGAAAACCAAGCCTGCGAGGACTCTACCAATTAAGCCATCAAGAGCGATATAAGTTTAGGACAAGTCACCATACATATTCCTGTCAAATTCAGGAATCTGTTCATAGACTTCAAATGAACCCATCTCCACCATGATAGCTGAATTGTGAGTTTGCAACACGTGGTTATTTCATGATAAATATGAATCACTAACACTCATGATTTCAATCAATGTAAATATCAACCACAATGGCATTTAATACTGAATTCTATCTTGGGAATATATATCCACTGGAATTCATTTTTTGGTAATAGCTTCTGGCCGGGCAGAGATTCGAACCCCTGCCTATTCAGCCAAAAACCATGCCTGCAAGGACTCTACCAATTGAGCCATCAAGAGCGATATAGGTTTAGGACAAGTCACCGTACATATTCTTATTGAATTTAGGAAT
>NC_090725.1:174259648-174279648 GCF_036898095.1 Palaemon carinicauda
TATATATATATATATATGTGTGTGTGTGTGTGTGTGTGTGTGTGTGCGTGCGTGTGTGTTTCATCTTATTTCCGTATTTTATAGAAAAAGGGGGGTCGAAGCCAAATGCAAGGGCCCAATAATAATTGATTTATTTATTTTTACCCCCCCCAAAAAAAATAAATAAAATAAAAAACAATCAAAATAGGCCCTAAACCTAAATCAATGAAGTAAAATACATGGTTACTAGGTTGGACAGGGTTTGGGCATTGGTGGGGCTTCCACCAATCATTATCTCACTATTTTCACATTTTTAGAGGATTGGTGATTATTTTATAGCCTAATAAATTGACTATAAGATGGTAGGATTTTCATTTTTTTGTGATGAGAACCCTTTGTGCTTTATCGAAATGTACACGATAAAATATAAACAAATTTGTCATCGGCTAACTTCACCTAACAATAGCCGCTATTTACATTACTTGTTTCATATTTTGGATAACTGCATAAGAAAGTTCAATAAATGTTCTTAGGAAAAAAATAAATAAATAACCAAGAAATAAGTTAGATATGACCGATAGAAACAAACTTTTACAATCGGCGATATTCGTTACTTGCGCTAAAGAAATTTAGGTTCACAATATTTGCCCGTCTCCTATTTTTTCCCATCTGTCCTTTCTTTTAATTACAAACCATTATATATCATTTTATAGCTGAAGAAATTGTCTATAAGATGGTATGGTTTTCAAGTTTCTGTGATGAGAACCCTTTGTTCTTTATTGAAATGTATACGATAAAAGATAAAAAATTTCGATATCTGCTATTTTCACCTAACGATAGCTGCTTTTTGTATTTCTTTTTTCATACTTTTGATAAATTTATGAGAAACTTCAGTCATTTTTTTTTTCAAAATAATGAGACCAACCTGACCTATTTATGATGGAAATTAAGGCACTCAGCGCGATCTAAAGAAAATATTACGAAACACGCTTGAAAACGGAAAACTCCTGGGGGTTAAGGGTCGGAAAGTTCCAAAGACTCCGAGGTTCAAAGAGTTAAGAACACAATATCTTTTAAAAAAATACAAGGTTTTATTTAAAAAAAAAGTTATTGCTATTTAGAGGTGTTTATTTCCTTTCACAAAAATCTTTAACCCTGGATAGGTACGCTCCTCGGACACCCCTTTAAGGGTATACTCGGACGCGAACGACCCCGACGCCAAAAAAAATTCTTGAAAAATCAGTTTTTGCAGTAACCTCCTTTTTTCTTTTGCCAAAAAAAACTTCAATGAATGCTTAAAACAACTGTAAAGATAAATACTACTCATCTGCAGAAAAACTATTTATTATAAATATTTTAAAAAATTAAGTAGAAAAAAAAAGACCTGACATAAAAATTCATAAAAAAAAGTTTATACATATATACACAAATCCTTTTAGGAATTGATTCTTGAATGTTTAGGACACATCTTGATGTATTTTGGATGAAGTCAGACCCATGGAGGTGAAGATCTGAAATGAGAAAAAAAGGGTAACTTTTTTTGGCCAAAAAAATTTGTCCAAATTTCATGAATTTTTTTGGGTACCCAAATGAAATAGGAAGTGGCTAATTTTTTTAGGGAATAAACATATGTTATCCTAAAATAGAAATATGTAAAAAAATCTTCATTATTTTGTAAATTACATTTATATCAGGGGCCATATCTAAAGGTAATTTTTTGAGTACTTAGAAATTCCGTAAAAAAATACATATATTTAATATATAATATGATATTTATGCAGGTAAAAATATACCAAAATATCACAAATTCTATAGGGAACAAGAATATATATAGATAGGGCAGCTTACGCTTCGGATATGTCCACAAAATGGCCGCCAACCACACTGACTCAGACTCCCTAATCTGTCACTTGAAATGTAGGAAGGGTATGTCAATTTCAAGGTGTTATTTACTAATCTAATTATTATTGGATATGCATAAAAATTGTATGGTGGGTTGCTGGATAATTGTCGATTATTTTACGACTATAAAATTAAAATTCTGACCCAAAAAAAATTTTTTGAAGGGAAATAAAATCGAAAAAAAAATGTAAAACAATATTTTAGCTAAAAAAATTTGATGATATTCAATCAAAAAAAAAGTAAACAAAATTTTCCGACAAATAAACATCTAGAGGAATCATTACTCTGTGATAGTTCCTTAGTACGTAGTAATTTTGAAAGAATTGGGAAAAAACGAAAAAATGGCAATCACCGGAAAATCGAACACATACCTATATATACGCCATATCTGGCTAAAAAAAAGATAGGCATGGGTAGCCAGATCATCTAGAAACACTTTCCAACACTATAAAAATATAAGTTTTGCGACACTACTTGCCAATTCCTTACGGTAACATGACTAAGCAAAAAAATGCAAAACAAATAAAAAGGGGCACTCGCGGAAAAATGGCTAACATTCTAATATACGGCATTTCAGAAAAAAAAAATTCAGCCACGTGCTAGGCAAACCATCAAGGCACATTTTCCGACAAATAAACATCTAAATGAATAATTACTCTGTGATAGTTCCTTAGTACGTAGTAATTTTGAAAGAAATGGGAAAAAACGAAAAAATGGCAATCACAGGAAAATCGAACACATACCTATATATACGCCATATCTGGCTAAAAAAAGAAGATAGGCATGGGTAGCCAGATCATCTAGAAACACTTTCCAACACTATAAAATTATAAGTTTTGCGACACTACTTGCCAATTCCTTACGGTAACATGACTAAGCAAAAAAATGCAAAACAAATAAAAAGGGGCACTCGTGGAAAAATGGCCATTCTAATATACGGCATTTCAGAAAAAAAAAATTTCAGCCACGTGCTAGGCAAACCATCAAGGCATATTTTCCGACAAATAAACATATAAATGAAATATTATTCTGTGATAGTTCCTTAGTACGTAGTAATTTTGAAAGAAATGGGAAAAAACGAAAAAATGGCAATCACAGGAAAATTGAACACATACTTATATATACGCCATATCTGGCTAAAAAAAAAATAGGCATGGGTAGCCAGATCATCTAGAAACACTTTCCAACACTATAAAAATATAAGTTTTGCGACACTACTTGCCAATTCCTTACGGTAACATGACTAAGCAAAAAAATGCAAAACAAATAATAAGGGGAACTCGCGGAAAAATGCCCAACATTCTAATATACGGCATCTCAGATAAAAAAAAAAGACATGCACGTGTTAGCCCAACCATCAAGGCACACTTTCTAACACATAAACATGAAAAAAAAATCAATAATATACGGCAATTCCTTACTACGTAGTAAATTTTTACAAATATTGAAAAAAAACAGAAATTGGCAACCGCAGTTAAATACCCAATATACCAATAACTACGTCGTATCTGACAAAAACAAAATCACGCATGGGTAGCCAAATCATCTAGACACAATTTCCAACACTAAAAAAGCAAAAGTTTTACGACACTATTTCGCAATATCTTACGGAAAAATGACTTGGCAAAAAAATGAAAAAAAATGAAAAAGGGACACTCGCGGTAAAATGCCCGACATTCTAATATACGACATCTCAGATAAAAAAAAAGACATGCACGTGTTAGCCCAACCATCAAGGCACACTTTCTAACACATAAACATGAAAAAAAATGAATAATATACGGCAATTCCTTACTACGTAGTAATTTTTACAAATATTGAAAAAAAAACAGAAATTGGTAACCGCAGTTAAATACCCAATATACCAATAACTACGTCGTATCTGACAAAAACAAAGTCATGCATGGGTAGCCAGATCATCTAGACACACTTTCCAACACTAAACAAGCAAAAGTTTTACGACACTATTTGGCAATATCTTACGGAAAAATGACTTGGCAAAAAATTGAAAAAAATGAAAAAGGGGCACTCGCGGTAAAATGGTCCTCGTGGTGATGAACGACATTTTAACTAAAAAAAAAAACATGCACATGGTAGCCAAACAATCCACCAAGACTTTCCACAACTGATAACCTATACAAGTTGCACCATTCTACGACAATTTCATAATACGTAATAACTTTGATAATAATGCAAACTACCTTAGAAGGGTAAACTCGGACGCGAACGACCCCGACGCGTCTCAGAAATCGGGGAAGGAGTACAGCTACAGCAATGCACATCTGGACACTACTAGAGCGTGTAGGGGAGACACCTCCTGCAGGTCGATCACCCACAAATTCAGTCACGGGGGTGAGTCACGTGAGAAAAACCTGTTTTTTTTTTACGCTCGGGGTCGCAAACGACCCATCGTACCTATCCAGGGTTAATAAAACATCTTTAGAATTTTGAAATATTTTCTCGTACCACCTTGAATAAGTCTTGTCCCTTATGCTGGCGACGCCAAATAAATTCATATAGGTAACCATCTATCATTCAAGCTTAGTTCCACAGTGCCTTTTGTTACGGCATTTCAGCAAATTCCAGGTGCTTTCAATTGGTTGTGTGTGAGCTCCAGTGATAGGATCTACAAAGTTTTCACTGTGACTTACTGTGAAATGCTTAAAGTTGTACCCAGAAATATCCTTTATTTTTTTTTATATGCCTTTCACATGTTGCTAACGGTCGTACTACCTGGTGGAATGTTTTCCTTAATGCAGCTCTTCAGTGTACCCCAATCTCTTCGCTCTACGGCCTATAGAAAGACATCTCTAGTTTCTTTAAAAACGCCCCCAAACACCCACTCTTCCTTCAGCATTCTTCCTTGATTGTTCTCTCTTTTAGCATAGACTGTTTCATCAATTTCCACAGTGCAGTTTGGACCTCCAATTTTTACAGGGTTGTTCAATATTTCATGGACACACAACTTAAACGAAAATGTTAGGTTAGGCTAGGTTAGGTTAAGTTAGACGTTAGGTTAGTTAGGTTAGGTTAGGATAGGTTTGTTTAGGTCTCAATATTAACTTACCTCTCTTACTTAGTTGTTGTAGTCCACAACCGCGTCATAGCTAATACCCAGTTCGTCACTGTAGAATTTTATGCTCGTGTATTCTTTTGACCATGCATAGATGAATTTAATGATTTTATTCATGGGCAAAGTCGATCCTTCTAGCCATGTTTTCTTTCGTAGGTTTACTTCTTCCCGGCAAAAACCCTTGTGGCATCTCCAGGAAGACCTCTAGTAATCTATAGTCATTGGATGGTGTTTCTGGCACAATTTCTCTTTTGGTATTATTCCATGGTTCTGGAGAAAGTTGAGAGTACTTCCATTGGATTGGAGGTGTTCCTAAAACTACTTTAGGCTATATTCGTCGCTATCCATATTAATAATCTGAGGAAAAATCGAAAAATTAGTTTCTTAGCAAATGCATGGGAAATAACCATCTTTAACTGGCCATAGCTTTTTTATTTTTTATTTCTCGAAAAAAAGAATCTCCTTTTCGGAAAGAGCATAAAAACTGCATTAAAAAGGTGCATTTTGGTTTCATAGTTTTTTGCGGCAGTGAAACCGAAAAGATCCATTTTTTGTTGGTACTTTTGTATTTTTATCTATATTAGCTAGCCTACATGGTTTAGCCATGTAGAGAGAATGGAAAAAGGCTCTCTGCTGGAGAAAGTGATGAATGCAAGAGTTGATGGAAAAAGTACAAGATGAAGAGTGTGCTAGAAATAGGAATTAATGGCAAGCGATTTTCACGCAGTTGCGATAGGTCCTGCTGCTTTCTCCGGTCACCTTGGTGATGGCTGAAGTACCAGCAGTAGGGGATTCAGCATATGAAGCTTCATTTGTGTTGGATAACGGGGGAGGGTGAGCCCCATGTAGCATCCTAGCAGTACCAACCAAACTCGGCTGAATCCCTCATCAGGCTGGGAGGAGCTAAGAGAAGAAAAGTCCCCCGCTGTTTTAGCTACCTCCCAAAATTGGTGGAAGTGCCTTGGTAGATGCATGGACTTTCGGAATTGTTGGAGTTACTTGTTTATTACGAAAACGCTCAGTGAACGAGTTTGTGGCGTAAACTAGAGTCGCCAGATACTTGCCTCCACCGAAGATATGAACCAGTATTATATAAACTATCCACAATCTCGAACGTATAATAATTATATCTATAAACGTCATTGTCAGCGATATAGTTAACGTCCTAACTGATCAAATTTAGTGGACATGGAATTATTGATTTTGAGGTAATAATAATAATAATAATAATAATAATAATAATAATAATAATAATAAATCAAGTTTCACATATTTAGAATTTTATGTTACCTTTAACATGACCCTTCTTTACTACTTTACCATCATACAAGCCATAATTGTTGGGCGATCTTAAGTAGCCTACGTCATCGGCAAAAAATATGAAAAGTAAAAACTAGAAATGTGTAAAAGGGGTTTAAAAAAAAAAAAGCATGAAATATAAACTGGTCGAGCCGACACGTGGAATTCACTGTTTCGCAAGAGGAAGGGAGAGGAACATTTTTTTGAGCTATAACGTCATACTTGGCCCTCATAAGTGATAACTCTCTCTCTCTCTCTCTCTCTCTCTCTCTCTCTCTCTCTCTCTCTCTCTCTCTCTCTCTCTTGGCATATTGTTTTGGGAAATATTGGAAATGAGGTGTAATAGAAAACAAAATTTGAGATATATATCTGGGGCAAGTTAATGTGTAGGCCTACAAATCGCTACTGTTCTTTCCGCATACCGGATATGGAACATTCATCTATTATATCATCAAGGGTAGGGATTATAGTGAAACGCGCAATACGCGATAACAAGATCATCTTATATGTAAAAGAAGAAGAAAAAAAAATGGCTATCCCTTCTTTTTTTCCTGAAATGGTGTGTTGAAAATTTAAACAAAACGTATATTCAAATGACAAACAATAGTTAGTTATAGGCAACAGAAATAGCCAGAAAGGAAATATAAAAAGAAAGAGAAGAATAGACACATTGTTCGCTAATGTGATCACCCAATTGAGGGCAAAATCTTGGACTCGTAGCAAATTATCACGTATAGCCAAGGCGTTCAACGAGATCACAATTTCAAAACCAATCGAGGCATATGACCACAATCCTTATTCTCCAAAACTCCGCCTCCCAACCTCTCTCTCTCTCTCTCTCTCCTCTCTCTCTCTCTCTCTCTCTCTCTCTCTCTCTCTCTCTCTCATGTGTTTGATGGTAATTCTTCCTGGCTTTTTCTTCACCGAAGAGGAAGAAGAGTACATTCCATAAACAATATGCAATAAGTTTGATTTTACTTCTGTGTGTGTGTGTGTGTGTGAGTGTGTGAGAGAGAGAGAGAGAGAGAGAGAGAGAGAGAGAGAGACTTATGGTTAACTTATTTCTTCAACAACCCTTTGCTTCGCTTTCCAGATCAACAGATGTGAAATCAGTCCAAATCGTACTTTATCATGAAATTGAATTGTAGACAGTACCCCACGCTGATGACTTCTCATAGCATTATGATTGGTCTCTCTCTCTCTCTCTCTCTCTCTCTCTCTCTCTCTCTCTCTCTCTCTCTCTCTCTCTCTCTCTCTCTCTCTCTCTCTCTCTCTCAGAAAATTCTTATTTTTTTCCGATTTCTTTCCCATTTTGTTCACATTTCGGATACTTCATTGTCGTTACGTCCTCACAATAAAGGTATTTCAGCTCCCATGGATAATTTATTATTATTTTTTTCTATTGTGCATCTGATGCAATGATTTTGTTCTTCTAAATGAGTCACGTAAAAAATATATCGGGAACCACTTGAACACGAACAAAATAATAATTCAAAACACAAATGGTAATTCCCCTTCTTGGATTGTGAGTGTGGCTTTATTTCTAAATATATTCTTTGGATATTTGAGGCCTACGACTATTTCTATTTTTTTTTATGCTGTAGGCTACTTAAGTCGGTTCTCCGTTATTCTTTTCACAACCTTAAAACTTTAGCAAACACTCTCTTAACATGTGAAGCGTGTGGTATCCACCCCAAAATACCAAAATCCAAATCAACATCCTGGGGAATTTAGACTTGCACATAACTTTGCTTGTGATTCGAGTAGGTAGGTCCGGCTACTTTGCTAGCAGGTGGAAAAGAGTGGTCGGGGCGTGTCATGGAGGTGGAGCGATTGCATCATTTTTACTCAGATCCTCTCACAATACCCCATCACCACCCCACTAGCATTTGTAAAGCTAAAATGTCGTACCGCACTCGTGTTCACTAAATTTCAATTGACGGAATAATTGTCCCTATTTTTTCTTCCTAATAAATGAGATGCTATGCACATGATTAAGGTTTGCCCTTTATCGACTTTCTGTGCTCTATTGAATTACACTTACAATACAAACGGTCTGTTCTGTGTGAAAGCGAAACAAAGGCTTCTTAGAAATCCATTCCCAACACGTTTTTTTTTCTTTTGTGGTCTGACTAATTGTCCCCTAGGAAATATGTCGACGTCAAACACTTTTTTTCGGTGAACGAGGAGCTAGAGAAACAACTTTATGTTTGATGTAACTGTCGCAATCACATGAAGCTCTTATATTTGTTTGTGAACGGTTACTGAATATTCAAGCCAAAGTGAGTCACTGCCTACTAGGTTTTTTTTTTCTTTTTCTTTTCCTGAATAGCCAGGGAAATGTATTTCCGTTACACGCAGGGCCTAGTGGAATGTATCCGTGCCACACATTGCCCAACATTATGTGTTAATGCTATGGTATTTTTGCTAGCATCATGGTCATTGGAATCGTTGTAGCAGTAAATGCTACCTGAATTACTGGGGACATGACTGCAACTCTGACTTTGCGAGTAATGGATATGAATTGGCCTCTAAGTCTAGGGTTTGTTGGTCCTATCTTGCATTTATGGTTGTGACGACGATCATCGTAATTTGTATTGTAATACCCTACAACAGTTCTATTCACCAAACGTCCTTAGTGACAGAGGGATTTTTTTTTCTTGTAAATTAAAATCAAAATCGGATAAAGAAAAAGTATAACTTATTCATGTCAGTCTTTCCAGCTTACATCCATATAGAAAAGAATATTTTTTTTTTATCTCGACCAATTGTGTAATTCATTGTCTTCTAAAAAGTACATATATTGTCTGCATGTACATACACACAACTAGTCAGGTACTGACGTGGAATCGAAATGAAGGCGAGTAGGAAGCTAAAGGGAGAAACGCATTCATTCCACCTTCTACATTAGTGTGAAATCCGGAAGGACGTTCTCTGTCTTGCTGGATGTTGTAGAATAGGGGAAGTTTAGTGGCTTTCCTATTTGAATAGCCCATAATTCTGTCTTGGAAATTTCTCCTCTTTCCCTTCTATCCATTTTCCTTGGGCGTGATGAAATAAGGCATCATTTACCAGGTAGTTTACTATGCAAAACAAACATGTACACACGATATATATATATATATATATATATATATATATATATATATATATATATATATATATATATATATTCTTATGAAGCGGGTCTAGTGTAGCGTAAATGAAATACTTCAGTAACGATTTTTTTTCATATTTCCTCTTTGTATTGATGAGAAGTTAGCAGCCCGTAAAATGAGCTCCTATTGTGTAGATTCAAGATTTATGTGTAAATTACATAAGGCTTCGTCGTTAATTTCATTTTATTCTTTATTCAAGTTAGTATGTAAAAATTCACGTTATTTTTAAGAATTAACTTTTATTTCACATATTTCTGTCCTACGTAACCTGTTTGAGAATGTGATCATACACGATAAGAACAAGGGGTTTTGTAATGTTCTTTTATATTTTTATGAGGTAATGTGTCATGTTTGAGAGCGAATGTTCAGTACCATGTGCTTTAGAAATTTCGCGAAAGGCCTGGTGATAGGATGTTATCTTTTTTGTATTTCGGGGACAAAGAGTGGGCGAAGCTAGCTGACTGAGAGACCTTTCTGGTGTTGCGTGAGTAGCGTTCGAGAGAGCGATACTTGGTAACTCTGACACCTTTAGCTCGGCCCACCATGCTTCCCAGTTCGTTGGGAAGTTTCTGAAAGCAGTTAGGTTTTATATAAAAGGCAACTCCAATGTTACAGAGACTGACAGAGAAATTGCAGCCTTTAGGCGTAAAACATCCCCTCTCTCCCTCTCGCACGCAGCTCAGGGTATTGCTTTAAAATTGTTCAGCACATATAATGTGTCCTCTCCTAAGTGACTCTGTGCCCCAAAGCAAATTGTGTGTTGAAAGGATACGCAAGACGAAACAGTGATTTTGAAATCACGGTGTTACGGTGAGTGTTAGCATTGTGCAAAGTTTTTGTAACTGGCCCTTTAGGAAGGTTCGGTATTTGTAAGGTGATCTGGTTACCTGTTTTTCATTAGGTGTCAAATTCAAATATTGTATTCAGATCTAATTTCAATTGAAACAAGCTTTTGTATAATTTACATTGCAATATTTCTTTTGTCTTTGTCTAAGGTTTATTCAGATTTAATAGTTCAAGTCAAGTTCATATATAATTTTCAGATCGTATCGTTTTTGTCATAATCTAAGTTTTGTTCAGACTTGATAATTCAAGTGATTTATTTTGTTATTATGTAAATTCTTTCAAAGTGCTGTTATTTATATTGAATGTATTTATTTTTGTAAAGAGTGTATTATTCCCATCACCAATGTTTAGAATCAGATTCTGCTCGTATCCTATTAGGAGCCGTAGTAAGTCATACATAATTCTTAAGAGTAATTACCTAGTTTAGTTTTGAGTGTACTTAAGAGAAAATTGGATATTCAGTGCTTTATATATTGCTGTCTGGGAGTTATTTAACGGTCTCAGAATTCATGTATTAATATTCTAGTGTAGCAGTTTTAATGTGAAAGCAAACAAAGGACTTTAGAATTCTAGAGGTTGATTAACTTGCCAATCGTAGTTTATATAATTTTATATGTTTGGTTCCCAGTCACGAGCCATTGTATAATATATTTTTAGCGCCCAGACCAGGGAACTTTAATCATATTGTGGAGGATTAATTTTTGTTTTATTTTTCTTTTTTTCTTTCGCCAAATCCAGAGTGAGAGAGAGAGAGAGAGAGAGAGAGAGAGAGAGAGAGATTAAAGAAGTAATTGAAAAGGGTAGAATGAATGTAAATAAGGTGCGTGATAAGTTTGAAGTTCCATATGAGGTATTAGAAGTTGGTTCCAGTGGGTTAAGTTAATTTTTGTTTTATTTTTCTTTTTTTCTTTCGCCAAATCCAGAGAGAGAGAGAGAGAGAGAGAGAGAGAGAGAGATTAAAGAAGTAATTGAAAAGGGTAGAATGAATGTAAATAAGGTGAGTGATAAGTTTGAAGTTCCATATGAGGTATTAAAAGTTGGTTCCAGTGGGTTAAGTTATGTTTTGGGTAAGTTGTGTGTGGATGGTAGGGAGGAAAATGTCAGGGCACGCCACAACCAGTTGCGTAAATGGAAGGAGGTACCTGAGTATATCCAAGAGAATGGGATGAGTAAATGGTTGAAAAGGAACAAGTGTGAACCTAGTATGTATGAGGAATTAGGTCTAGAAGGTAAACAGTTGGTGTTAGTAAAATATATGAAAAGGAAGGATACGAGAGCTTTAAGTAAGGATGAAAGAAGGGGATATTTTATAAGTAAAGGTGAGAATAGAAATAAGTATGACAAGGGTGTAAATGTACAAGTGTGTATGGAAGATAAATGTGTTAATACAGATGAATCATGGCTGAGTATGAATGATACCTATAGTGTGTGTGGTTTTCCATTAGATGATGTAAAAGAAAGTATGACGAATGCGAGAATGAGAGATAGGAGACTGATAAGTAGTATGAATGAATCTTTTATCAAAGTAGAAAATGGTTTTGATGAAATGGATGAATTGCTGACGGAAATAAGTGAGATTTTAGGGCCAGATGATAGTGAGGTAGATGGGATAGTACATGATATATTAGATGATAGGAATTTAGATAGGAATAGTGTTAATGTAGCGAATGATTGTGATAAGGAAGAAGCTAATGAGAGAGTGTATGAAGGCCCAATTACTCGGAGTAGAGGTCCCGTTCCCGACTGCGCCTGGGTAATGAAAAAAATATTGTAAGTTTTGTGCGAGACGGATTTGGCAAAGTAAGGGGGGAGGAATGTGGAGGATTAATTTTTGTTTTATTTTGATTTTTTTCTTTTGCCAAATCCAGAGAGAGAGAGAGAGAGAGACTGTGTTAGCGAGCGAAAGTAGTTAGTGTATCGATTGTTTGTGGTGAGAAAGACTGTTGGTTTAAATGAGATTGTTTGTTTATGTTTTTAGTTAGGTTACGACAGTGGTGAATGTTTCGGAGCGAATGCTTTTTGATTTGACTGCTGATAAAGGCGGTTGTGTGTGTGAGTGCTGGATTACTATTTTATTATCATTTTTTATTACCAGCGTGGAAGTGATTGGTTTATATTCTAAGTAAGTACAGTTTTGTTTATCTTTGCTTGTCGTGATTGTGAATGATAGGAACAATTTATTATTTATCTTTGATTATAGTGCGATAGTTCAGTTAGTTAGGAGTGTTCGTAAGTGTTTTTCTTTTTCATTTTCAGGCCGTGATTCCTCCTTGGAATTACTTATTCCTTTTGAGAACAAAATTTTGCTTGAATGAAGTTAGTTTTGACGGCCTGGATTGTACTAAAGGATTTCCATTTGACTGCTCTTTAAACCGAAAGAACTATTGATCACCGGACTTTTGAATTTGTTTACGTATGATGATGATGATGCTGCTGATGATGATAACAACGTTCACGACCTATATTAAGTAATACATTTTTGTATTGACTGAGTCAGTGTTGCCATAGTGTGGCTTTACAACTGAAGTTGTTGCGTTGGGTTTGAAAGGACTGTTAGCCCTTGTGTGGACGAAGGTGTCCACACATCTATATTATATGTTAAAAGTGTTTTTGTTTGTTGGGTATTTTTTTGATAGTTTTAAGTTTTTGTGATTTATTTTGAGATTTTGACTTGCATTTTATTTTAGCATTAAGTGATTATGATAGTTATAAGTGTGGTTGCTGGCGTTTTTTTCGTTGAATATTCTAGAATATATAGTTTGTAAGAAATATATAGTTTTAAGGTTATGTTTAGTTTTTTTACCTTTTGTTAAAGTGTCTGGTATAGATAACGTAAGGGGAAAGTTTGTTTTGTTGAGACACTTGTCTGTAGGTGTGATTCAGGGTGTGGGGCTTGTTTTTTAAATATCCCGCCACATTATTTTGGCGCCCGAACAGGGACAGCCGAGGTGGGATTGAACCAGACTCTTTCACAAAGGTTATATTTAGGATTTAGATTTAAGGTTAACGACAATGGAAGGTAAATTAAAGGCTTTGGAGGAGGAATTGCGACATTATAAAGAACGGGAGCAGATGTTGATAGTTAAGAAAGACAGGTTGCTAGTAGAGAATGAGAGGTTGAACTGTGAGAATGAGGAGATGCAAAGGAAACTTAGGGAACTTCAGGGAACTGTAGAGAGAGTGGAAGAGGATGTTGAGATGAGGATGTGAGAAAATGAGAAACGAATGGAAGCAATGGTAGGGCAAGTAATGGGGATGATGAGAACTGTCATGGGTGAAGGTGCAGTCGGAGGAGTGGCTTCTGCTTCTGGTAACGGGTTGATGGTGGAAGAGGATAGGGTAGGAGATAATGGGAAAGGAAGTGATAGTGATAGTAATAGTAATAGTGAGATTGAAGGTAAGGGAATTAAGCTTAGTAAGGATGAACAGAAATGTGATAGGAGGAATGAGAAGAAAGGTAAAAGTAATATGAAGAGGGAAAAGAAGAAAGGTCAGGATGAGAGTGAAGATGATCATGAATGGGTGAAAGTGGCGGGTAAGAAAAGGCCTAGGAAGAGTATAATCAAGGATAGGAGTAGGAGTGTGGAATTAGATTCTTTATACACTAGCGAGGAAGTAGAAAACAAGAAGGAAGGTAGCAGTGATGATAGCAGTGAGAATGAACGTGAGGTGTGTAAGACTGTGTTTATGAGAGAGGTACCTCGGTGTGAAAGGTTCAATGATCATAGTAGTAGGGATGTATACGAGTTTTTCAAGGAGTATGAGAGGTATTGTCAGGATAAGTATGGTGATAGTAAAAGAGTTTGGGCTAGGGAGTTAGGAGAATATTTGACTGGGTATTTGTTGACGATGTATGGAGTGATAATGAGTGTAGGTGACGTTGATTATGAAAGTGTGAAAAAGAGAATAATTGAGCAGGTAAAACGTATGAAAGGGAGTGTTAAGTATAAGCGTAAGAATGATTTTGATGAAGCACGGATGAATGCAGGAGAAGCGATATTGATGTATGTATGTAGGTTGGAAACTTTAGCTAGGAAGAAGTATGGGGATGAAGGTATAAATGAGAATAAGGAGTTAATGAAGAAGTTTTTGGCTACTGTACCCGAGAATGTTGCTGAGTTTGTTAATTTGAAACGGAAGGAGAAAATGAGGTGGACTAGAGAGAGATTGACTTGGGATGATATTTTAGAGATAGTTGAGGATTACGAGTTGGATAGGTGTATGAAAGAAAGTAAATCTGTGAGTGTAAGAACTGGAATGGAGGACAGTGTGCCAGAATTTGGTAGTTTTAGAGATGCTGTTATGAGAGGGCCAATGAGGGTAGCTGATAGTGTAGTAGATAGAAGTGTTAGGGTGAGTAATGTAGGAATACCCATGCCGAGAAATGACGGGTTTAGACAGGGAAATCAAGTTTGGAGAGATAGAAGCGCTAGTACGCAGCAAGTTAGGTTAGGTAGTGGTATACGTGAAGAGAGGTGTTGTAGGTGTGGGAAGGTAGGACATAAAAAGAACGAGTGTAGATGGGCATTAGGAGCATGTTTCGGGTATGGAGAGACAGGGCATCGTATTAGAGACTGTAAGAAAGAGAAAGTGATTAAGTGTTATCGGTGTGGTATGACTGGGCACGTAGCAAGTGGATGTAGGAGTAATCGTATGAATGTGATTTGTGGTAATTGTGGTAAGGATGGTCATTATGCTAGAATGTGCAAGGAGCCGCGGGGTAAGTGTACTGAATGTGGTGCAGATGGGCATGTAGCTAGGGTTTGTACGAAGAAGGGATCAAGTCAGCCAGGATGTTCGGGAAACTAATTAATCAGAGGGTTCAGCTGGGTGAGTCCTCGTGTGTGTGGGGAGTGAATGTGATGCATGTTCGTGAGGGTTTATTGCATGAAGATGTGATGGGAGAAAGAGCACATGATTGCATGAGTGTGAAAATGATTTTTAATGGTGTAGAGTTGGTTGGTTTGATTGATACTGGTTGTGGTGTCAATTTAATGTTTAGGAATGCATATGATAAGGTAAAAGAGGTTTGTGAATTTAAGGGATGTAAGGGTGAAGTAAAAGGTATTGGTAATTTGCGTATGCCTGTGCAAGGAAAGTTACGTGAAAATGTTATGATTGGGGGGCTGATGATGGAAGATAATGATTTTTATGTGGTTGAGGGAGTAAATGACAAATATGATGTGTTGTTAGGTTATAACTTCTTGAAAAAATGTGGGATGATTGTACATCCTAGTGTAAATATGATAGAGATGAAAGTTAATGGTAAATTTTGTGGGGAATTTTATTTGAATGAAGATGGTAGTGTATGTGCGAAGGTATGGAAAGGTGTGCCGTTAATAGCGAAAGAAAGTGTTAAATTGTCAAGGGATGCGAGTGAAGTTGTCAGTGTAAAAGTTGCATGGCCGAATAGTCTGGGAATTGCCAATAGTGACAATTGTGAATACGTAGTGAAAACAAGTGTGCATGTGTATGATGGTATTTTGAATTTGCAGGAGCCGAAGGTATATGTGAGCTTGTTGCCGACTGTAAGGAGGAAGAGAATACGGGGTATATGTGAGGGTGATTGCATGGATGTATGTATACTTTGGTCAATGTAAAGGATGAAAGGTATGTTAAATTGAAACAGTCTATGATGGGTAAGATAAAGCAGGATGACGATTGGGACTGTGAAAGTTTGAAAGAAAGAATTAATGTAGATGAGAATATCAGTGAGGGAGAAAGGGAACAATTGTATAGGATGTTATGAGATAGACAGAGAGTTTTGAGTCGTGGTGACTAGGATTGTGGGAGGTCAAAGGTGCCTGAATTTAAGATAGTTCTTAGTAATGATACCCCCATATATCAGCGTCCCCGACATTTTTCTCCGCCTATTGCCAGAGAAATAGAAGAGCAGTGCCAGGAGTTAGAGCAAATGGGTGTAATAGAAAGGAGTGAGAGTGCCTGGAATAGCCCTATTGTACCTGTAAGGAAGCCGGATGGAAGTTTACGTATGTGTATTGATTATAGGAAGGTGAATGAAGTAACTGTTAAAGAACGTTTCCCGATGAATGTAGTGTCTGACTGTGTGTATAAGATGTATGGTATGAAAGTTTTTACAAAGTTAGATTTAGTTAGGGGCTATTACCAGATGCCTCTGGCAGAGGTGAGCAGGCCCATTATGGCATTTTCAAGTAGTAATTGCCATTATCAGTTTAGAAGATTAAGTTTTGGCCTTGCCAATGCGCCTGCTGCCTTCCAGAGGGCGATGAATGTAGTTTTGGCTGGGTTTGATCGACAGAAGGTGACTGTTTTTATAGATGATATTTTGATTGCTAGTGAGACTGTTGAGGAACACATGCAGTTGCTTGAAGCAGTATTAGAACGTTTGATAGAAGTTGGTGTGAAAGTTACGCTTGAAAAGTGTACATGGTTGGCCGGGGAGGTGGAATTTCTTGGGCATGTGGTGAGTGAATTGGGTATAAGGAAGAGTGAGAAGTTTGTGAGTAAAGTGAGAGAATTTCCACGTCCTCGTACGGTGCGTGAGTTGAGAGGTTTTCTTGGGTTGATTGAATTTGGTCGGAAGTTTGTCAGAGATTGTTCGGGAATAGGGAAACCTTTGAATGAGTGGACAGGTAAGAGAAATAGTACGAGACTGAAATGGGATGAGCGTATGATTGAAGCATTTGAAAAGTTGAAAGAGGAGGCTGCGAGAGACGTCACTTTGGCCTTTCCCGACTATAGTGAGCATGCGAGTATGCTAGAGTTATATACGGATGCTAGTGGGATTAGTATGGGTGGTTGCTTGGTTCAAATGCAAAGAATAAATGGAGATGAACAGTTGAGAGTGATAGCGTATGTAAGTAAAGCATTTAATAAGGCTGAGCAAAAGTATTCCACGATTGAAAGGGAGTTGGCTGCGATAAGGTTTTGCGTGAAAGCGTTGAAGGTGTTTTTGTATGGTGTGAAATTTATTGTGCGTACTGACCATCAGCCCCTAGTGTACATGATTAGGAAAGAGTCTGTGAATGCTAGGGTTGCGAGGACAATAGAGGATTTGAATGAATTTGACTTTAAGCTGGAATATGTACCTGGGAGTAAGAACGTGATAGCAGATGCGATGTCAAGGATGCATAGTAAGATAGAAGATAGTAGCAAGAATGATATTAATTTTGAAAGGTTGCCGGAAGATTTAGTGGTGGTACAAAGTTTTGAAGGGGATGACATGGTGTATAAATGTATTTTGTGTGGGTTGAATAAGTTTAGATTGAAGGGTTTGAATAAGGATATACCTGCTAGTGTAGATGAGCTTAGAATGAGTGTTAGGAATGAAGTATCGAAAGAAATGGCATATAAGGAGGAGGATAGTGTGCTTGAGGGTGAATTGTTATCAAAAGTATTGTTGGTAGTAAGTATGTTGTATGGTGTCACTGTTTATTTGTATTTTGGGTGGAATCGTCCGATGCAATACCGGGCAAATAAGGAGACTGAAAGGGAGTATATATTGAGGTTACAATGTAATGAAAGATGTTGCAAGTTGTTGAGTGAGAAGGAGGATTGCCCGAGTGACTTGAATCTGAGTGGTATGAGCATGGAAGATAGCGAAGATGAACATAGGTGTGACAAGAATGACCCTATTGATAGAAGAGTAAACATTTGTATGCATGGTGTAAAAGGAAGAATGATGACGTATGTGGGTATAAATGAGAATGAATACTGTAGTTTAATTGATACAGGTGCGCAAGTGTCATTAGTGAATATGTCTGTTATCAAGGAAATAGAGCGGTACAATTGGGAAGTGAAAAGGCAATGTACGAGTGTGAGAATTCATGGGATAGGTAAAGGAAGTTTGCTAGTTTGGGAAGAAGTGCATTTGAAAGTAAAACTAGGAAGTATGGAGGTGGAACATAATTTTATTGTAATGGGAGAGAATGAAATGCCTAGTTGTTTTTTGATAGGAATTGACTTTTTAAGATTGCATGATTTATCAGTTGATATTGGTAGTGGTTTGCTTCTGAAGAATGGATGTGAAGTAGTTGTGATAGAAGATAATAGTGTATTTATGGCGAATTTTGTTGGCATGGTTGATATTACGAGGAGTGAGGATGATCTACTGACTAAAGAGGAGGTGGAAGAAATGCAAGATGAATGTGTGGAAATTAAAAGGTTACGTGAATGTATGTTGAATAGTATTGAGGTAGAAGAATGGCCGTCTGATTTAGAGGTATATAAGAAAGTTAGTAAGAGACTTATTGTGTGTAAGAATATTGTTTATTTTCTACATAAAGGAATGGATGAAGATATATATGTTCCTGTGTTTCCGATGCATGCAGCAGTAAGTATGTGTATGTTAGTGCATGACAGATATAGGCATATGGGTAAGAATAAATTATGGGAATGCATGCGTGAGAGATTGTTTACAACTGGGTTGAGTCAGATATGTAAGGATGTAGCGACTACGTGTGAAGAGTGCCAGAAAGGGAAGTATCAGAGAGTGCATGCTAATCCGCCTGTTTTGAGATTACGTATGAAAGAAACATTTGAGATGTTTGTGATTGAGTGTGTTTCGTTGCCTGTGACTGCGAGAAGACATGTGGGAATGATTGTTATGGTTGATCACATGAGTAAATTTACCTATGCAATACCCATCAAGGATAAACAGAGTGAGACTGTTGCAAGAATGGTTGGTCAAGTGATGTTGCCAATGTGTGTGTGTAAGCCTGTGAGAATGTTAAGTGATAATAGCCCTGAGTTTGTTGGATGGGAGTTTGAGCAGATGTTAAGAGAATGGGGTATTGAACATGTGTATTCGACTCCTTATAAGCCAAGTGCAAATGGGTTGGCTGAAAGGACTGTAAGAACATTAACTGAAATTTTGCGAATGATGAGTACATGTGATAATGATTGGGATTTGTATGTTGGTAGAGCGTTGTGGGCTTGTAATGCAACAGTGCATAAGAGTACGGGTATGTCTCCATGTAAGTTTGTGTTAAATTTTGAAAAGATAGTAAGACCGAGGTTGGGTGTGTCGGAGGATGATAGAGATGTGTGGAGGGAAGCAAATGAGAGGTTTGAAAGCTTTAAAGTTGGCGAGAGAGTGATGAAAGAAGTAATTGAAAAGGGTAGAATGAATGTAAATAAGGTGCGTGATAAGTTTGAAGGTCCATATGAGGTGTTAGAAGTTGGTTCCAGTGGGTTAAGTTATGTTTTGGGTAAGTTGTGTGTGGATGGTAGGGAGGAAAAAGTTAGGGCACACCACAACCAGTTGCGTAAATGGAAGGAGGTACCTGAGTATATCCAAGAGAATGGGATGAGTAAATGGTTGAAAAGGAACAAGTGTGAACCTAGTATGTATGAGGAATTAGGTCTAGAAGGTAAACAGTTGGTGTTAGTAGAATATATGAAAAGGAAGGATACGAGAGCTTTAAGTAAGGATGAAAGAAGGGGGAATTTTATAAGTAAAGGTGAGAATAGAAATAAGTATGACAAGGGTGTAAATGTACAAGTGTGTATGGAAGATAAATGTGTTAATACAGATGAATCATGGCTGAGTATGAATGATACCTATAGTGTGTGTGGTTTTCCATTAGATGATGTAAAAGAAAGTATGACGAATGCAAGAATGAGAGATAGGAGACTGATAAGTAGTATGAATGAATCTTTTATTAAAGTAGAAAATGGTTTTGATGAAATGGATGAATTGCTGACGGAAATAAGTGAGATTTTAGGGCCAGATGATAGTGAGGTAGATGGGATAGTACATG
>NC_090725.1:174287148-174297148 GCF_036898095.1 Palaemon carinicauda
CATAAACTTTTATCTCTCTTGATAGCTCAGTCGGTATGGTCCCTGCAGGCATGTTTTCCAGCCGAACAGGTGGGGGTTCGAATCTCCACCCGGCCAGAAGCTGTTACCATAAAATGAATTCCGAGTGGATGTATATTCCGAAAAGAGAATTCAGTATTAAATGCCATTCGTGGGTGATATTTACATTGATTGAAATCACGTGTGCTTGTGATATATATTCATTTATAATAAACACGTGTTTCAAACTTACGATTCAGCTATCATGGTGGAGATGGGTTTATTTCAAGTGTATGAACAGATTCCTGAATTCGACAGGAATATGTACGAGGACTTGTCATAAACTTTTATCTCTCTTGATAGCTCAGTCGGTATGGTCCCTGCAGGCATGGTTTCTAGCCGAACAGTTGGGGGTTCGAATCTCCACCCGGCCAGAAGCTGTTACCATAAAATGAATTCCAAGTGGATGTATATTCCCAAGATAGAATTCGGTATTAAATGCCATTCGTGGGTGATATTTACATTGATTGAAATCACGTGTGCTTGTGATATATATTCATTTATAATAACCACGTGTTGCAAACTTACGATTCAGCTATCATGGTGGAGATGGGTTTATTTCAAGTGTATGAACAGATTCCTGAATTCGACAGAAATATGTACGAGGACTTGTCATAAACTTTTATCTCTTTTGATAGCTCAGTCGGTATGGTCCCTGCAGGCATGGTTTCCAGCCGAACAGGTGGGGTTTCAAATCTCCACCCGGCCAGAAGCTGTTACCATAAAATGAATTCTAAGTGGATGTATATTCCCAAGATAGAATTCGGTATTAAATGCCATTTGTGGGTGATATTTACATTGATTGAAATCACGTGTGCTTGTGATATATATTCATTTATAATAACCACGTGTTGCAAACTCGCTGGTAAGAGACTGATGTCTCGCCAGGTAAATCCTCGGACAGCTGGTAGCGGTCAGGTTCCAATATCTTTTATGGGCTCTCGTGACATGGTTGGTTTCGACCTGGCCTTTCATTAGAAGGGGCTAGCGTTCGATCCCAGGTATGAGGTAGAAATTTATTTCTATTTGAGCACGATGTTGTGTTGATATTAATCCATATTGACTCATTAGGGGTAATTTGAATGAATTACTACCAATTGTGTCACGTGGTGGCCCGGGATATTGGGTAAAACTCGCTGGTAAGAGACTGATGTCTCGCCAGGTAAATCCTCGGACAGCTGGTAGCGGTCAGGTTCCAATATCTTTTATGGGCTCTTGTGACATGGTTGGTTTCGACCTGGCCTCTCATTAGAAGGGGCTAGCGTTCGATCCCAGGTATGAGGTAGAAATTTATTTCTATTTGAGCACGATGTTGTGTTGATATTAATCCATATTGACTCATTAGGGGTAATTTGAATGAATTACTACCAATTGTGTCACGTGGTGGCCCGGGATATTGGGTAAAACTCGCTGGTAAGAGACTGATGTCTCGCCAGGTAAATCCTCGGACAGCTGGTAGCGGTCAGGTTCCAATATCTTTTATGGGCTCTCGTGACATGGTTGGTTTCGACCTGGCCTTTCATTAGAATGGGCTAGCGTTCGATCCCAGGTATGAGGTAGAAATTTATTTCTATTTGAGCACGATGTTGTGATGATATTAATCCATATTGACTCATTAGGGGTAATTTGAATGAATTACTACCAATTGTGTCACGTGGTGGCCCGGGATATTGGGTAAAACTCGCTGGTAAGAGACTGATGTCTCGCCAGGTAAATCCTCGGACAGCTGGTAGCGGTCAGGTTCCAATATCTTTTATGGGCTCTCGTGACGTGGTTGGTTTCGACCTGGCCTTTCATTAGAAGGGGCTAGCGTTCGATCCCAGGTATGAGGTAGAAATTTATTTCTATTTGAGCACGATGTTGTGTTGATATTAATCTATATTGACTCAATAGGGGTAATTTGAATGAATTACTACCAATTTTGTCACGTGGTGGCCCGGGATATTGGGTAAAACTCGCTGGTAAGAGACTGATGTCTCGCCAGGTAAATCCTCGGACAGCTGGTAGCGGTCAGGTTCCAATATCTTTTATGGGCTCTCGTGACATGGTTGGTTTCGACCTGGCCTTTCATTAGAAGGGGCTAGCGTTCGATCTCAGGTATGAGGTAGAAATTTATTTCTATTTGAGCACGACGTTGTGTTGATATTAATCCATTTTGACTCATTAGGGGTAATTTGAATGAATTACTACCAATTGTGTCACGTGGTGGCCCGGGATATTGGGTAAAACTCGCTGGTAAGAGACTGATGTCTCGCCACGTAAATCCTCGGACAGCTGGTAGCGGTCAGGTTCCAATATCTTTTATGGGCTCTCGTGACATGGTTGGTTTCGACCTGGCCTTTCATTAGAAGGGGCTAGCGTTCGATCCCAGGTATGAGGTAGAAATTTATTTCTATTTGAGCACGATGTTGTGGTCATATCAATCCATATTGACTCATTAGGGGTAATTTGAATGAATTACTACCAATTGTGTCACGTGGTGGCCCGGGATATTGGGTAAAACTCGCTGGTAAGAGACTGATGTCTCGCCAGGTAAATCCTCGGACAGCTGGTAGCGGTCAGGTTCCAATATCTTTTATGGGCTCTCGTGACATGGTTGGTTTCGACCTGGCCTTTCATTAGAAGGGGCTAGCGTTCGATCCCAGGTATGAGGTAGAAATTTATTTCTATTCGAGCACGATGTTGTGTTGATATTAATCCATAGATATATATATATATATATATATATATATATATATATATATATATATATATATATATATATATATATATATATATATATATATATATATATATATATATATATATATATATATATATATATATATATATATATATATATATATATATACATATATATATATATATATATATATATATATATATATATATATATATATATATATATATATATTTATATATATTAATATAGATGTGTATATATATATATATATATATATATATATATATATATATATATATATATATATATTCAAATAAGCCATATATTTTAGTAAATCAATTTCTGGATTCTCTTACTGACCTCGGGATAAGAATCCCAGGCGAAGTCATTCAAAGACAAAAGCTTCTGACTGGCCGTGATTCGAACCCTGGTCCAGGAAACTTGTGACAACAGTGACCTACCACTTAGCCACAAAGAAAGATAAAAGTCAATGACAATTCTTCTCTACTTATTCCTGTCGAATTAAGTTTTTTTTTTTTACTTAGAATTGAAATTAACACATCTTCACCATCATAGCAAATTGGTGTGTTTGTACATGGTATTCATTCAATAAAATATTTTACGCATTTAGACGTGTTCTACATATTCAAAGAAGCCATATATTTGGATACATTGAAATCTGGATTCTCTTACCGACCTCGGGTTCAGAGCCCTAGGCAAAACCACTCTGACCGGCCGTAATTCGAACCCTGACCAGGAAACTTGTAACAGTGACCAACCACTTACCCACGAAAAAAGTTAAAAGTCAATGACAATTTTTCTGTGCCCATATCTATCGAATTCAGGTTTTTAGTGTACTCGTATTTAAAATCAACCCATCTTCCCCATCTAAGCTAATTGGTATGTTTGTACTTGCCATTCGAATAATGATATATTTTGCAGTTTTATACGTGTGTATCATAATCAAATAAGCGACATACTTTTATACATCATGGCTCAAGGTGAAACCACTCAAAGGCAATAGCTTCTGACCGGCCGGGACTCGAACGCTGGTTCAGGAAACTTTTAAATAGAGCTATCTACCGCTTAGAAAGGAAGAATGATAAAAGTCAATGACAATTCTTCTATATTTATACCTATCAGATTCAGGTGTTTTTGTACTTAAAATTGAAATCAACCTATCTTCACTATTGTAACAAATTGGTTTGTTTGTACTGGGCATTGGATTAATGAAAAATTTTGCACACTTAGACATGCTTTTCATATTCAAATAGGTCATATATTTTGATACATTCATGTCTGGATCCTCTTACCGACCTCGGGATCAGAGTCCCACGCGAAACCTCTGAAAGATAATAGCTTCTGTCCTGTCAGGATTGGAACCCTGGTCCAGGGAACTTGTAACAACAGTGACCTTAGGTGCGAGGAAAAATAAAAGTCAATGACAATTCCTCTTTACTTATACCTGTCAAATTCAGGATGTCTGTACTTAGAATTGAAATAAATCTATATTCACTACTGCAGCTAATTGGTATGTTTGTATTTGGCCTTAGATTAATGATAAATTTTGCACATTTAGATATTTTCATATTCTAAAAAGCCATATATTTTGATAAATTATTGTTTGGTATCTCTTACCGACCTAGGGATCAGAGCCCCAGGCGAAACCACTCAAAGAAAATAGGATCTGACTGGCTGGAATTTGAACCCTGGTTCAGGAAACTTGTAACAACAGTGACCTACCACTTAGCCACGAAGAAATATAAAAGTTAACTACAATTCTTCTATACTTATACTTGTTAACTTCAGGTTTTTAATACTTAGAATTGAAATCAAGACATCTTCACCATCGAAGCGAATTGGTATGTTTATACTTGGCATTTGATAATGATAAATTTTGCTCATTCAGACGTGTTTTTCATATTGTATTTTAATATATTAATTTTTTTGATTCTCTTACTGACCAGCTGGAATTGGAACCCGAGTCCAGGAATCATGTAACAACAGTGACAAGTAAATTACCGTTTTTCTCTACCTGTGGAATTCAGATTTTTTGTACTTAAGAATTGAAATCCACCCATCTTCCCCATCGTATATTATTGGTATATTTATACTCGGCATTCGATTAATGATAAATTTTGCACTTTTAGATGTGTTTTTCATATTCAAATAAGCCATATATTTTGATACCTTAATGTCTGGATTCTCTTACAAACCTCTGGCCGTAATTCGAACCCTGTTCCACAAAACTTGTCACAACAGTGATCTACCACTTAGCCAAGAAAAAAGATAAAATTCATTGTGAATTGCTCTGTACTTATACTTGTCGAATTCAGGTTATTTTTGTACTTAGAGTAGTATTGAAATCAACCCATCTTCATAATAATAGTTAATTAGTATGTTTGTAATTGGCATTCGATTAATGATAAATTTTGCACACTTTCAATATAATAATGTTTGGATTCTCTTATCGACCTCGGGATTAGAGCCCCAGTTGAAACTAATAAGAAACAATAGCATCTGACCAGCTGGAATTCGAACACTGATCCACGAAACATGTAACAACAGTGAAATAAATTTTGCATATTTACACATGTTTTGCATATTCAAATAAGACATATATTTTAATACATTATTATCTGGAATCTCTTAGCGACCTCGGGATCAGAGCTCCAGGCAAAACCACTAAAAGACAATAGCATCTGATTAGCTGGAATTAGAATCTTGGTCCAGGAAACATGTAACAACAGTGAAATACCACTTAGCCACGAAGAAAGATAAGAAAAAAAATTACAATTCTTTTGTCGAATTCAGATTTTCTGTACTTAGAATTGAAATCAACCCATCTTCACCATCGTAGCTAATTGGTATGCGTGTATGTGGCAATCGATTAATGACAAATTTTGCACATATAGACGTGTTTTGCATATTCAAATAAGCCATATACTGTATTTTGATACATTGATGACTGGAATCTTTTACTGACCTCGGGATATGAGCCCCAGGCAAAACCACTCAAAGACATTAGCTTTTCACCTGGCAGCATTCAAACCCTGGTCCAGGAAATTTGTAACAACAGTTACCTACCACTCAGCCGCGAAGAAAGATAAAAGTTAATAAAAATTCTTCTGTACACATACCTGGTGAATTCAGGTTTTTTGTTCTTTGAATTACCCACCTTCCTCATCTCTGCTAATTGATATGTTTGTACTTGTCATTCGACTAATGATAAATTTTTCACATTTATACGACATTTTCACATACAAATAATCCATATATTTTGATACATGAATGTCTTGATTCTCTTACCGACCTCGGGATCAGAGCTCCATTCCAAACCACTCATAGACAATAGGTTTTGACCAGCCGTGATTGGAACCCTGGTCCAGGAAACTTTTAACAATAGTGACCTACCACTTTGCCACGAAAAAAGATAAACGTCATGACAATTCTATTGTACTCATTCATGTCAAATTCAGGGTTTTTTTTTTTTTTTTTATTTTAGAATGGAAATCATCCTATCTACACAATCATAGCTAATTGGTGTGTTTGTGCTTGGCAATCGATTAATGATAAATTTTGCACATTTAGATGAGTTTCTCCTATTCAAATAAGCCATATGTTTTGATACATTAATGTCTGAATTCTCTTACAGACCTCAGAATTACAGCACCCCTCAAAGAAAATAGTATTTTACCGGCTGAGATTCAAACCCTGGTTCAGGAAACTTGTAACAACAGTGACATACCACTAAGCCATGAAGAAAGATTAAAGTCAAGGAAAATTCTTCTGTACTTATACCTGTTGTTTTCAGGTTTTTTTGTACATAGAATTGAAATAATCCCATCTCCACCATTGTAGTTAATTGATATGATTGTACGTGGCATTTGATTAATAATAAATTTTGCATATTCAAACGGGTTTTTCATATTCAAATAAGCCATATGTTTTAATACATTAATGTCTAGATTCGCTCACTGACCTCGTGATAAGAGCCCTAGGCGAAACCACTGAAAGATAATAGCTTCTCTCAGGATAGGATTCGAACCCAGATCCAGTAAACTTGTAACAAGAGTGACCTACCACATATCCACAAAGAAAGATAAATGTCAGTAACAATTCTTTTCTATTCATAAATGTCAAATTCATGTTGTCTGTACTTATAATTGAAATCAACCCGTCTTCTACTTCGAAGCTAATTGGTATGTATGTACTTGGTATTCAATTATTCATAAATTTTGCATATTTAGATATGTTTTTCATATTCAAATAAGCCATATATTTTAATACATTAATGTCTGGATTCTCTTACCGACCTTGGGATCACAGCCCAGGTTAAACCTCTCAAAGACAGTAGCTTCTGACTGGCTGGGATTCGATTCTTGCTCCAGGAAACTTGTAACAACACTGACCTACAACTTAGCCACGAAGAAAGATAACAGCCAATAAGGATTCTTCTTTATTTATAACTGTCGAATTCAGGTTTGTTTACTTGGAATTGAAATCAACCCATCTTCACCATCGTAGCTAATTGGCATGATTGTACTTTATATTCAATTAATGATAAATTTTGCACATTTAACGTGCATTTCATATTCAAATAAGCCATATATTTTGATACATTAATGTCTGGATTCTCTTACCGACCTCGGGATCAGAGCCACTCAAACACAATATCTTCTGACTGGAAGGAACTCGAACCCTGGTCTAGGAAACTCGTAACAACAGTGACCTACCACTTAGCCACGAAGAAAGATAAAAGTCATTGACAATTCTTCTGTACTTATAACTGTTGAATTCAGGTTCATCTTCACCATTGTAGCTGATAGGTATGTTTGTACTTGGCATTAGATTAATTATAAATTTTGTACACTCAGACGTGTTTTTCATATTGAAATAAGCCATGTTTTTTCAACGTATTAATGTTTGGATTCTCTTATCTACCTCGGGATCAGAGCCCCAGGCGAAACCACTGAAAGACAAAAGCATTTACCCTGCTGAAATTTGATTCCTGTACTCACACCTGTCGAATTTATGTTGTCTGTACTTAAAATGGAAATCAACCAATCTTCACAATCGTAGGTATTTGGTATGTTTTTACTTAGCAATTGATTAATGATAAATTTTGCACATTTAGACATGTTTTTCATATCAAAATAAGCCATATATTTCAAAACATCAATGTCTGGATTCTCTTACCAAGCTCGGGATCAGAGCCCCAAGCGAAACCACTAAAAAGACTATAGCTTCTGACCAGCTGGAATTCGAACCCTGGTGACGGAAACTTGTAATAACAGTTACCTACCACATTGTCATGAAGATAGATAAAAGTCAATAATAATTCTTTCGTACTTATACTGGTAAGTATCAATTCTAATCGGTATGTTTGTACTTGGAATTTAATTAATGACAAATTTTGTACATTTAGACATGATTTTCATATTCAAATAAGCCATATATTTTGAATTATAATTTTGTGGAATATCCTAACGAAATGTAATTTAATATATTAATGTTTGGATTCTCTTACCGACTTCGGGATCAGAGCCCCAGGCGAAACCACTAAAAGACAATCGCAGATGACCAGCTTAAATTTGAACTCTGTTTTTCCTACTTTTCGAGTTCAGTTTTTTTTTGCTTAGAATTGAAATCAACCCATCTTCACAGTCGTAAGTAATTGGTATGTTTGTACACGACATTCGATTAATGATAAATTTTGCATATTCAAATATGTTTTTTTTATATTCATATAAACCATGAAGGAAACTTGTAACAACAGTGACCTACCACTTAGCCACGAAGGAAGATAAACGCTAATGATAGTTTTTCTATATTTATAGCTGTGGAACTGAGATTGTCTGTACATAGAATTGAAATCAACATATCTTCACCATCAAAGCTAATTGGTATGTTTGTATTTGGCATTCGATTAGTAATAAATTTTGTTCATTTTGATGTGTTTTTTATTTTCAAATAAGCAATATATTTCGATATATTAATATCTGGATTCTCTTACCGACCCATATGAAACTAAACAAAGACAATAGCTTTTGACTGGCCGGGATTTGAACCCTGGTCCACGAAACTTGTAACAACAGTGACCTACTACCTAGCCACGAAGAAAGATGAGAGTCAATGAAAACTCTTCTCCACTTTCAACTGTCAGATTCAGTATTTTTTTTACTTAAAATTAGAATCAACCCATTTTCGCCATGGTAGCTACCTGATATGTTTGTACTTTTCATTCGATAAATGATAAATTTTGCACATTTAGAATTTTTATTTTTCAATTTGAAATAAGCCATATATTTTGTTACTTTAATGTCTGGATTTTTCTTACGGACCTTTGGATCAGAGCCCAAGGCAAAACCACTCAAAGGCAATAGTTTCTGACCGGCAGGGATTCGAACCCTGGTCCACGAAACATGTAACAACAGTGACCTACCACTTAGCTACCAACAAAGATGAAAGTCAATGATAATTCTTGTGTACTTATGCCCGTCGAATTAAGTTTTATTTTACTTCGAATTAGGATCAACCCATCTTCACCATTGTAGGTAATTAGTATGTTTGTACTTGTCATTTGCTAATGATAAATTTTTGCACATTTATATGTGTTTTTCGCATTCAAAAAAGCCATATATAGCCATATATTTTGATACATGAATGTCTGGAATCTCTCACCGACACTGGGATCAGAGCTTCCGGCGAAACCGCTCAACGACAATAGGTCCTGACCGACCGGGATTGGAACCCTGGTCCAGGAAACTTGTAACAACAGTGAACTCCCACTTTGTCATGCAGAAAGATAAAAGTCAGTGACAATTCTTATTTACTCCCTCCTGTCGAATTCAGGATTTGTGTACTTAGAATTGGAATCTACCTATCTTCACCATCGTGGCTAATTGATATGTTTGTACTTGCTATTCCGTAAATGATGAATTTTTGCATATTTAGACGTGTTTTCCCTATTCAAATAAACCATACAGCTTGATACATTATTGTCTGGATTCTCTTACTGACCTCGGTATCAGAGCCCATGGCGAAACCACTCAAAGATAATAGCTTCTGTCCAGTCAGGATTCGAACCCTGGTTCAGGAAACTTCTAACAACTGTTACATACTACTTAGCCACGAAGAAAGATGCAATTCAATAAGAATTCTTCTGTTCTTGTATCTGTCAAATACAGGTTGTCTGTACTTAGAATTGAAATCAACCCATCTTCACCATCGTAGCTAATTGGTATGTTTGTACATAGC
>NC_090725.1:174302148-174314648 GCF_036898095.1 Palaemon carinicauda
CATTCGATTAATGATAGATTTCGCACATTTGCACATTTTTTTTAGTTTTTTTTTAAATTTTCAAATAAGCATTATTTTGATATACTAAAGCCTGGATTTCTCTGACCGACCTATGGATCAGAGCCCAAGGCTAAACCAGTCAAAGGCCATAGCTTCTGAATGGCCAGGATTCGAACCCTGATCCAGGAAAAATGTAACAACACTGACCTACCACTTAGCGACGAAGAAAGATAAAAGTCAATGACAATTCTTCTCTACTTATACCCGTCGAATCCAGGTTTTTTTTTTTTACTTTGAATTAAAATCAACCCATTGTTACCATCGTAGCTAATTGGTATGTTTGTACTTGTCATTCAAATAATGATAATTTTTGCATATTTACATGTGTTTTTCACGTTAAAAAAAGCCATATATTTTGATACATGAATGTCTGGAATCTCTTACTGACCTTCGGATCAGAGCTCCAGGCGAAACCACTCAACGACAATAGGTTCTGACCAGCAGGGATTGGAACCCTGTTCCAGGAAACTTGTAATAACGGTGACCTACCACTTTGCCACGAAGAAAGAAAAAAGTCAACGACAATCCTTTTGTACTCTTACCTGTCAAATTCAGATTTGTTGTACTTAGAATTGAAATCAACCTATCTTTTCCATCGTGGCTAGTTGGTATGTTTAGCATTCGGTAAATGATATATTTTGCATATTTAGATGTGTTTTTCCTATTGAAATAAGCCATATATTTTGATATATTAATGTCTGGATTATCTTACTGACCTCTGGATTACAGCCCCAGGCGAAACCCCTCAAAGACAAAAGCTTCTAAGCAGCCGAAATTCTAACCTTGGTACACGAAACTTGTAACAACAGTGACATACCACTTAGCCAAGAAGAAAGATTAAAGTCAATGACAATTCTTCATTACTTAACCTGTCGGATGTAGGTTTTTTTTTGTACTAGAATTGTAATCAAATTATCTTCACCATTGTATCTATTATTTATGATTGTTTTTGGCATTCGATTAATGATAGATATTACATATTTAGACCTATTTTTCATATTCAAATAAGCCATACATTTTTATACCTTATTGTCTGGATTTTCTGACCAACCTCAGTATCAGAACCCCGGGAAAAAACACTCAAAGATAATAGCTTCTGTCCGGTCGGGATTGGAATCATGGTACAGGAAACTTGTAACAAGAGTTACTTTCCACTCAGCCACAAAGAAAGATAAAAGTCAATAACAATTCTTCTGTACTAATACCTGTCAAATTCAAGTTTTTTTTTTTTTTCACTTCGAATTAAAATCAACCCATCTTCATAATCGCAGCTAATTCGAATAATGATACATTCTGCCCACTCAGACGTGTTTTCCATATTGATATAAGACCCGTTCTTTTAGCATATTAATGTTTGGATTCTCGGATCACCTGAAAATAAGCGACCCCAAATAGTTCTCCTGAAGATGAAGGACCCCAACTACACTCACCTGAAGAAGGGAGACCATGATTTTCTTCACCTGAATATAAGCGACCCCAGCTTATTGATGCCTCCAGGTGATCTATTTTGGCTTATAATACTATAGAAAAAAAGGAAAAAATATATATCCATTAAAACTACTTTACTTAATATATGTTAAAAAGAACAAATTTTTACAAACAATCCATATTCAATTAAAAGCGCATTATCTTGCAATTTCAGTACAAAAAAAAATTGAACCTACCATTAACATGCCTTTCAAACCACATATGAATGTAAATATGAATGTAAAAATTATCTCTTGCATCCACGCATTGTCTTAATCCTTGATTTATGCTTGTTCCAATAACTTTCGATGACCTGTTTCTATATCAATAAAGTTACGGGAGTGATTTACGGTCTGTTGCTTTAATCTTAGATGTGATTGAATTTTTTAATAAGCTTTCCACTTATCATTTTTTCTATGATTGGATGTAGAGTTGCAGCAACACGTGTTTCAACGATCACCATATATTCAACACTTAATGCTAGAGTCGGCCATTCCAAATACTCATATTGGCCGATTTGGTGCACTTTCTCTGTGATATTTGTTTTTGCGTGCAAAGCAAGACTCGTCAATTTGCGCAATTAGGCCATTACCACCAAGTTTATCAGGGTTTGCCTCAAAATACTTTATGCAGATTTCTCTAAAAAAATATATACATAAATATCAATCATATTTTTTTTCTTAAATGTTTAGAATATTATCCTGAATACACTTATGCAGTGGAAATTTAGATTTAGCAAAGAATGAGTCTTTACAAATAGAAACTTTGCTTTTAAATTTAGTATACTCTTTAGATTGGAATTTTTACACATAATTATCTTGTATAGAAGACAGTTTAGTCTCTTAGCCATTAAAGGAAAATAAGAATTTTTTTTTAAATACCTTCAATTTAAAAAAAAATCTATTTGTTACCTTACATATGTTTGTTAGCACTTTTATTGGTTAGCCTCACTCATGTCATTACACTAATAATAATTAATTTCTAAAATGGTTAGTTAGCTTGTTAGCCCCAATCTTAAATCTAAATTCCTCACCTGAAGAAAAAAGACCCCAATTTTTTCCACCTGAAGATAAGCGACCCCAGCGAGTGTTGGGGTCCGTAATCTTCAGGTGATCCGGATTCTCTTACCAACCTCGAGATCAGAGCCTCATGTGAAACCACTAACAGACAATAGCATATGACCAGTTGAAATTTGAACCATGGTCCAGGAAACAAGTAACAACGGTGACCTACTACTTAGCCACGAAGAAAGATAATAGTAAAAGACAATTCTTCCGTACTTATACTTGTCGAATTCATGTTTTTTGTAATTAGAATTGAAATAAACTTATCTTCTCCATCGTAGTTAATTGGTAAGTTTGTACTTGACATTCGATTAATGATAAATTTTACACATTCAGACGTATTTTCATATTAAAAAAGGCCATATGTTTCAATACATTAATGGCTGGATTCTCTTACCGACCTCTTGATCGGAGCTATAGGGAAAACCACTCAAAAGTCAATAGCCTCTAACCAGCCGAAATTCAAACCCTGATCCAGGAAACTTTTAACAAGTGACCTAGCGCTTAGCCACGAAGAAAGATAAAAGTCAGTGACAATTCTTCTGTTCTTATACCTATCGAATTTAGGTTTTGTGTACTTAGAATTGAAATCAACCCATCCTCACCATCGTAGCTAACTGGTATGTATGTACTTGCCTTTCAATTAATGTTAAATTTTGCACATTTAGACGTGTTTTTCATATTCAAATAAGACATACATTTTGATACATTATTATCTGGATTCTCTTACCGACCTCGGGATCAGACCCCCAAACGAAAACACTCAAAGACAATAGCTTCTGACAGGCTAAGATTTGAATCCTGGTCCAAGAACCTTGTAACAACAGTGACCTACCACTTAGCCACGAAGAAAGATAAACGTCAATGGCAATTCTTCTGTACTTACTGTATACGTTCCGAATTTTTTTTTTTTTTTTTGTATTTGGAATTGAAATCAACCAATCTCCACCATCGTAGCTAATTGGCATGTTTGTAATTAGCATTCGAAGAATGATATATTTTGCACAGTTAGACAAGTTTATTTATTCAAATTTACCATATACTGTGATAAAATGATGTCTGGACTCTCTTACCGACCTCGGGATCAAAGCCTAAGGCGAAACCACTCAAAGTCAAGAGCTTCCGATTTTGCACATTTAATCGTGTTTTCCTATTCATATAAGCCATATATTTTGATTCATTAATGTCTGGATCTTCTTACTGACCTTACGATTACAAGAAACTTGTAACGACCGAGACAAAATACTTATCCACGAAGAAATATAGCAGCCAAGGACAATTCTTCTATACACATATCTGTCGGATTCAATTTTTTTTACTTAGAATTGAAATCAACCCATCTTCAACATCTTAGCAACTTGATATGTTTGTACTTGGCATTCGATTAATGATGAATTTCGCACATTAATACGTGTCTTCAATATTGAAAATAGCTATAAATTTTAATAGATTAACATCTGGATTCTCTTACCAACATCCGAATCAGAGCCCCAGGTGAAACCGCTCAAAGACAATAGCATCTGACTGGAATACGTTCGAACCCAGGTCCAGGAAACGTGTAATAAGAGTGACCAAGCACTTAACCACGAATAAATATAAAAGTCAATGACAATTCTTTGGTACTTAAACATGTAGAATTCAGGTCTTTTTCTTTTTGTTTATCTAAAATTGAAATCAACATATCTTCGCAATCATAGCTAATTCGATTAATGATAAATTTTGCACATTTAAACGTGTTTTCCTATTCATATAAGCCATATATTGTGATTCATTAATGTCTGGATCTTCTTACTGACCTTACGATTACAGCCCAGGGAAAACCCCTCAAAGAAAATAGCTTCTAACCGGCCGGAATTCGATCCCTGGTTTAGGAAACTTTTAAGAACAGTGACCTACCATTTAGCCACGAAGAAAAATAAAAATCAATGACAATTCTTCTGTACTTATACCTGTCGGATTCTGATTTTGAGTACAGAGAATTGAAATCAACACATCTTCACAATTGTAGCTAACTGATATGTTAGTACTTGGCATTCGATTAATAATAAATTTTGCTGATTTAGGCATGTTTATAATATTCAATTAAGCCATATATTTTGATACATTATTGTCTAGATCCTCTTACCGACCTCAGCATCAGAGCTTAGGTGGAACCACTCAAAGACAATAGCTTTTGATTGGCCGGGATTCGAACCCTAGTCCAGGAAACATGTAACAAATGTGACCTACCACTTAGCCACAAATGAAATTTTTTCTGCACTTATACCTTTTGAATTCAGGATTTTTGTACTTGGAATTGAAATCAACCTATCTTCTCCATCTTAGCTAATTGGTATGTTTGTACTTGGCATTGAATTAATGCTAAATTTTGCACATTTTGTTTTGTTTTTCATATTCAAATAAGCCATATATTTTGATATATTAACATCTGGATTCTCCTACCGTCCTAGGGATCAGAGCCCCAGGCGAAACCACTCATAAACAATAGCTTTTTACTGGCCGCAATTTGAACCCAGATCCAGGAAACCTATAACAATAGTGACCTATCGCTTAGCCACGAACGAAGATAAAAGTCAATGATAATTTTTCTCTACCTATCCTTGTCCAATTCTGTTTTTTTGTATTTAAAATTGAAATCAACTCATCTTCACCTTATTACGTAATTAGCATAGCTGTACTTGGCATTCTATTAATGATAAAATTGGCACATTTAGACACGGTTGTCATATTCAAATAAGCCATATATTTTAATACATTACCGAACTTGGGATCCGAGCCCAGATGAAACCACTCAAAGACAATAGCTTCTGACCAGCTGGGATTTCGAACCCTAGTCCAGGAAACTTGAAACAACAGTGACTTACCACTTGGCCAGGAAGAAAGATAAAAATCAATGACAATTCGTCTGTACTTATACTTGTCGAATTCAGGTTTTTTGTACTTGGAATTGAAGTCAACCCATCTTCATCATCGTAGTTAATTGGTATTTTTGTACATCAGATTAATGATAATTTTTTGCACATTTAGACATGTTTTTCATATTTAAATAAGCCCTGTACTTTGATATATTAATGTTTGGATTCTCTTACCGACCTAGGGGTCAGTGCCTCAGGCGAAAATACTCTAAGACAAGAAAACTTGTAACAACAGTGACTCATCACTTAGCCACGAAGAAAGATAAATGTCAATGACAATTCTTCTCTACTTATACCTGTAAAATTGAGGTTTTATGTAATTCGAATTGAAATCAACCCACATATTTTAGAAGTGTTTTTCACATATATTTAATATATTAATGTGTGGATTACCTTACCGGCCTCGGGAACGGAGCACAGGTGAAACCACTCAAAGACAATAGCCTCTCACCAGCTGTGATGGGAGACATACCACTTATTCACAAGTAAAGATGAAAATCATTGAGAATTCTTCCATACTTATGCCTGTCGAATTTAGGTTGTTTGGACTTGGAATTGAAATCAACCCATCTTCGTACTTAGCATTAAATTAATAATTTTACACATTTACACGTTTTTTTTTTCATATTCAAATAACCCATATATTTTGATACATTAATGTCCGAATACTCTTACCGACTTAAAGATCAGTGCCCCACACGAAACCACTCAAAGACAATGGCTTTTGACTGGCTGGAACTCGGACCCTTGTCCAGGAAACTGTTAACAGAAGTAAGCTACCACCTAGCAACGAAGAAAGATAAAAGTCAATGACAATTCTTCTGTTCTTATACATGTCGGATTCAGAATTTTTGTACTCAGAATGGAAATCAACCCAACTTCACTATCGTAGCTAATTGACATGTTTGTACATGGCATTAATTAATGATAAATTTTGAGCATTTAGACGTGGTTTTCATATTTAAATAAGACATATTTTAATACATTAATGTATGGATTGTCTCACTGACCTCTGGATCAGACCCCCAGGTGAAATCACTCAAAGACAAGAGCTTCTGTCCGTTCAAGATTTGGACCCTGCTCTAGGAAACTTGTAACAACAATGATCTACCACTTAACAACGGAGAAAGATGAAAGTCAATGATAATTCTTCCGTACTTATACCGGTTAAATTCAGATTTTTTGTAATTAGATTAGAAATCAACCCATCTTCGCCATTGTAGCTTATTGGTATGTTTGTACTTGGCATTCGATTAATGATAAATTTTGCACATTTAGACGTGTTTTTCATATTTAAATAAGCCATATATTTTGATACATTAATGTCTGGATTCTCTTACTGATCTCGGGATCAGAGCCCTACGTGAAACCACTCAAAAGACAATAGATGCTGACCAACCAGAATTCGAACCCTGGTCTAATAAAATTGTAACAGCAGTGATCTACCACTTAGCCACGACGAACGATATGATTCGATGACAATTCTTGTCTTACTTATACTTGTAGAATCTAGTTTTTTTGTACTTAGAATTGAAATCAACCCATCTTCACCATCGTAGCTAATTGGTATGTTTGTACTTGTTGTAAATGCAGCATTTTATAGAAACCATTTGTGTATATAATCATTTAATAAGCTCTGTTTTTCAACTTGGTGATTAAGGTTAAATTGTATTGTAGATATTTTGTCCGTTTTACATGTAAACATTGTTCAGTCTGTTTTGGATTGTTACTGCTGTAATTTGTTTGTTAATCGTTGAGTAGTTCTTGAAAAGATTGTTTATCCTGGTAGTTATCAGTGTTGGAATTACACTGTAACAATTATATGTTCTAGAAATAGGATCAAGGTTTTTTGGTGACTGACAGAGTAGAAGAAGTCTTCAAAGTGTAAAGAACATTTCTTTGGAAATTCGTTTCGCTTGTATTGGATGGAACTTAGAGTAACACAGATGTAAGTTTATTTCTTTACCGAAATTTGTATATATTCTATTTCATGTGTGTGGTGTTTTGTAGTGAAATCAAACTATTATCAATTCTTTGTTTATTATGGAATTTCTTTTTAACATATTTTAGTAAGTTTGTATTTTGTTGTTTTCAGTTTCTTGAACCTCGTAGCCTTGCACTACTAGCAAAGTACTCATCATTGGTTCTCTGGTTGGAGTACTGACCAACTATAAGCTTTTACAGTTATGGTCAACTTAAGTTGTAGTGCTTGTGTTGAGTGATTTAAAGCTTTAAGTTGGTTTAAAGTGTCTTGTGATATCAACTTGAACTTTATATCAAATTATTAATAAAGTGTGACGTGAGTAACAGTATCTGGGTCTTTTCTACATCTCATCCCTGTGGCTTTTAAGAAAACGGCAGCTACACTTGTCATTCGATTAATGATAAATTTCGCTCATTTACAGGTGTTTATCATATTCAAATAAGTCATATATTTTGATACATTGATGTTTGGATTCTTTTACAAGACTTCGGGATCAGAGCCACAGGCTAAACCAAGGACGGAGCCAGACTTTTCAGTGAGAGGGGGTTAAGGAAAAAAAGGGCACCTGTAATCACTTAAAAAGGCACTTTACAAATTTGCTCAAAAATCAATGGAATAGACAATATTATTAGAGAACCAAAAACCAATGATTGCAATTTATACCATTATTTTATTCATCAAAATATAAATTGTTATGAAAATGTAAATAGATCTGAGTTAAGAAACTCAAGACTTTTTTACAACAGCAGTAAAAAAACTATAATTAAGAAACAATTCCTGGCACCGAATTGATATCTCAAACATCATAAAATCGAAAATACCGAATATTGTAAATAACATACTTTTCTTACGCAATGAATCACACAAGAAAACACCATCTTATACAATTCATGGATAAATCATTCACTGACAATGTCATAGTAATACAGAGTACAAATAGAACTGACCCAAGAAACTAAGATTTTGTTGAAAGACACATACTGGTAAATAAACTATAATAAAAAAAAAAAAATTCCTGTCATTTAATTTGATAGTTTCATTTTTATAGACTAAGAGTGATGATGTGTGTGTGAGATAAGAGTTTTTCATATTTTGCGATATACTTGAACCAAAATAATCTAGTCCATCAAGATGTTCTTAGTAAACAGCCTTCTGCTATTTTCATTGATAAACATTCCAATAATGGCTTTTACATCAACTTCTACGTTGTGGTGTATATGCATCAGACATAGCCCAGTCAACCTCTCAACACTCATTCTATTGGTGAAAACGATCTTTCTGCTGTTGAACTGCCAACTGGTGGCACACAGCCAAAGGCAAGTAGTTCAAAGATGTTGGGATAAATGTCTGGATCGCACAGCCTTATACATTCTATAAGATTTGTCGGCAACTGGTCTACTATAGGAAAACGATTTTTCCAATGGTTTAACTCATCAGTCACCGACAGGGGAGAAGGAAGGCCATTCTCCCAATACAAGAGTTTCTCTGCTAGATTCTCAAGATCATGATTTTCCAGGATTAACTTTGGAATTACCCCAAACAGCATAGCAGCAGTCCTGGACTCATGATTAAAAAGAGTATCCATCTCACTTTTTAGAATATAGGCTACTACTTCGTTTTTTAATGGTCTCAAGAAGGCACCTTGAAAACTCGAAAGGGCACTTTAAAAATTTGCACATATAAACATGTTTTTCATATTCAAATAATCTATAGCCATATATTCTGATGCATTAATGTCTGGGTTCTATTACCGAATTCAGGATTAGAGCCCCAGGCGAAACCAACCAGAGACAATAGCTTCTGATCAGCCTGAATTCGAACCCTGATCAAGGAAACTTGTAATAACTTAGCCACAAAGGAATATAAAAGTCAATATTTCTTTTGTACTTATACCATTCAAATTCAGGTTTTTTTGTACTTAGAATTTAAATCAACCCTTCTTCACCAACGTACCTAATAAATATGTTTGTACTTGGCGTTGGATTAATGATAACTTTTACACATTTAGACGTGTTTTTCCGTTTCCAATGAGCCATATCTTTTGATACATTAATTACAGGATTCTCTTACCAACCTCAGGATCAGAGCTCCAGGCCATACCACTCAAAGACAATAGCTTCTTACCGACCAGGATTTGAACCCTGGCCCAGGAAACTTGTAACAATAGTGACCTACCACTTAGCCACGAAGAAAATTAAAAGTCAATGAAAACTCATCTCTACTTATACCTGTCGGATTCAGGTTTTTTGTCCTTATAATTGAAATCAACCCATCTTCCCCATCGTAGCTAATTGATATGTTTGTACTTGTCATTCGATTAATGATATATTTCGTTCATTTAGACTTTTTTTCCATATCCAATGACGTAATGGTATTCAAACTCTGGTTCAGGAAATTTTTAAGAGCAGTGACCCACCTACCATTTTAGCCACAGAGAAAGACAAATGTCAATGAAAATTCTTCTGCACTTATACCTGTTTTTTTAGTTTTTTTTTGTACTTAGAATCGAAATGAACAAATCTTCACCATCATAGCTAATTGGTGTGTTTGTACTTGCCATTCGATTAATGATAAATTTTGCATGTTTATACGTGCTTTTCATATTCAAGTAAACCATATATTTTGATATATGAATGTTTAGATTCTCTCACCGACCTCGGGATCAGTGCTCCACGCGAAACCCCTCAAAAACAATAGATTCTGACCAGCCGGGATTAGAACAGTGGTCAAGGAAACTTGTTTCAAGAGGGACTTAACACTTAGCAACTAAGAAAGTTTAAAGTCAACGACAGTTATTTTGTACTCATACCTATTGAATTCAGGTTTTTTTGTAGTTAGAATTGAAATCAACCTATCCTCACTATAGTAGCTAATTGGTATGTTTGTAAGTACATGCTACTGTCAGCGCGCCAACAAATACACCGAAATTGTACATTCGTGCAAGTATAGGCTCGATCCACAACCGTGATTTATATCTCACTGTATACCGGACGGTCTGTGTGCTCCCCCCCCCCAAAAAAAAATGGCACCAACCGCCAAACGTACCAACACCCCCGGTTCCACTTTTTTTTTTTTTTTCGAACTACGTTTTACTTAGCATGCCCAGAAGATTTAGGTGTTTGATTGCCAACTACCACTAAATCTCCTTACGTGAGCAGGATAGCCTATATAAATGCGTGACTGTAGCTTGACTCGATAGCGGTCGTCGTTATATCTCGTATCAAAAGTTACTAGACGCTAAATGGTGCTTCCTGTAACTGCCTGCTTCAATTACAAAAATTACGCCAGTGATAAACGTAACATCTAAGTTCGAAAATAAAGGATTGGTACATTTTACTCGCAGGGTAGTCAAAGCTAAAAGAGGTATATGCGGTATATGTTTTAGTTTTGTTTACTTCACAAGGCTTTGATTGTCGTATAATCAGTCAAAACATGGTGATGTCTATCAAATCTTAAGGGGGTTTTGTCGATTTCATTTTTATTATTTCTGATTTTCTCGGTCTTTAATTCAAGGAACACGATTATTATTACTTTTTTTTTTATAGGGGTGTTCTCTTCATCTTCTTTAGGTGACAAAAACTGTTGGCTTCAAAATGAGAACAAAACAATGGAAATGCATTGGATTTTACCTCATCCGATCTTTGCAATGAAGTTCTAGGATTGGCAAAGAAACCCCATTTACTTTCAAGAACGATCATTCTATTCTCGTGTGAATACTTTCCGTTATGCCTGTCACTAAGGGAAAGGAAGGAGCTATTTCCGAAACTCATGATATTGTTAGACATCAGGTGATCATGTTTATTTTTTTTTTTTATTTTTTTTTTTTTAAATATTTTCTGTTTTTCACTCCGAGAGAAAGAGGGGGGGGGGGGTTGAACGACCTTCAGGTTTTAAAGTTTCAATAGGCCTAACAGACGTGTAGTGGAGTTGAACTTAGATGTGCCTGGGAGAAAGTAGAGCATTTGTTCGTGGATTCATGGTCCAGGGAAGCAGTGGTATGTAGAGAGAGGAGCAAAAAGGATTGGAGAACAAATAAGTAGTAAAATCTTTGACAAAAACCGAATGAATGGGTTCATAGAAAGTCTCATTTGAACATTCGCACTGAAAATAAGGGTTTGAAGGTTAGGCTTAGTTGGTGCTTGGGGAAGGGTGAAGATGAAGACAGGGATATTTGAGAAGCGAGGATATCAAATCCCTCAAGGGGCTGTTCTGGTATGAGGAGTCAATGACCCCGGCAACATAGAACACACACGTGGGCCCAGGCAAGTAACGTAAATTTTACGTCCGCCACCCGGATGTCTTTGTTTACTTTCTTACATTCCCTCCTGAGCTGTCGTACGTCACTTACACATGGTCGCTGGGAGGCTAAAATTGCTTAGGGTGGGGAACATAGTGGGTTTCCAATTTCATGGCTCTTTTATAATTCGAAATAGACGAGGGTTGAATCTCATATTAAAGAAGTTAGGCTACACACCTTTACGATCTTACTATTTGAATTCGATAAATACAGGGAATAAAACGAAATGGGGCGGATTGGTCGGAAGTTTACTTACAAATTCTCTGCTGGTGGTAAGAGATATGTTTTATTGATATTTGTTATCGAAGAAATGGCTAAGAAAAAAGAAAAAAATGGAAAGAAAAACGATTCAAAACTTGTTGACAAGTATGGAAGGTGTTATTGAGTAATTTTGAAGGATGCTCTTAAACTGTAGTTTCCTTGTTTGGATGAAAATTGATTTCGCCAAATGTTATGAGTTGTTTCTTGGCAGTAATGATTATTTATTAATAAAGAGCAGAATAAACGTCTATCAAGCTTTAGAATACACGAATACACGAATACACGAATCTATTATTCTCATAATTTTGTAACTAATTTCTTCCAGTGACCTTTACTTCCAACGGGCTAAAAACAGAATAGGAAAGTCATTGCTAACATTTTCTCAGTATAAGATGGCATAAAGAGATTTGCCAAAATACTACGCTCATAGAAGTTTGGTAGAAAATCTAGGA
>NC_090725.1:174319648-174332148 GCF_036898095.1 Palaemon carinicauda
GATGTTGGCCCGACATAAAACAAGTTACAATATGAACAAGGAATAATATACTATATTATTTTCATTTTAAGAACTATTCCTAATCAATATGTTTTAAAGTACAATTGTATTAAAACACTATATCTTACTCACTATCTTTTTTCGAAAAGGATGTTATATCTAATAAACAATCATCAAATGGCATAAACAGTAAATTATTAATGGTTTCATTTTTCTCTAATTTGGCACTATTAAATGTTTTCTTAACTTTTTATTCATACATTTTACTAGAAAACAATTGGGATAGAAGAGATAAGTAGCAATTTCCTAAATTTTATGGAACTCATCCTATGTGTACTCAGGGTTACATATTCTAAGTGACCTAAGGTACATGGAGGAAAAAAACAGAATACTTTATATTTATAAAGCAGCGAGAGTAGAAATGTACATATGAAAAGTTATAGGTAGGCTCTCACTATATCGAATTTTTTGTTTTTAAGTTATCTGCTTGCATAACTATTAAAATGTCTTGATTCGGAATGACGCCATTTTCTTCATTTTCTATAGTAAGTTTTATGGATAGTACCAATGAATTTATGATTTAAACAAACCCTCGTGATTAAAAGTTTCTTCGAGAATTCCCAAAACCTCGTCAACATAACGATACCAAATAATTTGAGGGGAGTTGACCCACTGAAAGAATTATTCTAGATTAAAAAAAAAAATAACTCCACATATACATTGAAAAAAAGGGGACAAATGATTATCCATAGCCATACCAAAAACTTATTCATAGTAATATCTATTAAAACTAAATTTACATTATCTAATGCACAGCCAAATAAGTTCAATAACAGTATTGGTTGGTAAAGGTAACCCATAATCATCTAAAATGCAAGACACGAAATCCAAAAAAGCATCAACAGGCCCTTTAGTAAAAAACGAATCAACATCAAAGCTTACTAATCTGTATATATAAATATATACATATATATATATATATATATATATATATATATATATATATACATATATATTTATATATACTGTATATATATTCCTACGAAGCTGGGCTTGTATAGAGTAAATATTTTATTAATGTATTTCATTTGTGTTTTTAAGAGGTATATAGCCAGATCGTAATATGAGTTCCTTTCATGTAGTTATAAGTAATTGTATGTAAATTTCATAAGACTCATCGTTCATTTGATTATATTTTTCATTCAAGTCAGTGTATGTAAATTTACGTTATTTTTAAGAATTAACTTTTTAATTCACATATTTTGATACAAAGTCTTATGCAACTCGATTAAGTGTTCTGTACGAACCATACGAGGCATGAACGAGGTTTTATATAATATTTTTACAAGGTATTCTGTCATATTCTTGGGAGATTATGCAATTGTTATATTTCCACGTGTTTAGAATGTTCTTGAAAACCACAGGGTTACTTTTATCTTTTTATTAATGTTTCGAGGAGGAATATTGGTGGAGTTAGCTGGGAGAGAATTGCCTTGCAAGCAAGGTTAAATCTTCTGTTTGATAGACTTAGTTGACCACCTTAGCGCCGCAAGAGCCTGCCCCCAATCCACGAGAATGATAGACTAGAATTATCTACAAATTTTTAAGTTAAAATATATATGCCAAAGAAGGCAATAGTAGTAAAAGAGATACAGCCTATCCCTTTGAAAGAGCAAAAGTTCGCGCTCTGTCTCTCTCGCAACTGCCTGGAGTTTGTGCCCTCTTGAAAGTGAATCAGTATTAATTGTGTAGTGTGTTCAAACTTTGAGAACTCCATTGAAAGACATTTTACGAGTATTGCGATACTGTAAGTATGGGTTTAGTATAAATTTTTTTAACTAGCCCTGTGATTTAGGTTAAAACAGTTAAGTGTATTTCTAATGCTATCTGGTCAGAAACTTCGTGTGAGCTACAAACACGTCAGTTTATTAGTTACTTATAGGTAAATTTCAATAAAAGTTTAATCCTTAGAGTGGTAAAGTGTTAACTATTTTCATTAATTATCAAGATTAAATATTTATGTAAAATTTCATTTCCGGTGAAACAAGTGATTATTTAATCTTCAGAGTGTAATATTTTCCTGTCTTAGTCTAAGGTTTAATTCAGATATAATATTTTGAGTTATTTATTTTGGTAATGATTTTTGGTATTAATGTTGTAAATTTTTCATAGAACATATTTATTTTTGTAAAGTGTGTATTATTTCGATCACCAGCATTTCTTACAGTACTCTCTCACAATCCCTGACTAGGTATCGAAGTGGGAGGTTATTTTGAATAGTTCAAGTAAGTAGTAACTCATATTTGTGTTGGGTGTACATGAAAGACCTTTGGATATTCAGTGTTTTTATGTATTGCTGTCTGTGAGTTACATAATTTCTCAGACTTGGGTATTATTGAAGTGTAACAGAATTATTTTAGAATAAACAGGTGACTTTAGAACTTGGGAGGTTATGTAATTTGCTAGCCATAATATATATATATATATATATATATGTATATATATATATATATATATATATATATATATATATATATATATATATACCCTTTATCTATGTAATGTATATATATGTATATATATATATATATATATATATATATATATATATATAAGGGTGTATATATATATATAAATATATATATATATATATATATATATATATATATATATATATATACATATATATATATAAATATATATGTATATATACATATATATATATATATATAAATATATATATATATATGTTTATGTATATATGTACATAAATCTATATATATATATATATATATATATATATATATATATATATATATATATATACAGTATATACATATGTATATATATATATATATATACATATATATATATATATATATACATATATATATATATATATTTATATATATATGTATATATATATATATATATTTATATATATATATATATATATATATATATATATATATATATATATATATTATGCTATTATGGCTCCGTGGTCTGGGCACCTAATATATATTATACTATGGCTCGTAACTGGGATCCAAACATATAATATAAATTATACTACTACTGGCAAGTTAATCAACCGCTCGAATTCCAAACTCACTTGTTTGCTTTTATATTAAAACCTTTACACTTTAAAATATTAATACACGAATTATGAGACAGTTAAATAACTCCAGGATAGCAATATACACAACACTGAATATCCAAAGGTCTCTTAAGTGCACTCAAAACCAAACTGGGTAATTATTATTACAAATATTCAAATAGCTCTGACTTCGGTTCATAACAGGATATAAGCGGATTCTATTCCAAACAATGATGATTGAAATAATACACTCTTTACAAAAATAGATATACTCTATATAAATTAAAACACTTTGAAAATAATTTACATAACAAAATACATCAATCAAAAATTAAGTCTGAACAAAACTTAGATTAAGACAAAAATGTTACGGTCTGGAAATTATATAATTACTTGACTTTAAATGTTAAATCTGAATGATTCTTAGACTAAGAGAAAAAGAAATAATACTTACGAAAATTATACTATCACTCGTTTCCCCTGAAATTAAACCTGAGTACAATATTTGTTTAACACTTAATGACAAATACATAACCAGATCACAACACAATTACCTAACTTTCCTACAGGGTCAGTTATAAAAACTTTTCACGATACCAACACTCACCCTAATAAAATGAATTCAAAATCACTGTTCCGTCTTACGTATCTTTTCAACATATGATTTGCTTTGGGGGGGGGGGGGGCACATAGTCACTTAGGACAGGATACACTATAGCTCCAGACCATTTTTAAAACAATACTCCGACCTGCGTGCGAGAGAGGGAGAGGGGAAGTTGGCTGTCTTAAGGCTGCAATTTCTATCTGTCTATCTAACACTGGTGTTGCCTTTATATTTAAAACCTAGCTGCTTTCAGAAACTTCCCAACAAACTGGGAAGTGTGGGGTACCAGGCGAAAGGCGTCAGAGTTACCAAGTATTACTCTCTTGAACGCATTCTCACACAACAGGGACACAAAACCTGGGTTTCCTGGGCAACTATCACACACAGCGACATGATTCTCTATCACCTAGCTCCGCCCACCCTTTGTCCCCGAATTAAAAAAAAAAGAAGAAAAAAATAACCTCCTATCACTAGGTCTTTCACGAAATTTCCAAAGAACATTGTGCTGCGTATTCTCTCACAAACATGACGCAATATCTCAGCAAAATATAAAAGAACATCAGATCAGCCCTTGTTCCTATTGTGTATTATCAAATGACACTCTCAAACAGGTTACGTAAGACTTCGTAACAAAAGCATGGGAAATAAAAAGTTAATTCTTAAAAATATCGTAAATTTACATATACTAAATCGAATAAAGAATACAATGAAATTAATGGTGAAAGTCTTACGTAATTTACATAATAAGCTTGAATCTATACGAGGAGAACTCACCTTAAGAGCTGGCTAACCTTTCTTCAATGCACAACTTAGATATAAATAAATAAATCATTAATAGACTATTGTATTCACTCTAAACTAAACCAGTTTCGTAAAATAGCTCTCCCCAAAAAAAGATTATTAATTCCGGGCCTGAATTCATCAATTCACCCCGAGATAGATAATCTGCAACCACCTTATCATTAAATGAGATATGCTTCACATTCATACAATACTGTTGCAAACATAATAATAACCTAGTTAACCTTTGATTATTATTTTTTATCTTATTCACAAAAGTTAAAGGATTATGATCTCATTCTATGGTCGATTCACAAAGATTAAAAACTTGTTTATCGCTGAGATCAGCGCTAGCAGTTCTGTTTCGAAGTCATAAAACAAACAGGGTGAAGAATTCCTTCCTTATCTTCTTGCAATAAGGCAGCTATAGTCCTGTTACCCAACGCATCCACTTGGATGAGGAATTTCTTGGTGAAATCCGATGCTTGAAGTATCGGTTTCAAAGTTAATATGGTCTACCTTAGATTTTTCCTTTTTCCTGGTATCTTGATAATGTAGATCCAGTCACTGGTCTCCTCCAAAATTCGGAATGGTTCTGAAAACTCGTTGGCGAGAAGGAATCACTTTTCCGATGCGTAGACCAACACCTGCTGACCTACCTTAAACCGTCTGTTCGTAATCTTCATACCAAAACTTTTCTTTGTCCGTCCTTGACTCATTTTCACGTCTTCTAGGGAAAATTTCCTTAACTCGCCGATTCCTTTCCTCAAATCCTTGACATTTCCTTTGTCTGTTTCATCTCAATTCTTTCCTTTCTCTGCCAACATTTCCTTTGGTCCTTTGATGAAGGGTCGCAGCTGCAACCTGTCTGTTCATACTCTTCATACAAAACCTTTTCTTAGTTCGTCCTTGACTCGTCCTCTTCATGCCTTCTAGGGAAAAATTTCCTTATCTCGCCGATCGTTTTCCTCGAAGTTTTGACATATTCTCATTCCGTTTCCTTTCAGTCTTTTCATTTTTCTGCCAAAATGTTCTTCGGTCCGTTCCTGAAGGGTTCTCCTCATACTTCCATCAGGAGTAAGGGAGCTTCCTTGATGCACTTGTTGGGATTTTCAGCCATCTGACATGTGTGACATGCACAGCAAAACTGGCTCACGACCTTATGCACGCCAGGCGAGAAAAAGTGTTTCATTATCTTCTCCGCCGTCTTCCTTATCCACATATATCGTGTCTCGTGTGCTACCGGGATCACATGTCTTTTCAACGGTGCGGGAATGAATATCTGATGAAATATCCCCCATTTAGCATTCCCAGGGATTTCGGCTCGTCTATGCTTCCTCATGAGCGATTAATCCTTAAGATATTAACTGGTCGGAGACTGCTGTGCCTCCGTCTGATCCACCACACGATACGATAACTGTGTTAATGGTGCATCCTTCCGTTGCAATCCTATCAGCCTTTTCCTATTCACTTTTAACATTGAATTTTCTATTTCTTCTAAGTCCATTTCTTCTTAGTCCTTTTGTCCGCTCGTCTGTCGTTCCTCCTCGCTCAATATCTTAAATACACTTAAAACCAAACTAGGTAATTATTATTACAAATATTCAAATAGCTCTGACTTCGGTTCATAACAGGAGAAGAGCGGATTCTATTACAAACAATGGTAATTGGAATAATACACTCTCTACAGAAATAAATATATTCTATATAAATTACAACACTTTGGAAAGAATATACGTAATAACAAAACAAGTCACTCGAAAAATTAAGACTGAAAAAAACTTAGATTAAGACAAAAATATTACGATCTGAAAATTATATGATTACTTGACTTCAAATGTTAAATCTGAATAATCCTTAGACTAAGAAAAAAAGAAATAATACTTACAAAATATGTCCCATTGTAATGGAGGAACCTTTGAAGTATAGTCCTACGACTGAACTCGAGATGGACTATCCGTATCTGTTTCCTAGTTGTGTTACGACTAGGAGTATGGAGAAGAGAGTGGCGGCTGAAAAAGAGGAAAAACAAGTGAAGAGGAACGGCAGACGACTCTACAGGAGGGCAAAGAAAAAATAGACCTGGAAGAAAGAAACTTGGAGGATTTGTTTTCCAAAACAGAGGATTCCCTTGATGGTACACAAGAAGAGAACTTCCGAATAGGCCCGAGTGAGGAGGAACAGCAGACGAGTGGAAAAGAGCACAAAGAAAAAATGAACCAGGAAGCATTGAACTTGGAGGATTTGTTTACCGAAGAAGAGGATTCCCTTAATGGTACATAAGGAGAGAACGCCCGAGTAGGCCATATTAACTTTGAAACCAAGACTTCAAGCACCGGATTTCAGCGAGAAATTCCTTATTCAAGTCGATACATCGGATAATGGGATTGTAGCTGTCATGTTGCATGAAGATAAGGAAGGAATTCTTCCCCCCTGTGTATTTTATGTCTTCGAAGCTGAAAAAGCAGCAAAGAGTCGACTCAACAGTTGAAACAGAATTGCTGGCGCTGATTGCAGCGATAAGCAGGTTTTTAATTTACATAAATCGACCACAGTATGAGAATACATTGTACTCGGATCATAATCCTTTAACTTTTGTGAATGATATGAAAAATAATAATTGAAAGTTAACCATGTGGTCATTATGTTTGCAATTGTATTGTATTAATGTAAATCATACATCAGGTAAAGATAACGTGGTTCCAGATTATTTATCTCAGGCTGAATCTATGGATTCAGGCCAGAAATAAATAAACTTTTTTGGGGGGAGCTATCTTACAAAGCTGGTCTAGTGTAGAGTAAATACAGTATTCTAATAATGATTTTATTAATATTTTAATTGTGCATTGAAGAGATGGATAGCTAGCTCTTAAGATGAGCTCTTCCCGTGTAAACTCAAGTATATCATGTAAATTACACAAGACATTCTTTGTTAATTTCATTGTATTCATTATTGAAGCTAGTACATGTAAATTTTCTTTATTTTTAATAATCAACTTTTTATTTCATGTATTTTGTTACAAAGTCTTACGTAATCTGTTTGAAAAGGGTTTTTTGTTATATGCAATAGGAACAAGGGCTTATATAATGTTTTTTTATAATTTATGAGGTATTGCGTCATGTTTGAGAGAGAGTTTTCAGTACCATGTGCTTTGGAAATTTCATGAAAGGCCAGGTGATAGGATGTTATATTTTTTTTATTTCGAGGATGAAGGTTGGGCAGAGCTAGGTGACTGAGAGAGCTGTCTGGCGTGGCATGAGATGCATTTGTAACTCTGATACCCTTGGCTCAGCCGCCACATTACCAGACCTCGATCCTGGAATCTTCTGGAAGTAGCCAAATGCGACCCCCAGGGTTACATAGACAGATAGAGATTATCAGCCTTAAGATCGTTGAAAAGATACGGTAGACAAAATGGTGATTTTGAATTTATTGTGTTAAGGTGAGTGTTAGCATTGTGTAAAGATTTTGTAAATGCCCTTGTAATAACAAGAAAGGATTTTGTATTGGATCTGGTTATCAATTTTCATTAAGTGTCAAACTTGAATATTATATTATTCAGATTTGATTTCAAGCTTCTGTATATTTTCATTGTCGTATATCTTTTGTCTTAGTCTAGGGTTTATTCAGATGTAACATTTAAAGTTGAGTGTTTATATTATTTTCAGATTGTAACATTTTTGTCTTAATCTAAGTTTTGTTCAGACTTAATATTTCGAGTGATTCATTTTGTTATTATGTAAATTCTTTTCAAAGTATTGTAATTTATATAAAATACATTTATTTTTGTGAAGAGTATATTATTCCAATCAGTATTGTTTAGAATAGTTAGAATTTGGTTTGAATACGTCCTAATAATAATTACCCAGTTTTGTTTTCAGTGTACTTAAGAGACCTTTGATATTCAGTATTTGATATATTGCTGTCTGGGAGTTATTTAACTGTCTCAGAATTCGTGTATTAACATTTTAAAGTGTGAAACTTTTAACGTAAAAGCAAAAAAGTGACTTTGGAATTCGAGAGGTTGATTGACTTGCCAGTCGTAGTATATAATATATTATATGTTTAGTTCCCAGTCACGAGCCATAATATAACAATAATATATATATATATATATATATATATATATATATATATATATATATATATATATATATATATATATATATATTCTCGTGTCAGCGTGTGTATGTGTCTGAGTGTGTTTGTTTTATTAATAAGACTCTATGAATAGTTGAAATGGACAATTAGATCTTCAATAAAGAAAATGCATGTAAAGCAGTGCTAAGAAAAATGTTAATAATTATTTGTGTGCCACAAGTGAATGTTTCTGGAAAAGTAGAACTTTACATGATGAGAATCTGAAAATTAGAGGTTTATGGAAATGAAGGTCTGCATCAGTGGATCTAAGGAGAAGAGTAAAATAGAAAAGATGTGCGATAGGATACTCCGTAAATTACGTCACTTTTGATTGAAATTAACTCGTAATATTGCTCTTCCTTTTTGCTAGTAAAGTAATAAACCATTGGTAAGGTATTAATATTTTTTACTAGCTCATGGATTGTATGCACCTTTTCCGTAAAGGAGGAGGAGAATCGAGCGTCTCACCACAAAGCCATACCCAATAAATTCTAGTATACTTTGATTGGTTACACGTTGAGTAAATACTAATGTCCTCACTATCGTGAAGCAAAAATGCTTCCCCTCTTCATCTCCATTCTAAGTGCGTTACCTAGAATGTTTTTTTGCTAATATAATAACTACCAGGATACAATTCTTTAAACGAAATTATTAACATAAAAATGGTTATTATTTTCATTCCTATCATATATAAAGTTATTATTATTATTATTATTAATATTATTATTATTATTATTATTATTATTATTATTATTATTATTATTATTATTTTTATTATTATTATCAAATTCTTAGAGTTGATGTTATGTCTTCTTCAAACGGATGTCGGCATCTTGTCCGTCAACATTATGACCGTTGGCATTATGTCTGTTGACACACACACACACACACACACACACACACACACACACACACATATATATATATATATATATATATATATATATATATATATATATATATTTACTTATTTAATTATTTATTTGTTTATCTATTCAATACAAGCTAGGCTATAACCCTAGTTGTGAAAGCTGGATGCTACAAGTCCAACGGCTTCAATAGGGAAAAGTAGCGCAATGGGGAAAGGAAACCAGGGAATAAAAAAACTACAAGAGAAAAATAAACAACCAAAATAAACTATTTCAAAAGAAGTATCAACATTAGATTAGATCCTTCACATATAAATGATAAGAAACTTCAAAAAATAATACGATAGAACAACGGGCAAGGACCACTTGACCCATATACTGAAGGTATGAAAGCAGAAAGGGATGTTGAGGTTGATATTCAACGAATTGCAGCGGAGGAGAATTTTATCAAGTTGAAGATGATGGCAAGAGAGAAGGAAATGGAAGCAAGACGAGAAGAAGAGAGAGAAGAAATATGACATGCGAAGGAAATGGAAGCAAGACGAGAAGAAGAGAGAAAATAAAAACGACCTGCGAAGGAAATGGAAGCAAGACGAGAAAAAGAAGAGAGAGGAGTCGTAAGACATGCATAGAGAACTGAAGAAATAGAGAGGGAATGAGAAGAAAATTTGAAAGAAGAGGCAAGAGAGACTGCGCGACACACGAGGGAGTTGGAGCTGATGAATGCCCGTGAAAAGTCGACAACGCAGACAGAGGCAACCCCTACTATGCACGACCCGGTTTTTATTGTGGCGAATGCTCAGAGGTTGATTCCAAGGTCCATAGAAGAGGCTCCTGATGAATTCTTTGATCATTTTGAAATGGTCGCGTCGACGATGCAATGGCCTGAAAATAAATGGTCTGTTTTGTTGCAAAGTGTATTGATTGGGAAAGGCCCCACTACATATCTGTCCTTATCTCAGGACCAGAGGATGGAGTATCAAGAAGTGAAGTGGAGCGTGCTGCAGTGTATCAGATGACCCCTGAATGTTATGATGAAAGGTTATAAAGTTTGAGGAAGGGCGAGAAAATCACATTCCTGGATTATGCTTATAAGGTACGATGATGTTTTAAGAGATGGACAGAGGCTGCTAACAAGAGGGAGATGGCTGATTTAGAAGAATTGATCGTACTAGAACAATACCTACGAGGAATTCCTGAACATATTCGAACTTACTTGAGAGAGAGAGAGAGAGGTGAAGAAACTTGATGAAGCTGCTTCTCTGAGTGAAGATTATAATATTATCAGTAGTAAACCCGCAGTTTCAACCGTCGTTCTGACCAAGTGTCAAGTATTCGCCGAACCATGGAAACCTGTTCAGTAATAGCTACATGAACCAGTTCAACAGTTAAAGCGAAAGTAGCACTGATATTTTTCCTAAGCAGAATGTGATAGTACCACAGCAACAATAGTCGAACCCTCCTCCTTCAAGTATCGTGAAAGACGTGCAGAAGGTTAATATTGTCTATTTTAAGAGTAGCAAGAGAGGCCATATCAGTAAGGAATGTTGGTCAAATCAGCCGAAAATATTCAACTAAGTGATTAAGGATAATTCGACTTCACAGAATGTAAAGACAAAGAAACAATCGGGAAAAGTCGGAGAGGAATATAAACCAGCCTACGTTTACACGACGAACAGGACAAACCCAAACAGCGTGGATGCCTTCAAACTATATATTTATGAAGGTATCTTAGCAGCAATAGACGGGAGTGAGCGAACCCTGGTCAGGATATTGTGTGACACAGGTTGTAACCATAGGGTGGTGATACAAGGAGTACACCCATTGGTGGAACAGTCTCTCACAGTAGACTCGGTTATTTTGAAGGGAATAGGAGGTGATAAGATTACCCCTATTTGCCGTTTGAACTTGTGATGTGAGTTGGTGATAGATCATTTTGAGGTTGCAGTAAAGGGTTCATTAGCTGTCAAAGGAGTAGAGGTCTTGCTGGATAATGAGGTTGGTGGAGCGCCTTTTGTGCCTTGTCCCATTGTAACGGAGAAAACATTAATTTTAAAGTATAGTCTTATGACTGAACTCGAGAAGGACTACCATATATGTTTCCTAGTTGTGTGATGACTAGAAGTATGATGAAGAAAGATGCTGCTGAAGAAGAAAAAGAAATCAAAGGAGTGATGAACTTGGAAGATTTGTTTTCCGAAGAAGTGAATTCCCTTAATGGTACGTAAGAGGAAAACTCCCGAGTAAGCCCGACGGAGAGTAGCAACAGACGAGTGGACAAGGAGACTAAGAAGAAATGGAGCCGGAAGAAATAGAAAACTTGGCGTTAATAGTAGGGCAAGTGAGTAGGATACGGCTGAGAGGATTGTAGCGGAAGGATGCAACGTTAACAGAGTTATTGTACTGTTTGGTGGACGAGACAGAAGCCCAGCAGTCTCCAACCTGTTATTATCTTAAGGCTGGGTTGCTTAGAAGGAGGCAGAGACCCATCGATATCCCTGGGAATGCCGAATGGGGTATATTCCATCAGATATTGAGTCCCGCACAACTAAGAAGACAGGTGATCACTGTAGCGCACGAGACGGGACATATGGTGATAAGGAAGACGACGGAGAGGATTTTGAAACACTTTCTCTGGCCTGGCATGCATAAGGACATGAGCCAGTTTTGCCGTGCATGTCACGTATGTCAAATGGCTGGAAAGCCTAACGAATACATTAAGAAAGCTCCCATGCACCTGATAGAAGTGAAAGGAGAACCCTTAACCAAGTAATTATCGACATTGTGGGACCTTTATCAAGGACAAAAAAAGGTCACAAATATATGTTAACCTTGATGAGCCCAGAGATGAGATACACAAAAGCCATACCCGTCAGGAAAATCAGTGTCAAAATGATCACTGAGAAGTTACCAAACTGTTTTACTAAGTTTGGTATTGGAAATCGTTCAGGGAGACGGAGGAACGAATTTGACATCAAAACTGTTTAAGGACATAATGAAACTGTT
>NC_090725.1:174337148-174349648 GCF_036898095.1 Palaemon carinicauda
CTTGGAAACAGAGATAGAGAAAGAAAAGTAAAGACGAGGATAAGGAACAAAAAAGGTTGAACCATGAGGTGAGTGAGGGAGAGTCAAGAGTTTTTGAGAACAAGAATTTGGAGGGATGTTAGAAGGGGGTTGATCATCCGGGATCCAAGGTCTTCCTGCTCCTGTTCAGGTCTGGGTAGGAGGAGTTCATGGAAGGAGGAGGGATCCTTCTATCTGGAACTGTCGACCTGTAATGAAGGCCACCGGGTCTGCCAACTCTCGTCACAGCTGGCAGACCTGGAGTCGTTTGGTTCAATAACCTTTGGGTTTAGTTCAGTTTTCTCCCTCTTCCCACATCCCCTCCCTAATGTTTAATGAGGCTTTTATGGGGGAAAAGGCCTAATCCAGCTCACCTCCTTTTTGCAATACCGTTCCTGGACATTTCAAGTCAAACTATCGCCCCGTTTCCTTATTATTATTATTATTATTATTATTATTATTATTATTATTATTATTATTATTATTATCATTATTATTATTGTTGTTGTTGTTGTTGTTGTTGTCATTAGTACAGAACACCAAATAAATCATGTCTTCAGTAGCGCATTTTTTATTATAAAAAAGTACATTTATATGACATCTGCTATTATAATCTTTAAAAAATGCACCCAACGAACGTAGATGCGGGATTGCCCACTCAGTTTTTGGGTCATTATATGGCCTTTGACATTCTGCTTAAAATTTACTCCGAAATAGAAGATAAGTGACAGCTCCAGAAAGGCAAACGAATCCTAAGTGATTTTTCAAATATCACCTGAAAATCTTCTTTGCATAATCTTCAATGTGAAAATTATAATGCACATTGTTGTCCACTTTTACTCCTAGTTAATAGCAGTCTTTTGGCGATCATTTGAAGTTTTTCTGCCATTGCCATTATGTTTTAATGTTTTCTTGAATTCCTTGAATCCTTGTAAGAAGCTTCGGAGCTGCATCTGCTTCCCTTCTATTTTAACCAAGTCCTCCGCTCCAACTTGCACCCCAAGCCCTGTCCTCATGATGTTTTACGATAGGAATATAGTGTCCTTTTCTCGCTAAAAAAAAAAAAGGGGGGGGGGGAATATAATTGAATTATAGACAAGGTAGTGGTTTCAGGGTTTGGTGTCTACATAGTTACTTATACCTAATAATTATCTGTACGCACAGAAATATTTTGTTGAAAGATTTTAAAGCTTTATAAGAGATTTTTTTATGCAAATCTATACTTTATAATGGTTACGTCTAGAGTCTTAACGAATATTAATAAAGTTGCCTTTAGATGCAATGCATTTTTCCAAAGTGTTTTTATTTATATAGGAGAATCCATTAAAATGTACTGCTATATTACATCTAATATAGTGCTGGCCTAACAATATTTTCAGCTTTATTAATGCAAGATATGAGAGCTTTGTGAAACAAGATTTCATAATCCATATTTCCATTAGAGAACATTATATAAGAGCACCCGTAATTAACCAAGACGCATATTGATAAATAAAAGCAAATGTAAATTGCGTTTGATACTTTGAAGAAAGCGAGATAAACTATAAACAATGAACTTTTAATCCTTTACGAGAGAGGTAAACCAAACATGGAGTACCATAGAACTTGTTTCTGATTATAACTAACTATATGACTATATCCTAAGGAAACGTAAGTTACTTCCAGAGCTGTGGCCGAAAATTCACCTTGATTCAAAGGTAGCAAAGATCTCCGCACGTTGCAAGGTTCGTGCATACTGTCAGAAATTGGAGGAACAAACTATTTGACTGGAAAATACGAACTAGAGACTTGAGATAACTGATACTGAACGATGTGAGTTCTTATGACGTGTTGTAAAAATTTTTTAACACGACATGGTTATCTTCAACTGAAATGTTATTAAATCTAAAGTAGCAGCAGGACTGTGATTTTAAAAGTCAATGAACTTTATTAGAAACCAATGACGGCACTTAATTATTAGAATCCTCCATCGTATGAGATCAATTTAGACTTTCAAAGAGTAAAAAGTCGCCAAAAAAGAAAGTCCTAGAACTAAGCATGGAACGAGGGATATACGTGACATTAGGTCGAATCACGCAAGAAACTTTGAGTAAGTTCCTCAGGAGGAGGAGAAGGAGGACGACGAGGAGGATATGGGACCGTGGAAGGTCGCAGGGAAATATGTGTGATTTCCCCTAGAGGTCAGGTTGGCCAGAAGGTATCACGACCCGGATGCCCATGGATGCGGCAGATTCCGATCTTGTATTCTCACAAACCTTTCTTCCCGCTTTTCTTAACCACTTCTCTCTCCCCCCCCCTCTCTCTCTCTCTCTCTCTCTCTCTCTCTCTCTCTCTCTCTCTCTCTCGCTTATTACCAATAACTGAAATATGAAATTATGGTAGTCTGGGTGATTGTAGTAACAAGCAAAAAATTAATATGTGATTATATTATTTCAAAGAGAAATTCGTTTTATTATGCAAATTAGTTTTCTTGCTTGAGGGTACCTTCGTGCTCACTATTCTATCTTTTGTCTCTTCCTCTTGTTATTTTTAATTTTTTTGTAGTTTATGTGTGAAAGTTTAATTCCAATATTGTTACTCTTCTCAAAACATTTCCTTTTAGTAGTTCATTACTTTTCCTGTAGTTTATTTATTTTCCTGGTTCCTTTACACACTGGAATATTATCCCTGCTGTAGTCCTTGAGCTTATTGCATCTTGCTTTTTGAACTAGAGTTGTAGCCATGCAAGTAATAATAATAATAATAATAATAATAATAATAATAATAATAATAATATTTAGGAAGAAACTGTGATTATAAGGGTAAGGATGTAGAATTGCTGGTGCCTTCGTCCGCCATTACTTCTGGTTTGAATGTTCAGTAATCCAAATAAAAATTTATAGCATTTCCATGGAATTCTGATAAAAATTTTTTAAAGTTAGTCTTATATAAGATAGCGACAAACTGACAGAGTGCATTTAACCATAAAGCCATTTTTGATACTAATATCGTTAAGATAATTTACCTAATATTTCGAACCTTAACTCTAGGGGATACAAAATCCCTATCATATTTCATGTAATATCCTTTAAATGGTGAAATGTATCCGAAAATTGCATTAATTATATTCGAGGATCGTATGAAGATCATTAAAAAACCATGCTCATAAGATTAAATGAAAAACATACTTAGATGAACTATAAAATCCTCTTTGTGTACGGTCCTATTCATACTTTCTTATTGCACTGATTATGACAGGATATATAAGTACATAAGTTTTCATGAATATTTCTGAAGAAATATGCAAGCAACCTGATTTTTGAGAATAATAATACAATATGTCCAACCGAGGAGTGGTAAAGTTAAATAAGGAGCAGCAACAAGAGATTACAGAGGAGGTTTCTTCTGGAATTACGCAGAATGGGGTAAACCCTGCAAAATATTGTAGAAATATATTACTCAGATAAGGCTTTTGTAGGGCGAGTAGTGAATGTATTATCAGACAATGCAATGTCACATCTCCATAAAATTATAGAGAAAAGAGAAAAGACAACGAGTTTTACATAACTCCCATCCCAGCAGGTGATCCATTTAATAAATAGCATTTGATTAAAATCAACAGTTATAACTCACTGTATGCTGAAGGTCAGCGCAATATCATGTTTGGAAGACTTAAACTTCTACGTCACGGTGGAATTAAACTCTAGTCTGTTCAAGTGAAAAACAAAGTAGCAATCAATTACACCGCCAGAAGCCCTAAAAGAAATTGCAACCTTAGTATTCCAGGAGATAAGTGATGAGAGTACTGACTTAAGCTATGGGAGGCAGAAGATTCATCAATTACATACAACGTAAACTAAAATTTAAACGAAGAGAAACAGTTGAAATAAAATTTTTTAAATTTTCCATTAAATATAAATGTTTTCCAATAATCTTATAAATTTGGGTATTGAACACTTGTATATTATGTTCGACTCCTTAATCCGTAGTCACGGTAAACAGTCGAACACAGGATTTTCCGTTATGAATTCATTGCATAAGAATCCAGTATACCTACTATATATCTAAATCTAACATTATGTATATGTTATTTATCATATCCAAACCTTAATTCTCTGATTATCATACAAAATATATGTCACAGCGATGAAAAAGTAATCAATTTACATAATGATAACTACAAAGAATTAGATTAGTAAAAGGAAAAGTACTGCACACGTTCACCAGCTGATTAAAAATAGTCATCTCTCTCTTCTCTATAAGGAAAAGATCATACAAACTATAATAACAATAAATACAAACATGACTTGTTCGATCTTATAAACGAAAGTCTATATAAACGTTCATTCATAATATACCTGGACATCACTCATTCTCGTGATCAAACAAACAACTAAAACAGATAATGAATTAAGGCATGATTCATCTTTCAGCTAATCTATCTCTTGGTTTTAGGAAATAGTATGCCTACAGTACGTGATTCATCTCTCTTCATATATATATATATATATATATATATATATATATATATATATATATATATATATATATATATATATATATATATATATATGTTTATGACAAGTCACCGTACATATTCCTGTGGAATTCAGGAATCTGTTCTAGACTTGAAATAACCCCATCTCCCTTATGATAGCTGAATAGTTAGTTTGCAACACGTGGTTATTTATGATGAATATATATCACTAACATCGCGATTTTAATTAATTTAAATATCAACCACAATGGCATTTAATACAGAATTCTACATTGGGAATATATATCCTAGGGAATTCATCTAGAACAAATTCCTGAATTCAACAGGAATATGTACGGTGAATTGTCATAAACATACATGACTCTTGATAGCTCAGTTGATAGAGTCCTCGTAGGCATGGTTTCGGCTGAGAAGGCAGGGGTTCGAATCTCTGCGCAGCTACAAGCTATTATCATAAATGAATTCCAGTGGATATTTATTTCCAAGGTAGAATTCGATAATGAATGCCATTTTGGTTTATATATATATATATATATATATATATATATATATATATATATATATATATATATATATACATATATATATATATATATATATATAATCTATATATATACATATATATAGATATATATATATATATATATATATATATATATATATATATATATATATATATCTATATTTATGTACATATATATATATATATATATATATATATATATATATATATATATATGTATGTATGTATATATATATTTTTATATATACATTTATATATATATATATATATATATATATATATATATATATATATGTATATATATATACCTATATATACATTTATATATATATATATATATATATATATGTATATATATATATATATATACGTACATATATACATATATATATATCTATATATATATATATATATATATATATATATATATATATATATACTGTATATGTATGTAATATATATATATATATATATATATATATATATATATATATATATTTATATATGTATATATACATATATATATATATATATAAATATATATGTATATATTCATATATATATATACATGCATGTATATATATGTGTATATATATACATATATATGTATATATATATGTATATATATATATATATATATATATATATATATATATATATATATATATATACTGTATATGTATGTAATATATATATATATATATATATATATATATATATATATATATATATATATATACATATATATGTATATATACATTACATATATATATATATATATATATATATATATATATATATGTATATATTCATATATATACATGCATATATATATATATGTATATATATACATATATGTATATATATATGTATATATATATATATATATATATATATATATATATATATATATATATATATATATATATATATATGTATATATATTCCTACAAAGCTAGTCTAGTATAGAGTAAATATTTTATTTATTTATTTCATAAGTGTATTTAAGAGCCAGCTCATAAGGTGAGTTCCTCTCTTGTAGATGTAAGTATTTGTATGTAAATGATGTAAGAATTTCGTCGTTCATTTAATTGTATTCTTCTTTCAGGTCAGTGTCTGTAAATTTATGTTATTTTTAAGAAATATCTTTTCATAACACGTATTGTGCTACGAAGTCTTACATAATCTCATTTAAGTATACAGTAAGAACTGTACGAGGTCTGAAGATTGGCTTATGTAACTTTTTTTTTCATGGTAATGCGTCATATTTGTGAGAGATTACGCTATTCTTATAGTTGCCACATGTTTAGAAGGGTCTTGAAAAACCCAGAGTTACTTTATTTTTTTTTCATCATTTTGAGGATCGAAGGTGGGCAGAGCTAGCAGAGAGAAGGTTACCATGAAAGCAAGGTTTGTTCTGTCTAGTTGATAATTCTGGTGCTGTTAGAGACGGCCCCTAAGCTTCTAGTCCTTCTGACCTAGAAAAATGTAGAATAAGTAAGTCAATATACTGTATATGTGCCCCTAGGAATGCGTAGGGCAAAAAAGTGAACAAGTCTTTACCCAATGTATCGTGTGTAGTGTGTTCAAACGTTAGAGGAACTTTGAAAGTAATTTTAAATTCATTGTGTTGTTGTAACGGCAGGTATTGTGTAAATTTTGTAACTGGCCTATGATACTTATGTGATAAAGGGTAGTTTATTTGTATTGCTATCCAGATAAAACTTCGGGTGACCTAAAAACTCTTAGGTTTATCAGTTACTTTATGTAAATTCTATGAGTTTAATCATCAAAGTGTCAAAGGTTAACTGTTTTCACTATTTATCGATATTAGATATTTGTGTTAAATTTAATTTCCAGTGAAACAAGTGATTATATAATTTTCAGAGTGCAATATTCTCCTATTTTAGTCTAAAGTTTTGTTCAGATTTAATATCGAGTCAGATGATTATATAATTTTCATAAGTATTATTTTCTTGTCTTATTCTAAGGTTTCGTTCAGATTTAATATTTCGAGTCAAGTGATCATATAATTTTCAGTGAAATATTTTCTTGTCTTAGTTTAAGTTTTGTTCAGATTTAATATTTCGAGTCATTTATATTGGTGTAAATTCTTTCAAGGTGTTGTGATATTTTATAAAATATATTTATTTTTGTAAAAAGTGTATTATTTCGATCACTAGTGGTTTTTTTTTTTTTTTTTTTTTTTTTTTTTTTTTTTGCAAAGCTTTCTCATATACCTGTTTAATAATGGAAGTAAGAGGTTGTTTTGAATAGTTATTAATAATAATTACCCAGTTTATTTTGAGTGTACGAAAGAGACCTTTGGATATTCAGTGTCTTTATAAATTGCCAACTGGGAGTTATATTATTTCCTCAGAGCTCGGCTATCTTTCCAAGTGTAACAGATTCTTGTAAAAATAAACATGTGAGTTTGGAACTTTGGAGGTTATGTAACTTGTCAAATATATATATGCTATATATATGTATATGTACTATATACATATATATATATATATATATATATATATATATATATATATATATATATATATATGTGTGTGTGTGTGTATATAGTGACCGGTAAATTCCAACACGGAAAATTCCTGCACGAAAAAATCCACCACGGTAAATTCCACCATAGTATATTCCACCATGGTAAGTTCCACCACTGAGAATATTGGAATTTCACCATGACTTAGTTGTTTGCAACAACTAAGCTTGAATGATAGTTTATACACACAGACACACAGACACACACACACACAATCACACACACCCACCACGAATATATTTCCGCTTCTTCTTGTTTACAACTTTTAAACTACGGTTTTTTTTTTTTTACGACTTTTAAACTAAATTGTTTAGTAATTTGTTTAAATGCCAATTGTTTCTCCTTTTCGTTTCTTTCAAATTGTCAATTAGTTGTTCATTTCATAACACTTCAAAAAAAATTCACCTCGAGCATCTACTAAATTTTCCTATCTAGTAAAACTTTGGAAGCCCTTAACATGGCAACCTATATCTCATCCGAAAAAAAAAAAAATAAACGAAAGCCGTGTGATGAAGAAAATTATATTTATGAAAAGCAAGCGGATAATAGTAGAAAAACTAAAATATACTGGCGTTGTGAACACTTTTATAAAGGTTGCCGGGCCAGAATACATACAACTTTTAACTGCACTGAACCAGAAGTCATTCTTTCAACTGGATCCCATAATCACCCAGCAAGCGGAGCAAGCGTTAATACCCGAAAGGCAGTTTCTTTAATGAAAAGTGAGGTGATGAGAACAGTCACAGTGTGTACCCTTGAAGTAGCTAATGGTTTACTAACTCTTGATGAAGAAGCACAGTCACAGTTGCAAACTATTTCTGGACTTGCACATAACATACGTAACTGGAGGCAACATTCTTTAGGAATTCCATTCCTTCCAATTTCTAGGTCAGGATTTGAAATTCCTTCTATGGTGAAGTACTCGGAAAATCGTTCTTTGTTTTTAGCCTTTGGTAGTGGTATTAACGACCCAGAAAGAATTTTATTTTTTTCTTCAGAAAAGGGCCTGGATGATTTAGAAAGTTCTAGAAATTGGGGCTGTGATGGAACTTTCAAAGTGTCGCCTAGTTTGTGGTGTCAGTTAATAACTCTACGTGTAATCATAAGAGGATCATGAATGCCAAGGCTATTTTTATTACTGCCTGACAAAAAAGAATCCTCATATTATCGTCTTTTTTCTTCTATTCGTAGTTTGTGAGTGAATTGTCAGCCAACAACTTGTCTCATGGATTTTGAACAATCTCTCCATAATTCCTTTGTTTCCAATTTTCCACATTCTGAAATAGGGCTGGCTGTGTTTTTCATCTTGGACAATCTATTTGATGAAAGATCTGTGCACTTGATGAAAATCATAGGTACAACACAGATGGCAGTTTCCAGGTTTAGATAAAGTGCTTTTGTGCTTTAGCATTTTTGCCAATTGAGAACCTTGTTAATGGTTTTTTAGAATTATCTGATGATGAAGACATCCCTACCGAATTCATAGTTTATTTTGAGACAACATATATTGGAACAGTGAGGGGACGGGGTCATAGTCAAAGAAGAGAAAACCCACAGTTTCTGATTGAACTTTGAAATGTACGTGAACGAGTTCTAAATGACTTACCAAGGTCAAACAATGCAGTCAAAGGTTTTCACAATGCATGGCGATCCTCAATAACATCACCCATCCAGGTTTTTGGAAACTGTGTAATACCCTTATGAGGAAAGCTCATTGCCATCAGTTCACCTAAAAAAAAAAAATCACTTTAACTAAAGTTCACCACGGGAAAATTGTCCACGAGAAGAGTTCATCACTATTAAATCACAAAAGAAAAATTCAATGGGAGAATATTTTAAGGTCATCAATTCACTGCCATCAGTTCACCACAAGGAAATTTCACTGAGTAAAAATTTCACTGCAAGGAGAGTTAACTGCTAATAGTTCACCGAAGAAAAAATTACGAGGATAATTTATTGCAGAAAAAATCACCACAGGGAAAGTTCACCGCCATCAGTTCACCTCGGATATATTCACTGCTGGGAAAGTTCACCACCTCAGTTCATTGCAAAAAAAAATCACCAAGAGGCAAGTTTACTGCCCTTATTAACTGCAAAAAAAAATTCTGCGAAGGAAGCTCACAGTAGAAAAATTCACCTCAAGAAAAGTTCACAGCCATCAGTTCCCCGCAAAAAGATCCACTGCATGGGAAGTTCACTGCAATCAATTCACAGTGTAAAAACTCGCAAGCAAGACTAGCTCGTTATGTAAAATTTACTGCTAGTAAAGATGACTGCTAGGAAAGTTCACTGCAAAAGAAAATTCCCCATTACAAATGTTCACCACCATTAATTCATTGAGGAAAAATTCACCACCATCAGTTCACCATAAAAGTATTCACCGCAAGGAAAGTTCCCCTCCATAAGTTTGCAACGGAGTAATTAATTCGTAAGGAATGTTTATGACAATCTCTCCACCGTGGAAATTTCACAGCAAGGAAAGTTTCCGGCTAACAGTACACTACGGAGAGAGGTCCTGCAGAAAAATTTATAATAAGTAAAGTTCACTGTCATTAGTTCACCAAAGAAGTATTCACAGCAAGAAAAGTTAACCACAGAATGATTCCCATGTGAGGAGAGCTCACGCCCATCTGTTTACTGTGGGAAAATTCACCAGGTGGAAAGTTCACCGTGAAAAAATTCATTATATGGAAAGTTTGCAGTCAGTTCACTGAAGAAAAATTCACCATGAGGAAAGTTCAACACTGAATAATTTACCACTAGGAATGTTCATTGCCATTAATTCATTGCGGAAAAATTCACCGCGAGGAAAGCTCACCACCATCAGTTTGATGCAGAAAAATCTCCAAACGAGGAAAGTTCACCGCAGAAAAATTAACTTTATATAAGGAAAGATCACTGCCATAAGTTCATTGCAGAAAATTTCTCAGTGAGCAAAGATCACCACCATTAATGTCCACTAAAGAAAAAAAATCAGTGCGAGGAAAATTCACTGCCATCAGTTCACTTCTAAAAAAATTTACCACAGGGAATGTAAGCGCAATCAGTTCACCTTAGAAATATTCACTCTGAGGAAAGCTCAATGACATCAATTCAGTGCAGAAAAATTTAGAGCATAAAATGTGAGCGGCCATTAGTTCACTGCTAGGAAAGGTCACCGATGAAATATTCAAAATGGGGAAAGTTTACCGTTATCATTTCATCACGCAAAAATTCACCATAAGGTAAGTTCACCGTGGAGATATGCACGACGAGGAAAGTTCATCGCACACAGTTTAGCCCAGAAAATTAACTGCGAAGAAAGATCACCGCCATCAATTCACCATAGAGAAATAAACTATAAAGAAAGTTTACTGTCATCAGTTCAATGCAGAAAAATTCAATGCGAGGAGAGCCCACCACCATTACTTCACCATGAAAAAAGGGACTGCGAAGAAAGTTCGATGTCTCAATTCATTGTGGAAAAATTCACCGGGAGAAAAGTTCACCTCGGAAAAAATTTACTGCAAAGAATGTTCACCACTATCATTTCATCACAAAAATATTCACCACTTGGAAAATTCACTGTCATCAGTTCACCTTGGAAAAATTACCACCAATAAAGTTCACCCCAAACAAATTCACTATGAGGAAAGTTCAACATTATAAGTTCACCACTATTAATTCAATGGCATAAGTTCAACGTAGAAAAATTCACCGCAAGAAAATATTACCCCCATCAGTTTAATGTGGAAAAATTCAGTGAGGAATTTCTACCATGGAAATATTCACTGGGGCAGAAGTTCACTGCCAATATTTTGCGGAGGAGAAATTCACCACAAGTAAAGATCGCATTTGAAAAATTCCCCATGAGGAACATTCGCCGCCAGCAATTCACCACTAGGAACATTTACCGCCAACAATTCACCTCATGGATATTTCACTGTGAGTAGTTCACTATGGAAAGCTTTATCACAAGGAACATTCACTACTATCAATTAACTATAAGGAAATTTCACTACGATCAGTTCCCTATGGAAAAAGATCATCGCGAGGAAAGTTCACTGTGGAAAAATTTAACGTAAGGAAAATTCTCAGCTATAAGTTCAGTGCAGAAAAAATAACTATGAGGGAAGTAACCGTTGAAAAATTCACCCTAAGAAACATTTACTGTTATCAGTTCACAGCAGAAAAATTTACTGTGAGGAAAGTTCATTGTGGAAAAATTCACTGCAAAGAAAGTTTAACAGGATAACTTCACCGACATCAGATCACTGTCATCAGTTCACTTCTTAAAAATTTAATGTAGAAAAATTCACCGTGAAGAAAGTTCACCCACATCAGTTCACTGCTGAAAAAATCTACACAGAGGAAAGTTCACTGCTATCAGTTTAACGTAAAAAAACTCCCCCGCAAGGGAAGTTCAATTCCCTGAGTTCACCATGTAAAAATCCCAGCGAGAAAAGTGTGCTACCATCAATTCACTGCAGAAAAATTCCTCACGAGGAAAGTTCACAACAGAAAAACTCATCGCAAGGAAATGTCGCAGCCATCTCTTCACGGTGGAAATATTCACAGTGAGGAAAGATTACCATTATCATTTCACTGACAAAAGAAATCCCCATGACGATAGTTCACCACCGTCAGTTCACCGTAGAAAAATTTACCTAATTGAAAGTTCCCGGTCATTGGTTCACTGCAGAAAAAATTACACTAGGGGAAGTTCATTCCCATCAGTTTTCAATGGAAAAATTCACAAGGAGTAAAGTTCAGTGATCAGTTAACCTAGGAAAAATTCCTGGTGACGAATTTCACCACCAGCATTTCATTACGGGTACATTCCCCATGAAGAAAGTTCACCACTTTAGGTTACTGGCGTTAGATTTGCTGAAAGGAGGTTTCACCAGGGAAATATTCAACTCGAGAAAAGTTTACTGCCATCAGTTCAC
>NC_090725.1:174359648-174364648 GCF_036898095.1 Palaemon carinicauda
TCCAGAATTCTAACTCCTGGCGCAATTATCCTTAAATTTATCTCAAAGATATCGCATAATATCAGAGGACGTATTCTTGACATGCCACATAGCAATCTGCACCCCTAATAGCGTTTACGCTTCGGAGGGGAAGGGGCAGAATAGAAGGGGAGCCATATCAAGGTTCCCCTAGTTCTCATATTACTATTGAGTATCATAACAGGGCCATATCCAAGATGGCGAACATTCCTTATTTTGTAACGAATTCGCTCGGTGGTGTTCCCTGTTGATCTGACATTTTCAATCGATTTTCGAGGATTATTATAATTTATTCTCCAGCTTCTTTCGCCTCTGGGAAGTTGAGTAGTGAATCTTTGCAATATGTGTTTTTTAGTTCCTGTCTCACAGGGGAATTAGAGAAATTTATTGTGATTAGGAGATAGGCCTGTTACCGGAGGCGCCATGGGCGCTGTCGTTCGTTGGGCATGTGTTATTTAGTTAGTAGAATGACATTCCCGGATTCAAAATAGCTATAATAAATTATTTTTGAAGCTATTTAGGCATTTTATTTTTATAAAGATATTTATATGCATAAATTTTTCCTTTTTCTGCGTCGATCGTATATGTCAGAGTTTCGGTGATATAGATAACCGAGATCTCGCCTTGCCTAGGTAACCTAACCTAGGCAACATATACTTTCGACATTTCCCCATTACCCTCACGTATTGGTTATCAATTCATTGGATATTGATATCTCCTAGAATTATCATATAACCGATACTCGTCTCTATTAGAGATTTTAGGATAATCTCTTTTCCCTCTGAGTGTAGCCTTAGGCTACAACACTAATGGGTCGGCCTTGAATTTTTAATTCAGGCATGACTAGTCTAGGGTTTTTCTGTCTCGTCCCTTAACAGCAGATGGCAAGTTTTGGGATTCGGTCAGAAACTCAGAGTATTTAGTCTCGTGTCGGCAGTCGGCTGGCAGGGGAATAGTCATTCCCCTGCCGGCTAGGCTGCCGGCATAGGAGGCTAGCCCTCCCTAGGCTACACCTGAAGTGGTTGTATGATGCCGCCATCTTCTCCCTGTGGCCTAGTAGACTAGTCCTATGCTCGCAGACCCTAGGCTGAAGTGTAGTATCTTTTAGGCCTAGGATGGCGTGGCACTGGAACTCTGTTTCTCCCTAGTTGAGAGGAGGTGGCATTGCTGCCATACCTTTAACTGTATTGGCACACCCTAGGCTGGAGAATAGAAGATTCTCCTGCCGCCTAGGATGGCGCCGATACTGAAACAAAGTTTCTTCAAGGTGTTTAGGTCTGGCAACATTGACGGCTCTTATCACACCTCATATAGGACCCTTTTTCCTTCCCCTCTGTTCTTTTATGATACCTGTGTCCTGCAACCTTACCGTTGCCGGTGGGTTGCCAGTACCGGCCAGACTCCCTCTCTACTGCCATTGTCCAGCTGCCTGCGGCTATAGCAGCAGCATGCAGCCATGACAACTGCCAGCGGCCATGTTGGATGCCGGCGACTATGTGTCTTTCAACTGTCACCGGCTATGACGGCGCCGGCAGCGATGCATACTGCTAGTAGCCATGCCATTTGTCGGCAGCCATGATGGCTGTAAATGGGAAGTCCCTTCTGTCTCCAAGGTTCTTCAGTTCTCCCTTGGACTGCTAGCCTCAAGTTCTATTGTCGGAGTACTGCTGGCCAGACCGACACAGATAGGTGCTGACTCAGCCGGCAGTATGCCAACTGTACTAATACTGCCGGAGGCTAGCCTGCTGGCAATGTGTCGGCAGGACCTTGCCGGCAATAGTACTGTGGCTGGAGGGAAGCCTGAATGTTACATTCTCCCCTTCCATTTGAACCTTATTCCTGGAGAAAGGCAGTAAAATTAGACTTTATATCCTTAATTACTGTATACATACACAGTAATAGGTAGCCTTCACTCCATGCTATCTCTCTCTTTTTTAGCTATCATGCTGGATGTGCGGCAAGAACTAGCTATGCTGGCGACATGCCGGCTGATCTACAGTATATGTTTTACAGGTAGTCAGTATATTTGCAGTATAGGATATACTGCAGATAGAAAACTACTGTATATATTATACTAGTAGTTATTTCCAATATATCTCGGGTATCCCTACCCAGGTATTTGCTGAGCCCAATCCTACATTGAAAGATTATAACTTCTTCAATATTCTGATTAGAAATCAGTTTTAGATTACCTTACAATATTAAATATTTCAAGGGCGGGGGTGTTACACTCATAACCCTTAAAGGGTAGAACCATTATTTTGAGTCTCCCTGATCAGAAAACTCTATGATTTAATTTTGTAAGGGAGGTCACAGCAAATAGGCTGGTTGGGATACACAAATATATGTCTTTTATTTTTCTTAGTCTAGTTGGCGTCATGCCAGCTGGACCATGCCAACAGATGCTTGCCACAAAGGCAGCACGTTGGCTGAACTACATTATATATAATTATACAGTAGCCAGTAATTTGCAACATAGCATATGCTGCAAAAAGAAAACTATATTATGATTATACAGTAGTTATTTCTAACATATCTTGGGTAACCTTGGCGAGCTTCTGCTGCTACCGCTCCTATATTGAAAGAATAGTATTTCTTCAATATTTTGATTGAGGAATCAGTCATCCTTACCCCACAGTGTTAAAAATAAAAAGGGACAGTGACTTATACACTTTTCTACCCCTAGGGGTTAGAACCCTTTTAGTTGAAGTTACCTTGGTAGAGGAATATCCTTATAGTTAACACTGAGGGGAGGTAACAGTATTTGCTTGCATGGGATACACGGGTATGTGTCTCCTACTATCCCTTTATAGCTTACTATCCTAAGCTATTTTCTTAAAAGATGACTTTTGCAGATTGATTATCAGTGAGATAATCAATTATATACTTATTCTGTTCTTTCTTTACAGGAGGAACACCAGATAACTTGTGCTGCAGTCTTCTGTAAGATCAAGAGTAAGTTTTTTCACGGTCATAATACTTGCAGGTTTCATGCCCCCTGCAATATTATTTCCGAATCCCTACATTATTGGAACCCGCAGGTTTGCAATGTATGTCACACCTTAATGTCCGAGGGTTTAGAGAATCCCAAGTCTATAGAGACTAGGGAAACAGCTCGGTACAAATTATGCAACTGGGTGAGGGGCTTCCAGAAAATCTCTCCGGGACCTTACCTGCCTAATGATAGGATGCGTAAGCTACTATTTCCGAAGGCAAATATGGACATATATTGGTGCCTCAGGCACCAATTAAATCTCCTGACGGCCAGATAGTTTTTGGGAAGGAGGACAGGAAGTGCCCATGGGAAGAAGGGGAAAAGGTCGTGTCGGAACTGTTTCCACCTATGCCGGCTCTAGAGCCATTGACGTTGACATCTTCATCTTCTACCCCTCTATTAGATGGAATGGACCAATTATGGGCCCAAGTGAATAATCTAATAGAGAGCTTTCGCAAACAATATGAAAAGCAGGAAGTAAAAGGCAAGATAGAGCCTCGTAAAGCTCCACTTGTTGCTTCCCAAGGCTCATACAAACGACCCATGAATCAAGACCTCCCGACATGCTCCAAAACCAATCCCTGGAGGTTTGCGTAGCTGATGCAGATTTCAAATGGCAAACTCTACATCTCGGAGAAGATGGGTGCTGTTCCTTTGGACAAAATCCAATTTTGCCCAAGCTTTGCACTTTCCCTAATTGTTTTGTTTGACTGAAGTAGGAACTAAAGTCAAGAAAAGGAATGGAATCGAAGGAGGTTATGATTCTCGACCATGATAAGGCACAGGCTATCCTGTCAAGTAGCCTGAAAAAGGCGGGTTACTCTGTGTCGAAGGTATTTACACTGGGTAACAGGCATCCTTCCTTTCTTGCTCCTGCGTCAATTTCATTCCCCTTTATGGGGAAGGTATTTAAATCTGTTGCCAAGGCAGTGGAGGCAGGTAGGCCATGTCCTGCACTCGAGGAGTGCAAGCCTCTGTTAATAGCCTTTCCCAAACAGGAGAAGGAATATTAGATGCGGATGTCGCCAGTTGACAGTTTAACGAAGGTCTCCCTAAACTATCCGAGTTTCTCTTGTATAATGAACAAGAGACAAAGGAGAGACTTGCAGCCTCCCTATCTCTACAAAACTACATAGAGTTATGTTCAATCCATCAAAGTACCTCAGATATGCTCATGGTCTTAGCCAAAATGCATATGGCTACCATAGTGAAAGACTTTTATTCCTTTATGAAGGCTAGGGGAGCATGTAGGGAGGTTGCGTTCGCTGCTGCAACGCTGAAACATGAAACATCTGGCGTAAAGACCTCTTCCCAGATGAGGTAGTTAGGAAAGTGATTAAGAATGCCACCACAGAGAACGTAGGTCTTCTCCAAAAGTGGGGCATCCTTTCAAAGAGAAAGTCTTTCACGGATGTGGGTCCCCAACCTAAAATGAAGACAGGAAATTCCGGAAATATACCTTGGGCTGTTCAACAACATCCCACGGTGCCACAGGCAGGTGGTCAAAAATTTAATCCTACCGATCATTTGAAGCATAGAGATGCTTCTGGTAGGAAGCAGGTTCCTTCAGGATCGTTGGACCTTTGATCCTTGGGTCCAAGGCCTAATCAAGATGGGACTACGATGGGAAGTAGAAATATCTCCACCATCATTTCCTTAACTCCTATAATTCCAAACCCTCCTGGAGGAGTATACCTGAGAGCTCTAGAGCATACAGGTGGTAAGGAAACAATAGTCCATCGTATTTTAGGGAAGGCTGTTTGGTGTTCATGGGAAGGACTCAAAAAATCTCAGTCATTCTGGACTTGTCGACACTCAACAAGTTCAAATAATACAGCGAGTTCAGAATGTTAATCCTTCTGAACATATGGACCCTGCTTCAAAAAGGGGTGTTTGTAGTCTTGTCAGACCTGAAAAGTGTCCTTTAGCAACTTCCAGTCAATCACTCTATCCCCTCCTATCTCGGATTCAAGTTACAGAGGGTAAC
>NC_090725.1:174377148-174384648 GCF_036898095.1 Palaemon carinicauda
TCAATACAATTAATTTACAAAAGAAAAATTCAAAGGGAGAATATTTTAAGGTCATCAATTCACTGCCATCAGTTCACCACGAGGAACTTTCACTGAGTAAAAATTTCACTGCAAGGATAGTTAACTACTAATACTTCACCGAAGAAAAAATTACAACGAGGATAGTTCATTGCAGAAAAAATCACCAAAGGGAAAGTTCACCGCCATCAGTTCACCTCGGATATATTCACTGTTGTGAATGTCCACCACCTTAGCTCATTGCAAAAAAAATCACCAAGAGGCAAGTTTACTGCCCTTATTAACTGCAAAAAAAAATTCTGCGAAGGAAGTTCACAGTAGAAAAATTCAACTCAAGAGAAGTTCACAGCCATCAGTTCCCCGCAAAAAGATCCACTGCATGGGAAGTTCACTGCAATCAATTCACAGTGTAAAACCTCACAAGCAAACTAGCTCGCAATGTAAAATTCACTGCTAGAAAAGATGATTGCAAGGAATGTTCACTGCAAAAGAAAATTGACCATTACAAACGTTCACCACCATTAATTCATTGAGGAAAAATTCACCACCATCAGTTCACCATAAAATCATTCACCGCAAGGAAAGTTCCCCTCCATAAGTTTGCAATGGAATAATTTCTTCGTAAGGAATGTTTATGACAATCTCTCCACCGTGGAAAATCCAAAACAAGGAAAGTTTCCGGCTAACAGTACTCTACGGAGAGAGGTCCTGCAGAAAAATTTATCATAAGGAAAGTTCACGGTCATTAGTTCACCAAAGAAGTATTCACAACAAGAAAATTTAACAACAGAATGATTCCCATGTGAGGAGTGCTCACACTCATCTGTTCACTGTGGAAAAATTCAACAGGTGGAAAGTTCACCGTGGAAAAATTCACTGTATGGAAAGTTCGCAGTCAGTTCACTGAAGAAAAATTCACCATGAGGAAAGTTTAACACTGAATAATTTTCCACTAGGAATGTTCAGTGCCATTAATTTGTTGCGGAAATATTCACAGCGAGGAAAGCTCACCACCATCAATTTGATGCAGAAAAATCTCCAAACGAAGAAAGTTCACTGCAGAAAAATTCCACATAAGGAAAGTTCACTGCCATAAGTTCATTGCAGAAATTTTCTCAGTGAGCAAAGATCACCACCATTAATGTTCACTGTAGGAAAAAAATCAATGCGAGGAAAATTCACTGCCATCAGTTCACTTCGAAAAAAATTTACTGCAGGGAATGTAAGCGCAATCAGTTCACCTTAGAAATATTAACTGTGAGGAAAGCTAAATGATATCCATTCACTGCAGAAAAATTTAGAGCATAAAAAGTAAGCGGCCATTAGTTCACTGCTAGGGAAGGTCACCGATGAAAAATTCAAAATGGGGAAAGTTTACCGTTATCATTTCACCACACAAATTTCACCATAGGTTAAGTTCACAGTGGAGATATGCACGACAAGGAAAGCTCATCGCACAAAGTTTAGCCCAGAAAATTAACTGCGAAGAAAGATCACCGCCATCAATTCACCATAGAAAAATAAACCATAAAGAAAGTTTACTGTCATCAGTTCACCTTGGAAAAATTACCACCAATAAAGTTCACCCCAAACAAATTCACTATGAGGAAAGTTCAACATTATAAGTTCACCACTATTAATTCAATGGCATAAGTTCAACGTAGAAAAATTCACCGCAAGAAAATATTACCCCCATCAGTTTAATGTGGAAAAATTCAGTGAGGAATTTCTACCATGGAAAAATTCACTGGGGCAGAAGTTCACTGCCAATATTTTGCGGAGGAGAAATTCACCACAAGTAAAGATCGCATTTGAAAAATTCCCCATGAGGAACATTCGCCGCCAGCAATTCACCACTAGGAACATTTACCGCCAACAATTCACCTCATGGATATTCCACTGTGAGTAGTTAACTATGGAAAGCTTTATCACGAGGAACATTCACTACTATCAATTAACTATAAAGAAATTTCACTACGATCAGTTCCCTATGGAAAAAGATCATCGCGAGGAAAGTTCACTGTGGAAAAATTCAACGAAAGGAAAATTCTCAGCTATAAGTTCAGTGCAGAAAAAATAACTATGAGGGAAATTACCGTTAAAAATTTCACCCTAAGAAACATTTACTGTTATCAGTTCACAGCGGAAAATTTTACTGTGAGGAAAGTTCATTGTGGGGAAATTTACAGCAAAGAAAGTTTAACAGCATAACTTCACCGACATCAGATCACTGTCATCAGTTCACTTCTTAAGAATTTAATGTAGAAAAACTCACCGTGAAGAAAGTTCACCCACATCAGTTCTCTGCTGATAAAATCTACACAGGGGAAAGTTCACTGCTATCAGTTTAACATAAAAAAATCCCCCACAAGGGAAGTTCAACACCTTCAGTTCACCATGTAAAAATCCCAGCGAGAAAAATGTGCTGCCCTCAGTTCACTGCAGAAAAATTCCCCACGAGGAAATTTCATCACAGAAAAACTCATCGCAAGGAAATGTCGCAGCCATCTCTTCACGGTGGAAATATTCACAGTGAGGAAAGATTACCATTATCATTTCACTGATAAAAGAAATCCCCATGACGATAGTTCACCACCATCAGTTCACCGTAGAAAAATTTACCTCATCGAAAGTTCCCTGTCATTGGTTCACTACAGAAAAAATTACACTAGGTGAAGTTCATTCCCACCATATCTCAATGGAAAAATTCACCAGGAGTAAAGTTCAGTGATCAGTTAACCTAGGAAAAATTCCTGGTGCCGAAAATTCATCAACAGCATTTCATTACGGGTACATTCCCCATGAAGAAAGTTCACCACTTTAGGTCACTGGCGTTAGATTTGCTGAAAGGAGGTTTCACCATGGAAATATTCAACTCGAGAAAAGTTTACTGCCATCAGTTCACTGCAGAAAAATTTAAAGCAGGTAAAGTTCACCGCCATCAGTTCTCCACGGAAAATTTCACTGGGAGCGAAAGTTTGCCTCAACCAATTCATCTCGGAAAAATTCACCGTGAGGACAGTTCACCGCCACCATTTCATTGTAGGGAAATTTCTCACTGTGAATTTTTCACAGTGAACTCTAATGGTAACAAACGTTCATCTCGGTGAGTTTTCAGGGGTGAACTTTCCTCATAGCTATTTTTTCTGCGGTGAATTTCTCCATGGTGAATTGAAGGCGATGACTTTTCACTGCAGAGAATTTCTCCGCAATGAACTAATATTAGTGAAATTTGTTTTTGGTAAACTGATAGCAGTAAACTCTCATTCTAGTGAATTTTTTTTTTACTGTAAAACTAACGACTATGAACTTTGTTCACAGTGAATTTTACAGCGTCAAATTTTTCAGTTTAAACTTTTTTCACAGTGAATTTTTCCGCTGGTAATTGATTGTGGAGAACTCTCCTCGCTGTGAAATTTTCCACGGTGAACTTTCCTCCTAGCGATTCCTTTTTTCAGTAGTGAATTGAAGGCGGTGAACTGCAATTAATTAGCGGCAGAAAAATTCACAGTGAAAAGTGTTCATTGTCAAAAAATTCATTGCTGTAAAATTCACCGTAGAAAAATTCACAGGGAGGAAATTTCACCACTGAAAAACTCAACACGACCAACGTTCACTCCTATTAGTTCACCATGAAGCAATCACAGTGAGGAAAGTTCACCACCATTAGTTCAATGCAAAAAAAAAAAAAAAAAATGAAAACTCCTCACCAGGTATGTTAACTGCAAAAAAATGAGATGTGATGAAATTCACCGAAAGGATAGCTCGCTGCCATTAGTTCAGTGCGGAAAAATTCAGTGCAGGAAAATTTATGACAAGGACATTTCACTCAAAAAAAAAAAAAAAATTGCGTAGAACCTTCACAATGGAAAAATTCACGTTCTGGAAAGTTCACCGGTATCAGTTCACCATGGAAAACTTTCCTGCAAGGAGAGTTCACCACAATGGAAGTTCACCGCCATCAGTTCAACACAGAAAATTAACTAAGAGGAGACTTCACCGACATTAGTTAACCACAGAAAAATTCAGTACGAGAAAAGCTCACCTCCATCAGTTCATCATGAAAAAATTCATGCAAAGAAAATTCACCACAAAGAGATTTCACTGCCTTAGTTCACCACGTAGAAAATCACAGCTAAAAAAGTTCACCTTGGAAAAATCCCACCCTAAGGAAAGTACACCAACATCAATGACCCGCATTGATGGAAAGTTCACCGCCAACGTTTCATCTCAGAAAAAAATTCACTATTAAAAAAGATCACCATGGAAAAAGTCACTGTGAGGAAAGTTCAGCGGCATAAGTTCACCACAATCAATTCACAGTCATCAGCTCACTGAAGAAAAATTCACCGCCATCAGTTCTCTGTGGAAAATTCATCATAACGAAAGTTTGCCACAATCAATTCCCAACCAAAACTCCCTTGAGGAAAGTTCATCATTAAAAAAATTCACCATAGTGAAAGTTCTCTGCCATCAGTTCACAACAGAAAAACTCCACTACGAGGGAATTTCAGAAACATCAGTTCACTGCAAAGCAATTCAGAGTAAGGAAAGTTTGCAACAGGCAGTTCACTGTGGAAAAATTACACGATGAAATCTCACCGCATAAAAATTAACCTTTAAGAATGTTCACTGCCATCAGTTCATACAGTAAAAATTCACATTGGGGAAAGATCACCACCATGAATTCACTGCTGAAAAGTTGACGACAGGAAAGTTTGGTGTCATCAGTACATTGTGGAAAAATTCACTTTTGACAAAAGATCACTACCATCAGTTCACTGTAGGAGAATTGACCAACAGGGAAGCTCCCCGCCATCACTTCACTACGAAAAAATTATCTGTTAGGAAAGTTCACCACCATCAATTCACTCCCCCCCCACCCCCCCAAAAAAAACCAGGAAAGTTCACTGCAGAAAAATTCACCACAGGAAAAATTCAGTGCAGAAAAATTTACGACAAGGACATTTCACTTAAAAAAAAAAAGAAATTGCGTAGAACCTTCACAATGGAAAAATTCACATTCTGGAAAGTTCACCGGTATCAGTTCACCATGGAAAACTTTACCGCAAGGAGAGTTCACCACAATGGAAGTTCACCGCCATCAGTTCAACACAGAAAATTAACTGAGAGGAAACTTCACCGACATTAGTTAACTACAGAAAAATTCAGTACGAGAAAAGCTCACCTCCATCAGTTCATCATGAAAAAAATCATGCAAAGAAAATTCACCACAAAGAGATTTCACTGCCTTAGTTCACCACGTAGAAAATCACAGCTAAAAAAGTTCACCTTGGAAAAATCCCACCCTAAGGAAAGTACACCAACATCAATGACCCGCATTGATGGAAAGTTCACCGCCAACGGTTCATCTCAGAAAAAAATTCACTATTAAAAAAGATCACCATGGAAAAAGTCACTGTGATGAAAGTTCAGCGGCATAAGTTCACCACAATCAATTCACAGTCATCAGCTCACTGAAGAAAAATTCACCGCCATCAGTTCTCTGTGGAAAAATTCATCATAACGAAAGTTTGCCACAATCAATTCCCAACCAAAACTCCCTTGAGGAAAGTTCATCATTAAAAAAATTCACCATAGTGAAAGTTCTCTGCCATCAGTTCACAACAGAAAAACTCCACTACGAGGGAATTTCAGAAACATCAGTTCACTGCAAAGCAATTCAGAGTAAGGAAAGTTTGCAACAGGCAGTTCACTGTGGAAAAATTACACGATGAAATCTCACCGCATAAAAATTAACCTTTAAGAATGTTCACTGCCATCAGTTCATACAGTAAAAATTCACATTGGGGAAAGATCACCACCATGATTTCACTGCTGAAAAGTTGACGACAGGAAAGTTTGGTGTCATCAGTACATTGTGGAAAAATTCACTTTTGACAAAAGATCACTACCATCAGTTCACTGTAGGAGAATTGACCAACAGGGAAGCTCCCCGCCATCACTTCACTACGAAAAAATTATCTGTTAGGAAAGTTCACCACCATCAATTCCTTCCCCCCCCCCACCCCCCCCCCCCCCCCACCCCCAAAAAAACCAGGAAAGTTCACTGCAGAAAAATTCACCACAGGAAAAATTCAGTGCAGAAAAATTTACGACAAGGACATTTCACTTAAAAAAAAAAAAGAAATTGCGTAGAACCTTCACAATGGAAAAATTCACGTTCTGGAAAGTTCACCGGTATCAGTTCACCATGGAAAACTTTACCGCAAGGAGAGTTCACCACAATGGAAGTTCACCGCCATCAGTTCAACACAGAAAATTAACTGAGAGGAAACTTCACCGACATTAGTTAACCACAGAAAAATTCAATACGAGAAAAGCTCACCTCCATCAGTTCATCATGAAAAATTCATGCAAAGAAAATTCACCACAAAGAGATTTCACTGCCTTAGTTCACCACGTAGAAAATCACAGCAAAAAAAGTTCGCCTCGGAAAATTCCAACCCTAAGGAAAGTACACCAACATCAATGACCCGCATTGATGGAAAGTTCACCGCCAACGGTTCATCTCAGAAAAAAAATTCACTATTAAAAAAGATCACCATGGAAAAAGTCACTGTGAGGAAAGCTCAGCGGCATAAGTTCACCACAATCAATTCACAGTCATCAGCTCACTGAAGAAAAATTCACCGCCATCAGTTCTCTGTGGAAAATTCATCATAACGAAAGTTTGCCACAATCGATTCCTAACCAAAACTCCCAGGAGGAAAGTTCATCGTTGAAAAATTCACCATAGTGAAAGTTCTCTGCCATCAGTTCACAACAGAAAAACTCCACTACAATGGAATTTCTGCAACATCAGTTCACTGCAAAGCAATTCAGAGTAAGGAAAGTTTGCAACAGGCAGTTCACTGTGGAAAAATTACACGATGAAATCTCACCGCATAAAAATTAACCTTTAAGAATGTTCACTGCCATCAGTTCACACAGTAAAAATTCACATTGAGGAAAGATCACTACCATGAATTCACTGCTGAAAAGTTGACGACAGGAAAGTTTGGTGTCATCAGTACATTGTGGAAAAATTCACTTTTGACAAAAGATCACTACCATCAGTTCACTGTAGGAGAATTGACCAACAGGGAAGCTCCCCGCCATCACTTCACTACGAAAAAATTATCTGTTAGGAAAGTTCACCACCATCAATTCACTCCCCCCCTACCCCCCACCACCCCCCCCAAAAAAACAGGAAAGTTCACCGCAGAAAAGTTCATCACCATCAGTTCACAGAAACATTAATTGTGAGGAATGTTCACTATTCTCAGTTTACTACGGAAAAATTCACCATGAGGGAAGATTAGAGCCATTAGTTCACAGCGGAAAAATTTGCTGCTAGGAAAGTTCATTGTGGGAAAATTGATTACTAGAAAAATCACAGTGAGAAAAGTTCACAGCCATCAGTTTCCGCAGAGAAATTCATCATGAGGAAAGTACACTATAGTCAATTCACAGCAGAAA
>NC_090725.1:174389648-174437148 GCF_036898095.1 Palaemon carinicauda
GAGTAAAAATTTTACTGAAAGGAGAGTTAACTACTACTAGTTCACCAAAGAAAAAATTACGAGGCTAGTTCATTGCAGAAAAAATCACCACAGGGAAAGTTCACCGCCTTCAGTTCTCCTCGGATATATTCACTGCTGGGAAAGTTCACCACCTCAGTTCATTGCAAAAAAAAAATCACCAAGAGGCAAGTTTACCGCCCTTATTAACTGCAAAAAAAAAAAACTTTCGAAAAAAGGAAGTTAACAGTAGAAAAATTGAACTCAAGAAAAGTTCACAACCATCAGTTCCCCGCAGAAAGATCCACCGCAAGGGAAGTTCACTGCAATCAATTCACAGTTTAAAAACTCACAAGAAAACTAGCTCGCTATGTAAAATTCACTGCTAGAAAAGATGACTGCAAGGAATGTTCACTGCAAAAGAAAATTGACCATTACAAATGTTCACCACCATTAATTCATTGAGGAAAAATTCACCACCATCAGTTCACCATAAAAGTATTCACCGCAAGTAAAGTTCCCCTCCATATTTTTGCAACGGAATAATTTCTTTGTAAGGAATGTTTATGACAATCTCTCCACCGTGGAAAATTCACAGCAAGGAAAGTTTCCGGCTAACAGTACACTACGGAGAGATGTCCTGCAGAAAGATTTATCATAAGGAAAGTCCACCGTCATTAGTTCACCAAAGAAGTATCCACAGCAAGAAAAGTTAACCACAGAATGATTCCCATCTCAGGAGAGCTCCCGCCCATTTGTTTACTGTGGATAAATTCACCGGGTGGAAAGTTGACCGTGGAAAAATTCATTGTATGGAAAGTTCGCAGTCAGTTCACTAAAGAAAAATTCACCATGAGGAAAGTTCAACACTGAATAATTTACCTCGAGGAATGTTCAGTGCCATTAAATCATTGCTGAAAAATTCACAGCGAGGAAAGCTCACCACCATCAGTTTGATGCGGAAAAATCTCCAAACGAGGAAAGTTCACCGCAAAAAATTCACAATAACGAAAGTTCACTGCCATAAGTTCATTGCAGAAAATTTCTCAGTGAGCAAAGATCACCACCTATATATTATATATATATATATATATATATATATATATATATATATATATATATATATATATATATACATATATATATATATATATATATATATATATATATATATATATATATATATATATATATATCACCCACGAATAGCATTTAATACCGAATTCTATCCTGGGAATATATATCCAGTTGGAATTCCTTTTATGGTAACATCTTCTGGCCGGGTAGAAATTCGAACCCGTACCTAATTTGCCGGAAACCATGCCTACGAGGACTCTACCAACTGAGCCATCAAGAGAGATATAAGTTTATGACAAGTCCCCATACATATTTCTGTCGAATTCAGGAATCTGTTCATAGACTTGAAATGAATCCATCTCCACCATGATAGCCTGGTGCCCTGATCCCAAGGTCGGTAACAGAATCCAGATATTAATGTCTCAAATTAAATGGCCTATTTGAATATAAAAAACATGACTAAATGTGCAAAATTTATCATTAATCGAATACCCAATAAAAACATACTAATTCGCTATGATAGTGAAGATGGGTTGATTTCAATTTTAAGTATAAAAACTTAATTTCGACAGGTATAAGTACAGAAAAAATTGTCTTTCACTTGTATATTTCTTTGTGGCTAGAGCATAGGTCCCTCTTGACACGAGTTTCCTGTACCATGGCTCAAATCCTCACACGACAGAAGCTATTATCTTTGAGTGCTTTGGCCTTGGGCTCAGATCCTAAGGTCAAAAAGATAATCCAGACATTAATGTCTCAAATTATATGGCCTATTTGAATATGAAAAATACGTCTACATGTGCAAAATTTATCATTTAACGAATGCCTAATAAAGACATACCAATTCGCTACAATGGTGAAGATGTGTTGATTTCAATTGTAAGTATAAAAATCCTAATTTCTACAGATATAAGTGCAGAAGAATTGTCATTTACATTTATCTTTCTTCGTGGCTACTTGGTAGGTCGCTGTTGTTGCAAGTTTCCTGGAACAGGGTTTGAATACCGGCCGATGAGACGCTCTTGTCTTTCAGTGGTTTTGCCTGGGGCTCTGACCCTGAGGTCGGTAAGAGAATTCAGACAGTAATGTATCAATATATCTTGCTTATTTGAATATGAAAAACATATCTAAATGTGCAAAATCTATCATTAATCGAATGTCAAGTACAAACATACCAATCCCCTACGATGGTAAAGATATGTCGATTTCAATTCTAAGTACAAAAAACCTGAATTCAACAGGTATAAAAACAGAAGAATTGTCATTGACTTTTATCTTTCTTCATGGCTATGTGGTAGGTGTCTGTTTTTGCAAGTTTAATGGACCATGGTTCGAATTCCGTCTGGTCAGAAGCTATTTTCCTTTGAGATGTTTTTCCTAGGGCTCTTATCCTGACGCCATTAAGAGAATCCAGACATTATATTATTGAAAATTATGGCTTATTTAAATATGATTGACAAGTACAAACATACTAATCAGCTACGATGGTAAAGATGTGTTGATTCTAATTCTAAGTACAAATAACATGAATTCGACAGGTATAAGTACGGTAGAATTGTCATTGACTTTCATCTTTCTTCATGGCTAAGTGGGAAATCACTGTTGTTACATGTATCCTGAACCAGGGTTCGAATTCCAGCTAGTCAAAAGCTATTGTCTTTTAGTTATTTTGCATGGGGCTCTGATCCAGAGGTCGGTAAGAGAATCGGAAAATTAATGTGTTGAAAAATATGGCTTATTTCAACTTGAAAAACAAGTCCGAGTCTGCTAAATTTATCATCAATCGAATGCCAAGTACAAAGATACCAACTAGTTAGAATGGTGAAGATGGGTTGATATCAATTAAACTGTATGCACAAAAAACCTGAATTCAACTGGTATAAATACTAATGACTTGTCAATGACTAATATTTCTTCGTGGCTAAGTGGTAGGTCACTGTTGTTACAAGTTTTCTAGACCATGGTTAAAGTTCCGGCCAGTCAAAAGCGATTGTCTTTTCATGGTTTCGCCTGAGGCTCTGATCCCAAGGTCTCTAAGGTAATCCAGACATTAATGTTTCAAAATATATAGCTTTTTTTTATATGAAAACCACGTCTAAATGTGTGAAGTTTATCATTTATCGAATGTCAAGTACATTCATATCAATTAGCTACAATGGTACAAAAAAGTACAAAAGACCTGAATCCGATTGTTATAAGTAGAGAAGAAAGTTCATTGACTTTAATTTTTCTTCGTGACTAAGAGTTAGGTCACTGTTGTTACAAGTTTCCTGTACCAGGGTTCAAATTTCAGCTGGTTAGAAGCTATTGTCTTTGAGGGTTTCGCCCGGGGCTCAAATCCTGAGGTCGGTAAGAGAATGCAGATATTAATGTTCCAAAATATATGTCCTATTTGAATATGAAGAAATGCGTCTGAATGTGTAAAATTTATCATTAATTGAATGCAATATATGAACATACCAATTAGCTATGATTGTGAAGATGAGTTGATTTCCATTCCAAGTACAAAAATCCTGAATTCGACAGGTATAAATACAGAAGAATTCTCATAGACTTTTATCTTTCTTCTTGGCTTAGTAGTAAGTCCTGTTATCACAAGTTTCCTGGACCAGTGGTTATACCTGGGGCTCTGATCCAGAGGCTAGTAAGAGTATCAAGACAATTTTGTATCAATAAATATGGCTTATTTAATTAGGGAAAAAACGTCTAAATGTGCACAATCTATCAGTAACTGAATGCGAAGAACAAGCATACCAATTAGCTATGATGGTGAAGAGGGGTTGATTTCCATTCTAAGTACGAAAAACCTAAATGCGAAATATATAAGAAAACAAGAATTGTCTTTCACTTTTTATCTGTCTTCATGGCTAATTGGTAGGTCACTGTTGTTACAAGTTTCCTGGACTATGGCTCGAATCATCACACGACAGATGTTATTATTTTTGAGTGATTTTGCCGGGGTTTCTGATCCCGAGGTCGGTAAGAAAATCCAGAAATTAATGTACCAAAATATATGGCCTATTTGAATATGAAAAACACGTCTATTTGTGCAAAATTTATCATTTATCAAATGCCCCGTAGAGACATACCAATCCGCAACGATGGGGAAAATGGGTTGATTTCAATGTTATGTATAAAAAAAACCTGATTTCTACAGGTATAAGTACAGAAAAATTGTCATTCACTTTTATCTTTCTTATTAGCTAAGTTATAGGTCACTGTTGTTATAAGTTTCCTGGACCAGGGTTTCAAAAGCGGCTGATAAGAAGCTCGTGTCTGTCAGTGGTTTTGGCTGGGGCTCTAATCCCGAGGTTAGTAAGAAAATTCAGATAGTAATGTATCAATATATCTGGTTTATTTGAATATGCAAAAAAACTCCTAAATGTGCAGAATTTATCATTAATCGAATGCCAAGTACATACATACCAATGAGGTACGATTGTGAAGAGGGGTCAATTTCAATTCTAAGTAAAAAAAAAAAAAAAAAAAAAAAAAAACCTGAATTCGACAGTTATAAAAACACAAGAATTGTCACCGATTTTTATCTTTCTTTGAGACTATGTGGTAGGTCACTGTTGTTACAAGTTTCCTGGACCAGGGTTCGAATAACGACCGGATATAAGCTATTATATTTGAGCGGTTTCACCTGTGGCTCTGATCCCGAGGTCGATGGGAGATTCCAAACATTGATGTATCATAATATATGGCCTATTTGTATATGAAAAAGCATGTGTAGATGTACGGGATTTATCATTAATCGAGTGCCAAGTACAATCTTATCAATGGGCTATAATGGTGAAGATGGGTTGATTTAAATTTTGAGTACAAAAAACCTGAATCTAACAGGTATAAGAACAAAAGAATAGTCATTGACTTAAATCTTTCTGGGGGACTAAGTGGTAGGTCACTGTTGTTATAAGTTTCCTAGACCAGGGTTCGAATCTCGGCTGATTAGAAGCTATTTTCCTTAAAGGGTTTTGCCTAAGGTTCTAATCCTGAGGTCTGTAAGAGAATTCAGATATTAATGTATAAGAATATATAGCTGATTTGAATGTGAAAAAACACGTATAAATATGCAAAAATTTTCATTAATCGAATGGTAAGTACAAACATACTAATTATCTTTGATGGTGAAGAGGAGAGGATTTTAATTCGAAGTACATAAAACCTGAATTCGACATGTATAAGTACAGAAGAATATTCACTGACTTTTATCTTTCTTCGTGGCTAAATAGTATGTGACCATTGTTACAAGTTTCCTGGACCAGGGTTCGAAACCCGCTAGTAAGAAGTTAATGTCTTTTGAGTGGTTTCGCCTGGAGCTCTGATCCCGAGTTCGGTAAGAGAATCCATACATTGAAATATCAAAATATATAGCTTATTTGAATATGAAAAACACGCCCAAATATGCAAAATTTATCACTAATCGAATGCCGAGTATAAACATATCAATTACCCACGATGATGAAGACTGGTTAATTTCAATTTTAAGTACAAAAAAACCTAATTTGACAGGTATAAGAACAAAAGAATTGTCATTTACTTCTATATTTCTTCGTGGCTAAATGGTAGTTCACTTCTGTTACAATTTTACTGGACCAGGGTTTGAGTTCTGGCCAGTCAGAAGCTATTGCCTTTGAGTGGTTTTGTCTTGGTCTCTGATCACGAGGTCGGTATGAGAGTCCAGATATTATTGTATTGAAATATATTGCTTATTTGAATATGAAAAACACTTGTAATTGTGCAACCTTTATCATTAAGTAAATGCTAAGTACAAGCATCCAATTAGCTATCATGGTGAAGATGGGTTGATATCAATTCCAAGTACAATACACCTGAATTCGACAGGTATAAGTAAAGGAGAATTCTCATTGACATTTATCTTTCTTTGTGGCTAAGTGGTAGGTCACTGTTGTTACCAGTTTCTTGCACCAGGGTTCAAATTCTGGCCAGTCAGAAGCCATTGTCTTTGGGTGTTTTCACCTGGGCTCTGATCCCGAGGTCCGTAAGAGAATCCAGACATTAATGTATAAAATTATATTGCTTATTTGAATGTGAAAAACCCGTCTAGATATGCAAAATTTAGCATTAATCCAATGCCAAGTACAAACATACCAATTAGCTACGATGGTGAAGATGGTCTGATTTCAATTTTAAGTACAAACAACCTGAATTTAATTGGTATAAGTACAAAAGAACTCTCATTGACTTTCATCTTTCCTCGTGAGCTAATTAGTAGGTCACTGTTGTTATAAGTTTCCATGAACAGGGTTCGAAGCCTGACCGGATTGAAGCTATTATCTTTGAGTGTTTTCGTCATGAGCTCTGATCCTGAGGTCGGTAAGAGAATCCAAATATTAATATATCAAAATATATGGCCTATTCAAATATGAAAAACCCGTCTAAATGTGTAAAATTTATCATGAATCGAATACCCATCTACGATGGTGAAGATGGTTGATTTCAATTCTAAGTACAAAAAACCTGAATTTGACTGGCATAACTACTACAGAATTGTCATTGACTTTTATCTTTCTTCATGGCTAATTGGTAGGTCATTCTTTTTACATGTTTCCTGGACTAGGGTTCGAATCCTGGCCGGTCAGAAGCTATTGTCTTTCAGTGGTTTTGCCTGGAGCCCTGATTCCAAGGTCGGTAAAAGAATCCAGACATTCATGTATCAAAATATATGGCTTATTAGAATATTAAAAACACGAATAAAATTGCAAAATTTATCATTAATCAGATGGCAAGTACAAACATACCAATTAGCTATGATGGTGAAGATAGATAGATTTGAATTCTAAGTGCAAAAACCTGAATTTGATAGGTATAAGTACAGAAAAAATTTTTATTTGTCTTAAAATTTTCAGGTACCTTTGTTCATTGTACTGCTTTAATTATCTCTTTAGTCTTGTGAAAACCATTGCTATTAATTACTAAACTTAAGTATTTCACTGAATCAACTTCTAAAGTACATTTGCTCGTATTTACTCTGATATCATGTTCCTTCAACTAATTCAGAACGGTCCGTAATCTTTCTCTATGTTCCCTTTTATCTTTACCAGAGCCTAAAATATCATCTATGAGAATGAATACTCTGCATCCCTGAAAAAATCTTATCCATAGCTTGTTGCCATATTGCTGGAGTGCTTGCTACTCCATAAGGTAATCTCTTTGGCCAATATAGTCCTAAGGATGTATTTACAATACATAATTCTTGTGAATTTTTATACTTGGGAAGCTGTTGCAATACTTGTCTATGATCTAACTTGGAAAAAAGGTTTATATCCAATCATAGTTGCAAACATGTCTTTCGGATATGGTAATGGATGTTAAGCTAGCAGGAGCTGTGGATTCAACAATACCTTGTAATCTTCCCATAACCTAATCCGACCATTTCCCTTGACAATAAGCCTAATGGAGAAATCTAATCTAAATATGTAGCCTTTTCCCATAAACTTTCACTTTTTAACCTCCTGGTTTCATTTTTAACTGCCCTTTTTGATACACATGTTACTGGTCTAGGAGCAAAGAAATCTAGGAATACTATTTGGTTTCAAAACTAAAATTGCCTTTGCATCCTTCACTTTACCGACTTTGTCTACAAATATGTCTTGAGATTCTGATAGAGTATTATCCATAGACTCTTCATTCTTGTGTTCATCTTGTGTATCTGTAACCTTCAAAATACCAGGCCAATCTAATTTTGAATACTGGCACCAGTCCAAACCTAGTAAAGTTTGTCCTTTACTATTGGAATTTATTTTAATTCCAACCTTATTTATACTTAATAAACAAAACAATTACTCAAAACCCAAAACAACTTACATCAAATAGTAGATCCATAGTAATACTTTATGATATTGCCCTACATTACCCTTTTCCCTAGACATGTCCTAAGATACAGAATAATATAGTTCACTTATCACAAGGTAGATGTTGAAGTCTTCCAAAATTGTCGTAGTTCTGGGTATTGAACGTTTAGTTTTGTTCACAGTTAATATTCTATGAAAATGCCGGCCTTTCCACTCAGTACTTTTTATTGGAACTGTTCGCCGTGGCTGTGGTAACCTCAGAAGTAATTTACTTCTTACCTTTGACAGGTAAATATTACGCACGCGCGAACTTAAGGCCTATTAGGCAATTACTAATTTAAGTAATTTAATTCATAAGTTTAATTTTATTATTCATTTTACTTATCATTAACACTAAGTTACTATACTAAGTAGCATTAAGTTATTTACTTTTAATTTATTAAGAAAAATAGGTAAAGCTTCGAGTCAAGCTAACGACCGAACGGCTATTCCCCACAGTCGGACACAAATATTTACGTTAACTGTAATCCTTATAAGGAAACAGTTTTGCTTTCCATTTCTTTTGCAACTCGTACCTCTATAATTTATTTTTGGTTTCTAACATCACATTTAACTATGGTAAATGGCATTCTATCTAACTTCCGTTTTTTATACTGTACTTTTATGTTTGAAGCACCTGTTACCTGAATATTAAGAGCATTTTAACTTTTCAAAACTCTATTTGTACCTTCTAATAACAAATTAGAATTTTTTCAGCTGTTTAGTCAGCATAATTAATACATCAGCTGCTGTGTCAACTTACTTCATAATTAGTTTACCATATATGATCACCTCGACAAATATATGTTTCTTTGCATCTTTGCTAACAGAATTTACGCGAAACGCAAAATCAGTTTCTGACCTTTCCCAATTTCATGAACATTTTCCACATTATTCTCCTGGACTATAGTATCAACTGCACCATTTATTTTCTTTGTATGCGGTTTAGAAAATCTACAAACATTTGTAAAATATTCCATATTTCTAAAATTTAGGCATGTCTGTCCCGTAGCAGGGCCTCTATTTGCTTTATATGCAAGGTGATCAGTTTGACCAAACTAATATCGTTTGGGGTTTTCCTGTTGTTTCTTTGTATAGGTCTGATTCTGATAACTATGAACAGTAATGATAGGCAATTTCCTATGACTAGGCTTTGACATATTCTTTCCCTGATTCTCATTGTCTTTCACCTTGGACCCTATCTTGGTAATTATAGAATTTTTCATTCTATTGCTTGTAGAACATTACTTATTTGATGTTTCTAAAGCTTTGCCTATTATCAACATCTTCTCTAATATTAAATCTCTATCTTGCAGTAATTTTTTTCTAAGCTATTTTGATGTGCAATGGACAATAACTCAATCTATTATAACATTTTCTAACTCTGGAAATCCACATGAGACAGCTAAATTCTTTAGTCTAGTCACAAATGCATCAAAACTTTCATGTTCTTCCTGATATGCTTGTGCCGTAAATTGATACCTTTCAACAAATGTAGTGACTTGAGTAGCAAAATGTGTAGTAAGAGCCTTAATTGCAGCATCACTTGTATCATCTGTAGGTTGTAATGTCTTAAACACTTCCCAAACGTATCTACCGGTAATATGAAATAATAATGCCTTCTTCTGTGCATCTTTCATATTACCTAATGCTTCTAATATATCTTAAATTCCTCACACCACTATCGCTATTGTGTTACAACAGAATTTGTTTATGCAACAATGGTAAAATGATCAGGATGTTCTATGTCCAGAGTAATTTGTGAATTTTGAACTTGGTTGTAGACTAGTGTTCTTTGTGTGCCTATAGTTGGCTAGTGTTTTCTGCTGGACTTGAATTCCTCTAGGTATCTTCCATGTGAGTTTGGTTTCCTCTTGATCGTCGCCAATTTGGTAGAGACTACAATATCATTGCCATTATTGTAGCAGCTCATTCACCTGAAATAAGCAATGGCTGTTATACTTGACGTAATCCCATAGTCTTCACCAATGTAGTATTGACTACAGTATCATTACCATTATTGTAGCAGTTCACTCACCTGACATAAGCAATTGTTGTTATAGTTGTATTGATCCCATCATCTTCGCCGACTCGTGCTTACCTTCGATTCAATGATACGTTTGTATTATTAAAGAAACATTCAATCAGTTTTAGTTACATTACTGCTACTGATGTCAGCAAGCCTTACAACCTTCTGCTCGTTGTAAACAAGCTCTTGTATAAACAATATAAAAATAATAAATGAGCATCACTCCTAAATGACTAGACTCTAGAGTAGTTGAGCCGCTTAGGTGTGGACGTGTTTTGCTCGAAGCTCTGTTCAACACTTGCCCTGAGTCGTGTTTAAGCTTTGGTTTCTCGCTTAGAATATCATTGGAAAGATATTAGTTAACGTTATGAAGAAACCTAAGAAATAAGAAACAGTACACTATGTCTGTCCCTAACTATTTCTGTCTCTTATGTAAAACCACGAAAGGAGACTGGAAAAATGGATAGGATGTGACTGCAATAGATTCTATCATAAGAAATGCGTGTATATAGTGAGAGGCCTCACTGATAATGAACGAAAGAACCTAGATTGGTTATGCCCACTCTGCCTAGGTGAAGCCAGACAAACCAGTTCATATATATCAAAATTGATGGAAAATGTAAATATGAGAGAAGAGGCCTTGAGCCAACAAGACGCGAGAATAGTTGAATTGAAAAACAAACTTGCAGACCTTTAGTGCACATGCAGCAAATTCCACCCAGACTACTGATCTCACTGAGAAAGTTGATATTCTTGCTATGAATATGGAAACAATTAAGGCAACACTTCAAACATTGATGGACCCAAAACTGGAGAAACTGATATTTACTGACAAAGTTAAGGAAAAAAATTGGTTGGTAATTAAATCTAAAAATAAAACAACTAAAGTTGCTGAAAGAAAACGCAAGCACTTAAAGACATTCCTATACTTAACACGAGGTCAACTACGAATGGAAATGTTGTAAACTTTGCAAACAAAATGATCAGAGAAGAGGCTGCAAACAAAATTCAGACAATGGTTGCTGACACTGAAACGAGAAAAATCAGAAAACTAAAACCAAAAATAATGATATGCAATGTGTACAATGATGAATACGATATTTTAAATGCTTTGATTCAAAGAAATCGTTGCCTGGACCAAATCCAAAATATAAAAAAGAGGATAAATGTAGTTCTGAAGAAAAATGCTTCAGGTGGGAATGTGATCCTGAAGTTCGGAGGGCGCAAAGTTTCGTTACGATGGGGTACTTATAACATACGTGATAGGTACCACGTGATCACCTGCGAGCACTGTCAGAAGTAGGGATATCTTGAAGAAGATTACAAGTCCAATAATAATGATAAAGTCTGCGGGAAATGTTCAGGATAACATTCTACTAAGGAGTGTAAATTGCAAGTGTCAAAATGTATTAACTGCGCAAAGTTAAACAAAACAAGTGAACACATAGTAAATTCTAGAGAATGTAAAGCTTATGACTTGGAATTGAAAAGACTTGCAGAAAATACTGATCAGGGTTACTTATGATGCCATAAACTGTGGCTATGTATATATACAATCTGTAGGTAATAAAACTATTCAAATTCGAGAATTGATAAATGACAAATATTTGGATATACTAGCATTACCTGAAACATGGTTAAATAGCTTAGACAAGGCAAATATCACTGAAATGACACCCCCAACACACACCTTCCTTCACATACCAAGAGAAGGTAGGTCTGGTGGGGGTGTCGGACTCATTGTTCATAAAATTTATTCCGTGAGTCGTATAACAGTAACAATTTATGAGTAAATGAACAATACCTGATATGAAACGTTAAATAATCTGAAAGAACAAGGTAAAATGACAGTGGAGGTCCTGTAAAGAGTAGGGTTCCGCTGTTGTATGGGACCGGGAAAGCTGTTGCCAAAGTAAAGTAAGTAAAATACTGCAATACAAAAGTAAGAAGAATCACGTTGTATCTTTGAGGAATTAACAACAAACGCTACTACATAAAAAGTGCTACTACACTTATAATTAAAGTTCAAACATGTTCTATCAATGTAATACTATGCAAAATTACTTTAAATACACTTAGTGCTTGAGGTGTTACAACACAAATCACATACAATTCATGACAGTCTCATTCCCGCAAGCTTGATATTATACAAAACTTTACAATTCTAACTTCTCAGGGGGCTTCCCTCTATTCATCATAATGTGAAGTACTCTAACTTAATCTTGCACTGGTATATAAATAGATTCTCTAAATGCTCTTGCCTTAAGTCATGTATGACCAAACACTTCGAGTGTTGAAAAAAAAAAAAAAATTATTTATTGTGCAAACCGTGGTTCAATGATGATTGTAGACGTGCTTATTTGGAGAAGCAGGAGGCCTATCATCTTTGGAAGGGTAACAGATCAGATTTGACCTAGAATAACTATACTCAGCTTAGAGCTTTTGCTCAGAGAGTTTATGCGCCAACTGAAAAGGAATACAATTTAACCATAAAAGAAACCCTTTCTAGTACAACTCATGAACATAAATGCTGGTCTAACCTTAAATCTGTAATCTTTGGTGTAGATGCAACAGTTCCTTCTTTACTTAAACCAGATGGCTCAGTCACTCACTGACCAAAGGAAAAGGCAACCCTTTTGGATGATGTTTTTGACAGTAAACAGAGTAATGAAAAGCTTGAACTTCCTCTTTCCTGTTTTCCTGAAGCTAAACTAACTAGTTTGGCTTTTCAATCTCGTGAAATTAAAGTTCTATGACTCGACCTTGATGCTTATGAAGGTGTAAAACCAAATGGTATTTTTCCTTTGTTTTTTATAAAGACTGCAGATTTCTTAGCTCCAAAGTTATCTGTTATTTTGCGCAAGTTAGCAAGAAGAGGAGCTTTTAGCACTTGTTGGAGAATTGGTAATGTTACTCCTCTATGTAAATGTGTTTGTGGTAGCTCAAGTCCAACTGATTACTGCCCAATTTCCAGACCTCCCACATTATCTAAAGTGTTTGAACTTTTTCTGGCAAAACGTCTTAATCATCTATTCCCTAGTTTGCAATTTGGCTTATGTAAAAGCCTTGGAGCATTTGATGCCCTGCTTACAGTCTCCAATGCTGTACAGAAATCCCTTGATTGTGGCCAGGAGGCCTGTATGATTGGCCATGATTTAAGTCGTGCCTTTGACCATGTTAATCATGAGGCCCTTGTTTTCAAACTCAAACAGTTGGGAGTGGGTGGATCGTTTATTAGCATTATCATTAACTTTTTAACTAATAGATCTCAAAGAGTTGTTGCTGATGGGCACCATAGTGAGTATAGGAATGTGATATCTGGTGTTCCGCAGGGTAATGTTCTTTGCCAATTACTTTTCATACTATATACACATGACATGTGGTTTGGTCTAAAAAACAAGCTTGTTGCATATGCAATTGATGCTACTCTTTTTGCGTCAATTCCATCCCCTGAGTGTAGATCTGGGGTTTCTGAATCCCTTAATAGAGATCTAGCTAATATTAGTGCATGGTGCAAAGTAGGGGGTATGAAATTGAATCCTAACAAAACTCAAAGTATGATTGTAAGTAGGTCAAGGACAGTGGCTCCTCAACATCCAGATCTCAGTATTGATAATGTTTCTTTAATTTTGTATGACTTTTAAAATTTTAGGTGTGATTCTCGACAGAAAATTTACTTTTGAGAAACACATTAGGTGTGTGTCTTCTTCAATTGCATAAAAGATTGGCATATTGAAAAAGTCTTACAAGATTTTCGGTGATCAATCTATTCTGAAGAAGTGTTTTAATTCTTTCATTCTACCTTGTTTTGAGTATTGTTCTCCTGTCAGGTCTCCAGCTGCTGATTCTCATCTTAATTTGTTGGATATAAACTTACGGTCTATTAAATTTCTTATTCCTGATCTAGATATCAATCTTTGGCACCGTCGTTCAATTAGTTCATTATGCATATTGCACAAGATTTTTCATAATTTTGTCCATCTTTTACATTCAGATCTTCCTGGACAATTCCATCCTGTTCTTAATACTAGGCAGGCAGTTAATTCTAATAGCCAGGCCTTCTCCATCATAAGGCTCAATACTGCACAGTATTCTAGAAGTTTTATTCCTGCTGTAACCAAGTTGTGGAATGATCTTCCTAGTCGGGTAGTTGAATCAGTAGAACTTCAAAAGTTCAGAGTTGCAGCAAATGTTTTTATATATAACACATCTGTTAATTTGCTCTCCTCATTTATTTATCTCATTTATTTATCTCATCATTTCCTTTCCTCACTGGGCTATTTTTCCCTGCTGGAGCCCTTGGGTTTATAGCATCTTGCTTTTCCAACTAAGGTTGTAGCTTGGCTAGTAATAATAATAAATAATAACAGCAAAAGCAAATGCAATGCCTCATGCTCTAAAAGGGTCAACACACAAACACATAACACATAAACACACCAGCTTGATGATTATAAACCCTTTCTTATAGGTTTAATAAACATACTTTTTAAAGTTTGATATATTTTGTACTGTATTTCTAATGTATCTCACATTCAATTAGGATTATCATTTACTTGCCCTTCTTTTAATTTTGATGTATTTTGAATGTGTATTTTTCAAGATGGAATAAACTTATTTTATTTAATGTTCATTACTTTATTATCATCTCGGTTTTTTTTGTTATCTGGCTACTTGGTGTTTAGACAGTTTGTAAACTGACAAACGATAAAACTGATGATTTTGCAAATTAACCAATATCTTTCTCCTTTTTGTAAGATTTCGTTATATTTAGGTCTTTTTGCAATATGACCTAGAATTTGGCCTTTTTGCATAATGGTCAGGCACTTAGTAAAATGACAAATTTTATAGAATGACCATAGCATATATATTGAGTCAGGCCTCTTTTGACGCAAGATCTCTCTTCGCGGTTTCACTTACATGCTGCACAGAGAACCGCAATACCTATGAAATAAAAAATCACATATTCGCGATAAGTACTCTTGCGGCACGATGATTTCAAATAGCCTGTGTTCCTTTACACCAGGCATGTTTCGTACCACTTACCTCTCTTTCTCCAGCCAGCTCTTCCTAGCTCTCACTGTATGCTGTATATTCCTTTACTGTGGTAAAAACTTACAGCTATAAATGAAATAAGCCCGATTTTCAATAAACTGGTGTTTCACTTACCTGTATCCATTAATAATGTATGAATATTCACATTTTAGTATCATATCAGTAAATAAAAACATAGCGAATAATGATCTTTTCCATCATTTACGTTCAGTTCAGTTCAATTGCTGGCCCGCTGGGAGAAGGGATTCGCTTTTCCATCGGCACCTCCTTAATTTTTTTCTTTATTCCCATATATGATATATATATTCTTTTTTTCTAATCCTTCGTCATTAAATAGAAAATTTCCCATTATCTTCTTTTTTTTCCTCTTTATATAGTTGCTGCAATTCTTTTATTTTTCTTCTCTCCTTACTGAGGTCTGGACAGTAAAATAAGAAATGGGCGATCCTTTTGACATCATCTTCTTAAACTCTGCATTGTTCGCTGTCGGTATCTTCAATTTTCTTTTTATCAAATACTATAACTCCCTCATTATTAAGTCATGCTACCGAAAGATGTTTGAATTCTGCAAAAGAAACAATTGTACTGATCTATAATTTTCCAATTTGCAAGAGAGAGAGAGAGAGAGAGAGAGAGAGAGAGAGAGAGAGAGAGAGAGAGAGAGAGATCCAAGTTAATAATAAGGATAGCTATAAATGTACTTTATTAAAATCATGAAAGCTTGTAACACATGTGTTTTATGTAATAGAGTATATAGAGGTTTTGAATAAGTTAAAAAATAGTATAAGCAACACTGTTATTTATAAAATAACTCGGGGGCGGCACTAGACATCAGCAGATCTGATCACAACAATCTAAAAAGAAATAAAGTCAGTAATATTTGATTATTAAAATACACCTGAAAATTTTAAACAAAAGTCCATAAATTTCCATTAAAGTACAATTAACATTTTATATAATTGTAATTTTCTAGAATGCATTTTTCAGTTTTAGAGAGCATAAAAATAAAACAATTTATGACTTTTAACAATGTTTATAACATTATAGAGTATTCAGCATTGTGAAAATATACCGTATTTACTCGAGTAACATACGAGATTTGAAGACTAATTTTGAAGCTAAATTCAAGGGAGTCGCATAATACACAAGGTATAGAATTAGCATATGCGCTCTTGGACTAGGCTACGCCATTGTACAAACTGTATATCTATTTATTGTGGTAAAAGGAAAAATACAGCTATAATTGAAATAAACCAGATTCAGATTAAACTCTTCTAGAAGGACACTCCAAAATCAAACCATTGTTCCCTAGCGTAGGGAAGTGCCATAGCCACTGCACCATGGTCTTCCATTGTCTTGGGTTACAGTTCTCTTGCTTGAAGGTACATTGGGCACACCATTCTATCTAATTTCTCTTCCTCTTGTTTTGTTAAAGTTTTTCTAGTTTATATAGGAAATATTTGTTTGGGTGTTGTTTCTATTCTTAAAATATTTTATTTTTCCTTGCATCACTGGGCTATTTTCACTGTTGGAGCCCTTAGGCTTACAGCATCCTGCTTTTCCAACTAGGGTCGTAGCTTAGCAAGTAATAATAATAATAATAATAATAATAATAATAATAATAATAATAATAATAATAATAATAATAATAATAATACTCAACTATGTGCCATAATAATGCATGTAATATTTATATTTTCGAATCGCATTTATAACTAAAACCATACTGAATTATAAACTTTTCCATTGTTTACGTTTCTATAATCGTTTACACTTCATGTTTTTAAGCTGATCAACACTCCTCTACGCTTTCCATATCAGCTGATTAAGGTAATCTACTAATGATATCAAATATTTCCTAAAAGAAACAATTATTACTTGATCTATTAGCTTTCGATTAACAAAATAATTTCAATAGTTTTATTTCAGATACTTCTCACATATTTTACTTACTTGCTAGTTGAATCTCATATCGAAGTTAACCGGAGTTTCATTTCTGTGGTGCTTGATTACAAATATTAGGAAATTATTTATGTCATGTTATACCAAACTATATTCTATGTTTTCAGACACTTTGTAACTTTATCTTCAAAATTTGACATTCACACTTAATTACGCAATTTGCAAATTCATAGGTTCCCACTAAAGTTCCCTTTTGTTTCCTTCAGTTTTGGACAATTTTCCCCGGTTCCAAACAGAATAGTGGCTATGAATATTGTTTGTTTTCTCGCTTTCATTTACAGCTTGTTAGTTCATATTTGGCAGTAACTTTTCTTGATCGTTTTTCCACAGTGAATAAGGGTATAATGTAAAAATGTCAGCCTTATGCTAGTTTGTTTACTATGGTACCATGATCGATTTGCAAGCAAAACAGCTGCTATCTGATTCGATTGTTCATAAAACAGCTGTTTTTTGTTCGGTGTGTTTTTGTGGCTGTATGCGTTTACGCAACGATTATAACGTTACTACCGATATTTTTATACTTATCTTTCAATTTCTAACCCATTGAAGTAGAAGATGGGATAAACAAATGGAGTATAAAGGTTAGTCTGTTGTAATTTGGTTTCTTAAAATGTAACTCTCATTATACACGAGATATATGATCAAATAAAACAATTTATGACTTTTAAGTGTTCATAGCTTTATAGAGTATTCAGCATTGAGAAAATATACCGTATATGTAATAGTCACATATTACATGTTTAAAACACATGACGTAATACGTCATTGTGGCAGTAGAAGCTAGCGTGAGAATTGATGTAGTCAGACAAGATCATAACAGGATGCGTTTTGCATCTCTCAGCAATGTAACATTTTTATGAAGCATAAACACAAATACATACCGTGTGAAAGAGTTGTGTCGCCACCGGATGCAGGTGTCTTCCTAGACTAATGTAGAGTTTACATTATGTGTTTAAATGCTGAGATAACTAACTATACGATATCTGTGATATCGATATTTTAGCCAGTTCTTATCAATACTTCACCTGGAATGGTCATCCGACCAAACCAGCTATACTCCTGTGATGGAGATGTTAACACTGTTGTTTTTTAAGAAATAAACCATTTTAAAGTTAACTGGATTGACTTTACTTCAAGACTCAACATCCTCAACTAACATACTCAATGTGTGTTAACAACAGTAGCACACTAATAAATGGTGGCAGCGATAAAACTCTAAGAATCAGAGAAAGATCTTCTAGTATCAACGAATAAAACTCTAAGAATTACAGATAGATCTTCAAGAAATCAACAATAAAACTCTAAGAATTAGAGAAAGATCTTCAAGAAATCAACAATAAAACTAAAAACCAGAGAAAGATCTTAAAGAAATCAACAGTAATGAATCTACAATTTTGATTAAGTATCATAGTCCATCGAAGAAGGAAACATTTAATGAATGTTATACATACAAACTGATGAACTGGATCTTCAATCAACATCCTAAGAAAACCAAGGACTGACGTTCAACGCTTACAAAACATATCCAGGAAGCACTACATTCAACGGAAATCGGAACGAAACATTCACCCAAACATCAAGAGAGAGAGAGGATATGACGATATCACACAAAACCATATAAAGCTAAGTACAATTTTCTTATTCATTTCAGTATTGAGCAGTGAAGTGTAGTTATCACGAGTCGTTAGTCGATTATTACTGGGGTGAGTAGTTTGCTAATCTTCTATTTTCCTTTTATTGAAGGAAACTGTGTTCAACTCCGAATTCTCATCTAGAATTTTTTTCTCTCTCTTTGTGGTAATTCTGTTTTCTTTCAGAAATTCTCGGGAAATATCTTTGTGTTCCATTTTCTTTCAGAAATTCTCGGGAAATGTCTTGGGATTAGTAGCATTGTTTTGGGGGAATTTTGTTATAATCTTTACCATTGAGTGCTTATGCGTTTATGCAGTGGACGTCTGTATTCATATAGATATTTTGATAGAATTGCAAGGAGTCGAAGAGATAGAAAAAGAAATACTGTAATCATGACGCCCCCTGTGAGCCCCACCCCTGGACCTAGTGGCGTAGGACAGATAAATCCTCTCCCGATTGTGACGCTTGTAAATGCCAGGTCTGCAATCCTTCCTTTTCAGGGTCGGGTTAATGGGTTCTTGCCTCAAAATTTGGAGTCATGGATTTCATCCGCCGATGCCCATTTAAATGCCAAACAAATCGTAGACCCTTTTGTACAATTACAAGAAGCTAAAAGTTTTATAGATTTTTCCAAGGGGGATGCGAGTGCGTATTTAAGAGGTGTTTCATTTCAAGAAGCAGTTCTATGGGGGTGAAGAAGCCTTGGATGTAGTATTAACGTTAAGAAATACACTTAATCAAGCCACTATGACTCGGCTTAATGTTATTGAGAGAGCAGCTCTCATAGCTGATAGGCTTAATGAATATCAAGATATTTTAGGTAATTCCACTCTGGTTACTAGAGATAACATCTCCGTGAAAGATTTTTTACGATTAATGTATTTAACTTGCATGACACTTATGTTGCCTGAAGCTTTAGTGCTGTGTTTTGATAAAAAGTTAACGCCTGCAAGTACGGAATTGGATGTTTATAAACAGATAAAGAAACACATGTTTAAGTGTCCTGACCTTGATCCCGTGTTAACTCAAGTTTTTGCAAAGAATGAAACAAAGCCACAACAAGTAAATGTAGTTAATAATAGTCAAGTTGCGGGAATGGTTATAATTGCAAACATCAAGGTCACTTGATCGCGGACTGCAGAACGAAATTCTGTTCGATACATAATAGTTCGACTCATTCATATTGTATGTGCTACTCGCGTAAGACACAACAGAATCCTAGAAATACACAGTCAATTCCACAGTCAGTTCCATATGGAAATAAAAAGAAAAATCCTCATTTTAATAATAAGAAGAAACAGCCAAACATCAATGTAGTTCAGAATCCGAAACAAACAAACACTTCTTCGAATAACGCTGAGCCTGGGTCGTCAAACCAGACCTCGCAAGGTCAGACTAATTTTCAGAATGTGTAGAGCAAAGCAAATACTACATAATTAACTCCAGTGGGGAAGAGAGTGATGTTGGGTCAAGGTCATTCATGTCAACATCAGTAGTATTGAATAATCAATTTAATGTTTTATCAGATCATTGTGAGGCAATAGATTTTCCTATGAAACACACGGCCGAATTAAGTAAATCAGTGCTTGCTCCCGTAGATTTGCAACAAATTCATAAAATAATAAGCCAAAATGAGTTACGACCAACATTATATGCTGTAAAATTAGAACACAAATCCTTTACGTTATTTTTTGACTCTGGTAGTCCACGTAATATCATGGATTTGAGGACACATCATTTGTTGTTTTCGAACTTTCCGATAGAAAAATCCGGAGTGAGACTTTCGGGTATAGGAAATAATGAATTAAATGTAATAGGCATAACTCATGTTCAGTTCAAAGTCGGTAAGCGCACGTTTCCCGATACATTTGTTGTTGTACAAAACATTGATATTTATCCAGCTGTAATTATAGGATACCCATCTATGGGAAATCAAAACATTATCTTAGTCCCTGTCAAGCACGGCGTGTATATCAAAGGAAAATTCTATAAGTCTTCTAATACCTTAAAATCAGTTTTGGATAAAAAGGAGACGACAAATTTAACCGTAACGTACGTTGAAGAACCAATAATTTGTCTCACTAATAAAGAAATAATATACGCGACCCAGCAGAATTCTCGTTCACCCGTAATATCATCTTGCACGCAATCTATCGAGCCAAACGTACCTTCGAATTTAATAGTGCAAGTAAAGAAAACATTACCGGGATCTGAAATATTAATCCTTTCCGGCACTTTGAAAACTAACGGATTGTCTGTCACACAAGCTATTTATACAGTAGGCTCACATCAACAATGTAACATTGAAGTCTGCAATCATTTAAATAACACTTTAGTAATTCACAAAAATCAACATATCTTGGATGTAGAAGTTTATAAACATCGTATTCTTACCGTTGCTGAAATCAATCACGCTCAATCAGTTGCGGATGAATCCCTTTTGCAATCTATTAAAGATAAAATCAATAAAGACATTCAAGAAAAAGAAATTCAGCAGAAAATTTTTGGACTTTTAACTAAATATCATGATGTTTTTTCCACTATGGATGGATCCTTAGGAAAAAGAGATGTGATCGAGCATCAAATAAGGTTAAAGGACAAGCAGAAAATTATCTATGTAGGCCTACCCTCGTACAGACTCCCTATGAAATTCCAGAATGAAATAAATGATGAAGTAGATAAAATGCTAGAAGAAGGAGTCATTAGGAAATCAAACAGCCCTTATAATTTTCCATTAGTAGTTGTACCGAAAAAAGATCGAATATGGCGTATCTGCGTAGACTTCCGTCGTGTAAACGAGGAGACGATCCCTGATCGATTCCCAGTGCCATGTACTGACGATATTTTATCTTTGTTAGGTCAGAATAAATATTTTACCAGTTTGGACTTACTTAAAGGCTTTCACCAGATAGCATTAGAAGAAGATAGTATCCCATACACGGCCTTCAGCACAGCCAGGGGACATTATGAATTTTTACGGATGCCTTTTGGTTTACGTTGTGCTCCCATAACATTTACAAGAATGATTAACATAGTGTTTGGAGACTTGTTAGGGGATATATTGCATGCCTATATGGACGACCTTGTAATCTTTTCCAACACCTTAGAAGAACATCTGCGTAAGTTAGAACTAGTACTACAGAGATTAAGACAACATAACTTAAGCGTTAAGATTAGTAAGTGTGAATTTTTCAAAACAGAATTAATATATTTGGGTTTCATGGTGTCAAGCCAAGGTCTTAAAGTAGTCCATGATAAGGTGTCGGCTATTCGTAATTTTCCCATACCTACTAATGTCAAGGGAATACAGCAATTTCTAGGTTGTAGTGGATATTACAGGTGTTTTATACGCAACTATTCAGTAATAGCCGCTCCTTTAACTGATCTTACGAAGAAGGGCGTAGATTTCATATGGTCTGAGCATCATCAACAGGCGTTTAATACCTTGAAAGATGAACTGTGTAGTTCTCCTATCTTAAAATTTCCTGACTTCGGTAAGGAATTCTTCATTGCAACAGACGCCTCAGACTTAGGAGTAGGAGGGGTATTGCTTCAGCAATATTATAAACAATTTTTCCCGATAGCTTTTTATTCTCGAAAACTGAGAACTTCCGAAAGTAAGTATGCAATAATAGACAAGGAAGGGCTAGCTATTGTTAATTCACTAGTGCATTTTAAGTTCATAATATACGGTTATCCCGTTAAGGTTCTTACTGACCATAAACCACTAACCGAGTTCTTTAAAGGCTTCAACCACAGCCCCAAACGAACTCGGTGGCATTTGATCATTCAAGACTTATGCGCGAGAATCGGGTATTTACCTGGGAAAGCAAATATCATTGCGGATGCGTTATCACGCAACCCCATGTCATCTTGTACGGAGCCTTTATCTGAATTAATAGATATATTAACATCCATGCCTATTGTTAAAGCGATATCTGAACAAGAAGATTTAGGCTGGAGCGCTGAATTATTACAGACTGAGCAAAGAAAAGATCAGAAATTAGAAACAATTATAAATGCTTTGAAAGGCAATCATAAGGAAAAGGGATATATAAATTATAAGCAGCAGAATTATATAATCAAAGATAATATTCTGTGTAGGACCCTGACAAGGAAAACCCGTAACACACCACATGTAACTAACGACCAGGTAGTGGTACCAATCTCACTTATTTCCACTGTCCTGAATTGGTTGCATGCAAATCCATTACATGGACACCCGGGGTTCTCATTAATGTCACAGAAAGCCAAATCCTTGTTTTTTTTGGCATACAATGCTTACAGATATAAAAAAAACACATAGCTAATTATCGCACATGTCAGGAAAACAAAGGGCATACGAAAACACCTGTCAGCCTAGGGGCTTATCCCGTGCCCAATCAACCCTTTGAAAGAATACATTTAGATTTGTTAACAGGATTTTACGAGTCAGACAGAGGAAATAAGCACCTCTTAGTAATTGTAGATGCTTTAACTCGATATACAGAACTAATAGCGCTTAAAACTAAAACTGCGATTGAATGCGCTGGGAAGTTTTACGAGTGTTACATTTGTAAACATGGAATTCCACACATGATAATCTCAGACTCGGGTGGAGAATTTAATAATCACTTTCTTACCTCATTGTGTGAATTCCTTAGCATAAAGAAAATAAATACCATGATATATCACCCAGAGTCGAATGGGCTAGTGGAAAGAGCAAATAGGAAGGTTTTAAATATATTAAGAGTAACACTAGGGGGATCAGACCCCAACTGGGATATTGCAATACCTGCGGTACTGAGGACTCTGAATCATTCATATCATATATCAATTAAAATGTCACCGCATGAAGCATTGTATGGTACCCCAGTTAGAACGCCTTTCCATGTATTAACGCCTACAACTAATCTATCAAATCCTTTAAAAGAATGTATAAATGCAAGCAAAAGTCGTTTTGATATCCTTTGAAAGAATTTAGAAGAATCACAAATCATAATGAAAAGGAATCATGATAAAATAGCGAAGCCAACTAAAACATATACCGTGGGTGATAATGTATACATGCAGGTAAATGTACGTAAAGGACTCAATTATAAACTAACACCTAAGTTTGAAGGCCCATTTAACATTTTGGAAACATTAACAACCAATAGGTTTAGAGTTCAAAACGTATCCCAACCCACTGATGAGAGAATCGTACCATTGGCTCACATAAGAAATAAAAAAAAAAGAGAGGGAAAGAAGTGAGGGAAAGATTTTTATTTGTATGTTAAAAGTTTTCTTCTTAATACAGGAGTAATTACATATATTTTTCTCGTTACAGGTTTCTAAGATGAATTTTTTGTTGTTGGGAGTGATATTGTTCGCTCAGACATTTTTCTCGTGTGGGATGAGCTCTAAAACTAAAAGTATAGATTTTAAATATGGCACTATAGTTGAAAGACAAGAAGACGTTTTTATTACATCGAATAACGTAGTTGTAGAAGTGCGAATGCAAGCAATTTTTCTCCCAGAGAATGACGTCACTAGCTTAAAAAGCGCCATTTCGAGGTTTGCTGTCTCATTAGATGAGTTGCATAGAAGACATTTTCATTTGACTACAGAGAGTTTGCTTGGATCGACACTAAAAGTTGCAGAGATGCTATCTGATAACTTGCAAAATAAGACTTACGAGACAGAATCTTTGGCTCGAGACCTTTTGATGTGGACTGTAGGACACGAAAATAAAGAGAGACCTAACCCGTTTATTTTTGCTGCACTAAACATCTTTGGGTCTATTGCAAGTTTAGGTTTAGGAATTTCCAATCGTCTTAAGATTAGTAATCAAAATAAGAAAATTGAGTTCTTGACTCATGAAGATGAATTGATTATGTCAGAACTAAGGAATCAGTTAGCTTCAATCAATCAAATTATGGATTTAGTAAATGAACATTCAACTAATATCAATCAGATTATGGAAGTACAGGATTTGTTGGCAACGTTAACGTATTATGATTCAAAAATAGATCACATACATAACAGAATTGCACATTTCATTGAGAAATCAAAAGATTATGTAGAAGCTATCACGTTAGCAACTAAAGGTGTACTGTCACCCCATTTGTTGCCTATAAAATACTTAAAGTTATTTCTGGAGAACGGACGGGAGAAACTAGGCTATACAGTGAACCCTCGCTACTTCGCGGTTCGACCATCGCGGATTCACCACTTCGCGGATTTTTTCCATAACCCATATATATACAGTAATATATATATATATATATATATATATATATATATATATATATATATATATATATATGTATGCATGTATTTATGTATATATGTAGGTATGTATATGTGTATACATATAAATATATATATACATACACACACACACACACACACACACACACACACATATATATATATATATATATATATATATATATATATATATATATATATATATCTAAAGTAGGAAGATGTGATGTAGTTCTAAGGGAAAAGTATGGGAAATATGTCTGGGTAATAAGCAAAGCTCTACCTCCAGTTTGTTTCTACATTATGATCAGAGATAAATGTAAACAAAACATTGGTTGCCATTTTTTATCGGGCTTTTTAGCATGTTTAGGAAATGCATGATATAAAATCACCTTTAATATTTGCGCCTGTTTTAGTTTAGGGTACTGTAGTACATGCATTAAGTGTTCTGTACATTAAAGGGTAGTTTGTTAACAGTACTACGTACAAGGGAAGGTTTTAAAAGTCTGAATATACATGTTGAATAAATAGGTAAATATGGTGTCACTACTTCGCGGATTTTCACCTATCGCGGCCGCGACTGGAACCTATCTACCGCGATAAACGAGGGTTCACTGTATTCCTTTGTTAGACGCATGTAGGTTAGAATTTTATTACAGCCTAATTACAGTAAGCGTTGAAAATAACAAAATTATGATTACAATTCCCTTTGATTCTTCTGATGCCTGGCAATCTTACAGGATATCACCATTTCCGACTTTCATGACGAATCAGTCAAATCCAGTAATATCCAGTTTGACAGGACACGTATTGATTTCCCCAGACAAGGAAACATATACGGTCATTAAAGACTTAAATCAATTAACTCACTGTTCAGATGCAATGGATAGAAAAATATGTACAGCTGACTCATTTGAATTCCATAAAAACTTAATGGATTCATGCGAGTTAGGTATAGTGCTAGACGGTGCTCTCTCCCATACAAGTGAAAATTGTCTGGATAAGCTTTATCCCTTTGACAATAATGAGTTCAATTGCAGACTGAACAACGGCTCGTGGATATGATACGACAAGGACGGCTTCAATGTATCATGCCCGGACGGATCCACGTCCTATTCCCAAATCTTCGTTGCAGCAGATGGTTGTATCGGGACATCCCCTAATTCCATGGTGAAAGGGATCAAGACCATCATCAGAGAACGAGCCTACTTCGCGAACTTCACGTGGTCGACTACTATGCCATCATTACCTCTCCCATACAACAAACAGGTAGCCAAGCGGTTGATGAAATTGACCGAGATGGACCACCCGTCACCGACTTATAAAGAATTTCTTCACCCCATACTACTAGCAGGAACAGTTGTGACGGTGATGATATTTATCGCCGTTAACATCCTTGTTTGGCGTAGGTTAAGGAACAATTTGCAGCTCAAACAGAACGTTTTGCGATGTCCAGACAAAACTCCTTATTTAATTCAATTTAAAGCCGTTTAAAAGTGGCCCCTTCATTCGCTAAAAGGAGTAAAATTGTCTTGGAATAGCGTTGTGTACGAAAAGCAGTTAGTACGCTAGTAATATGTAATTGAAGAGACTATAGAACATTTGCATTTTTAAAAATACATTAAAAAAACATTTAAAAAATAAATCATTTTTTTTTCTCAGCATCTAATAAAATATATAAGCCGGAATGTTAAAAGAAAAGAGAGAGAGAAAAAAAAACCAGAATCTGTGGGTGTCTAATAAAATATATAAGCCATATATATATACATATATATATATATATATATATATATATATACATATATATATATATATATATATATATATATATATATATATATATATATATATGTACGAAACCGTGGTACGTGTACATATCAGGAATTCGTGTTTGTGCACTAAAATTGAATCTTTACCAAGGTAACAAATATTTTTATTAATTACCGTATTATAATAATCTATGTTTCTGACAAAGGTAACAATTATTCTTTAACAAGTTACCGAATCATATGTATATCAGTATTTTTTTTTGGTACCATATAATCATTTGCTAGCAATGTACCATATATGTAATCTGTATTTATCCTGCATTTTTTTTCTTTGCTTTGGTAATATCTTTTCATATGCATTATTGTTATTATTTTTTTTCAATATGCCTATTTGAACATTCGTCCTCATTTGCTTATGGCTAAAGTTAAACAAAGAATAATACATATATCCAGTCACACTCCTAGTAAACATATTTTGGCGTGTTGTTAAATTTAAAAAAAAAAAAATTGAGATAGCTGACCGAGCTGATGTAATAGTCACATATTACATGTTTAAAACACATGACGTAATACGTCATTGTGGCAGTAGAAGCTAGCATGAGAATTGATGTAGTCAGACAAGATCATAACAGGATGCGTTTTGCATCTCTCAGCAATGTAACATTTTTATGAAGCATAAACACAAATACATACCGTGTGAAAGAGTTGTGTCGCCACCGGATGCAGGTGTCTTCCTAGACTAATGTAGAGTTTACATTATGTGTTTAAATGCTGAGATAACTAACTATACGATATCTGTGATATCGATATTTTAGCCAGTTCTTATTAATACTTCACCTGGAATGGTCATCCGACCAAACCAGCTATACTCCTGTGATGGAGATGTTAACACTGTTGTTTTTTAAGAAATAAACCATTTTAAAGTTAACTGGATTGACTTTACTTCAAGACTCAACATCCTCAACTAACATATTCAATGTGTGTTAACAACAGTAGCACACAAATATATATACTCGAGAAACATGCACGTTTTGAAGACTAATTTTGAATCTAAATTCAAGGGAGTCGCATAATACACAAGGTATAGAATTAGTATATGCACTCTTGGACTAGGCTACGCCATTGTACAAACTGTATATCTATTTACCGTTGTAAAAATATAAAGCTATAATTGAAATAAACCCAATTCTGATTAAACTCCTCTAGGTATGGGTGAGAATTTAGGGGTCGCACAATACGCAAGATCGGCTGTTACACTAGCATATACGATAAACATACCATCTACCCCATCTCTTGCCAAAAATGTAAACAATCTAAGTTGAATGAAAGCAAATAAATTTACTGTAAACATAAAATCAATTTGTTTTTTATTTTACACAGCTAGAGTATATGATTATACTGAACATGATATATGTTGTCAAGTGAATCCTTCCAAACTACCGTGTAAGGATAAAAAAATCGTATGATGTTTGAAATGCAAGCAAAACAGCTGTTTTTGTTCAGTTGTTATTGTGGCTATATGAGTTTACGCCATGATCATAACGTAGCTAACGATACTTTTATCATTATCTTTTAATTTTTTAACACTTTGAAGTAGAAGATGTGATACATATTATTACAGGGTTACTGTAGGTGTCAGGAATTATGCCATGTTTCAAGATTGCTGCATACGAAAAGGGTTAGTGGGCGTTGTAGAAAATATATATAGCACTCATAGTTACTCTTAAACTATACTGTGTACATATTTTGCAGTATAGAATTACCGTAATGTTTTTTATTGTATATATAGACAACGTTTGTGGCGGGTCAAGTAGTCTGAAAGAGAAGAGAGAACACTTACAGTACAGTTAAGCTTTACTGTAGTGATAGTAGTATAATACAGTAATATACACTAGAGTATCAACGAGTGTTATACAGTATTACTAGATAAGAATAACTGTACTGGGATAGAAACCAAGTAAAAACAATATAGGCAGTACTTAGTGGGTTAATTACCTGAGCCTAGGCAATGGCAGTGAGTTGGTAGGTTAGCTTAGGAGGTATCCCACCCTAGGGCGACACACTTTCGTGACCTTTCCCTTATCGCGCCGGTCTCTTTAACCTAACCCTCGTGTAAAATGAGAGCTGACTGTGTATATATATATATATATATATATATATATATATATATATATATATATATATATATATATATACATATATATATATATATATATATATATATATATATATATATATATATATATATATATATATATATATGTGTGTGTGTGTGTGTGTGTATATATACTATATATGAATATTTATTTGTATGTGGGTTGATATAGAATGCTGGATGTCTGCAAATACAATGGCAGAACTGCTCCAGAAACTATGGGCTTCTAAATATATTCAATGTGAAATCAACTTACAACCTTTTTCCTTTCATCAAGATTGCATAACGGTAGCATGCACCAATGGCAAGAAGGAAACAACTATTTTTTCTAGGGTTGATAACCAAGAAATAAATCATAATTGTTCAAAAAACAATAATGAAAAAAAGCATCAGGATGGCAATCATTATGGAATGTGGAATGTTGTTACTACGCCGCACATGCCTGAGGAATGTGTCAAGGTAACTAAAATGTTTCAAGGTTGAAAGGCAAATGTTGATATTAAAAAGAATGAAAATCGATTTCATTCATGCATTCCTCAACCCATATCTTTTTTTTTCTATGCGAGGATAACGATTACTTTTCCGTATAACAGGTATTAGTGGTCTGCTCATATTCCAAGACAATTTCAACTGATTATCCATATCATTGATCATTCCCTATAACATTCATAGATATTCGTTGTTCGAGATCTTAAATTAAGCGATTTTCAATTTACCATCTTAGATCATACAACACTGATTAAACTGCAGAATATATAAAAGGAAGCAAACACTGAATGATAACACAAACTCGCTCCCTCTTTCATCAAGATGTACAGTAAGTAACAGTCATCATCTCCTATTACGCCTATTGACACAAAGGGACTGGTTAGATTTCCCCAGTCATGTCTATTTTAATCTTTTAATTCTTTACTTCTCCACTCATCATCTCCTACTTCACGTTTCATAGTCCTCAGCCATGTAGGTCTGGGTCTTCCAACTGTTCTAGTGCTTTGTGGAGCCTAGCTGAACATTTGGTAACCTAATCTCTCTTGGGGAGTGCGAAGAGCATGACCAAACCATCTCCATCATGATCTCATCCACATATAGCACTCGAGTAACATCTCTTATAGTATAATTTCTAATTCTGTCCTGCTATTTAACTCCCAATATCCTTCTGGGGCCTTTGTTCCCAAAATTATTTACAAAATATATTGTTGATTGTTTCATTGTCATAATGTGACTCATGTCTATATAGTAACACCAATGTCACTAAAGTGATATATAGTCTGATTTTAAATTTAATTTGGGATGATTTGATTTCCAAATTTTATTTACCCTAGCCATTGTCTGATTTTTTTTTCCAATCTTTCACTCAACTCTAATTCTAAAGACCCTTTATTGGAGATTATAGTTCCTAGATACTTAAATGATTCTACCTCATTAATCCTTTGTCCTTCTAATGATATTTCATCTTCCATATCATACTCCGTTCTCGTCATCTCTGTGTTTCTTCTATTTATCCTGAGCCCAACATCGTGTGATATTTCAAGCAATCTGGTAAGCAAGCATTACAAATCCTGCTAATGAGGACAGCATCATCACCATAGATCCCAAGATCTCTGACCGTTCTACTTATTACAAAATCCATTAGGAAGATGAACAACATGGTGACAACACATTCTCTTGGAGTACTCCGCTGTTCACTCGAAATTCATTTGATAGGACTCCATTAATATTAACTTTGTACTTGCTATAAACAGACCTAATCAGATTTACATATCTAAGAGACATCCCATAATAACGCGGAACTCTCCAGGAAATTGGCCGGCGCACACTATCAAAGACTTTTTTATTTTCCCCAAATGCCATCAAAAGTAGATTTCTATATTCTACGCATTGCTGCACATGTCTCATAATGAAAATTTGGCCAGTACAACTTCTACCTTTTCGAGATCCTGCTTGTTCATCTCTCAGCTTTTCATTAATCTTTCTCTCCAGACTCTTTGGAATAAGCATACGATATATTTTCATGACAACAGACGTAAGGCTGATGACTCTACAATTATTGCAATCAGTCAGATGTCTTTTTTTTTCTTTTTTTTTTTCCTTTTAGTCCGTTTTCACCAATACTCCTAACTCCAATTTGTCATGTTTTGACTCTTCATGGCACTTTATACAAAATAATCTTGTAAGTATTCCGGGGGTCACTTCATTTTAAGACAATAACATCTCAGCAGTTATTCCACCGTATCCAAGAGCTTTCCATTCCTTGAGTGTATCAACGATTGCTTTGCCTTCAAACACACCGAATCCATTCTAGGGCACATCAAGGTCATCGTCAGCTTCAGGTAAATCAATCAAATTATTCTCTTCGTGTCTGTTATCAAAAACCTCACTAAAGTGTTCCATCAAACGTCGAAGTAACACTAACTATAAAATAAAGTTCCTGAAGAGAAAAAGTTGTTGACGAAAAATTGTGAAAGTAACATTTTCTCTGGCAGAAGAATAAGAGGGTGTCATAGACTTTACAACTATGCTTGTATGTTATCTGTCATTACAATAATTATCCATCGTTCTCTACGAAATCATTTCTATATAAAAAGATGAAATCAGCATAATTGCCGAAGTGTTATGTCTCCGATACATTTTATTTTGTTACTATACACGCAGCAATGAATAAAAAACAAGAAAATCGTTAACTCAAATTAAGTCTTGGACGTGTAAGCTTGCAAAACTTCATCCATTGTTCCTCGGGAATGGTTTAAAACTGTAAAAGTGGAAAAAATAGTGAAAATTCGTTTATCAATTCATATGTAAACCCATTAGCCGAAAGTAAAGTTGCACCAAAAACACAACCGATCCAGCGTAAGTAAAAATAAACGGGTCTACGGCAGGAAAAAAAAAAAAAGAGAGATATTGCCACGAAATCCTGTATGGACTTGGCTAATAATTTAAGTGTTAAAGTATTTACTGACCATAAGAAGTACGAAATGACATCCCCTAAAAGAAATAATTGATGTCTAAATAGAAAACTAAAATACTAATGAAAGATAGGGAAAAGACGAATAATAAGAAACGACAACATACCAAGAAGCAGCACTAAAAAAAAAAAAAAAAAAAAAAAAAAAAAAAGAGAGAGAGAAAAAAGAAGAAATTCCAATGGATGACGTTAAGCTCAGAGTTTTTATGGTACCATCTGCCTGCATGACTGCAGGGGAAGACAGCAGATGTTCCCACAAGAGAGCATTTTGCACGCGAATCAAGGTAACTCATGTTTTCGATTGAAGTCAGAGCGATTTTATACCTTTTCTGAGTCAGTTCTCATACTAATTTAATCTGTTCTTGTGGATGTCATACTTTTCACTCTTGAATATCTTTCGACATACATGCACATTCACACACATACATATATACATACATACATACTCACACATACACACACACACACACACACATATATATATATATATATATATATATATATATATATCATATATATTTTGCATATTTAGACATATTTTTCATATTGAAATAAGCCAGATTTTTTGATACATTAATGTCTGAATTCTCTTACCTACCTCGGGATCAGAGCCCAAGGCGAAACAACTCTAGACAATAGCTTCTGACCGGCTGGGATTCGAACCGTGGTCCAGGAAACTTGTAACAACGTTGACCTAACACAGCCACGAAGAAAGATAAAAATCAAAGAAAATTTTCCTTTATTTATACCTGTTAAATTCAGTATATATATATATATATATATATATATATATATATATATATATATATATATATATATATATATATATATATATACCTGACTAATTTAGGTTTTTTGTACTTGGAATTGAAATCAACCCCTCTTCACCGTTTGTATTGGCATTCAATTAATCATATATCTTGTACATTTAGATGCGTTTTTCATACTCGAATAACCCATATAGTTCGTTACATTAATGCCTGGGTTCTCTTTCCGAAAAAACCCTCAAACACAATAGCTTCTGACCGGACGGGATACTAACCCAACTTCAGGTATATTGTAATAACAGTGACTTACCACTTAGCCAAAAAGAAAGATAAAATTCAATGACAATTCTTCTGTACTTATGCCTGTCGAATGCATGTTTTTTTTTTTCTGTGAATGGGAATCAGCCCATCTTCACCATCGCAACTAATAGGTATATTTGTACTTGGCAAATGATTGATGATAAATTTCAAACATTTAGACGTATTTTTCATATTCAAATAAGCCCTATATTTTGATATATTAATATCAGAGCCCAAGGCGACAATATCTTCTGACTGACCGGGATTCAATCCCTGGTCCCGGATATATGTAACAACAGTGATCTACTAACAAGCCACGGAGAAATATATAAGTCAATGACAATTCTTCTGAACTTATACCTCTCGAATTTTGCACATTTAGGTGTGTTTTTCATATTCAAATAAGCCATATATTTTAATACATTATTGTCTGGATTCTCTTACCGACCTCAGGATCAGAGTCCCAGGCGAAAATACTCCAAGACAATAACTTCTGGCAGGCGACGATTTAAACTCTGGCCCAAGAAACTTGTAAGAACGATGACCTGCCACTTAGCTACAAAGAAAAATGAAAGTCACTGACAATATTTATGTACTTATACCTTTCGAATTTCGTGTTTATGTCCTTAGAATTAAAATCAACCCATCTTCACCATCCTAGCTACTTGATATGCTTGTACTTGGCATCCGATTAATGATAACTGTTGCACATTTACGCGTGTTTATAATATTCAAAAGAGCCATATATTTTGATACATTGATGTCTGGATTCTCTTACTGACCTCGGGATCAGAGCTCCAACCGAAACCACTATAGAGAAAAGCCATTGTGTATTCAAACCTCGGTCCAGGAAACTTGTAACAACAGTGACATACCACTTAGCCACGATGAAAGATAAAAGTCAATGACAATTCTTCTGTACTAATATCTCTCGGATTCAGGTTTTTTGTACTTAGAATTGAAATCAACCTATCTTCGCCATCATAGCTACTTGGTATGTTTGTACTTGACATTTGATTAATGATAAATTTTGCATATTTAGACTTGTTTTCCATATTCAAATAAACCATGTACTTTGATACATTAACGTATGGATTCTCTTACCTATCTTGGTATCAGAGCCCAGTCGAAACCACTCAAAGACAATATCTTCTGACTGGCCGGGATTTGAACCCTGATCCAGGAAATTTGTAACAACAGTGACCTACCACTTAGCCACGAAGAAAAATAAAAGTCAATAACAATTTTTCTGTATTTATACCTGTCGAATTCAGGTTGTTCGTACTCAGAATTGATATCAACCCATATTCACCATCGTTTCTAATTGGTATGTTTGTACTTGGCATTCAAATAACGATAAATTTTGTAGATTTAAACGTGTTTTTAATATTCATATAAGCCATATATTTTGATACATCAAGGTCTCTATTCTCTTACCGACCTCTGGATCACAGCCCAAGGCAGAACCACTCAAACACAGTAGCTTCTGACCGACGGGGATTCAAACCTGGTCAAGGAAACTATCAATAACAGTGACCTACAGCTTAACCACGAAGAAAGATAAAGGTCAATGACAAATCTTTTGTACTTATACCTGTCGAATTGTACTTAGAATTGAAAGCAACGAATCTTCACCATCGTAGCAAATTGGCAAGTTTGTTTCTTGGCATTCGAATAATGGTAAATTAAGCACATTTTGATGTGTTTTCAAATTAAAATAAGCCATGCATCTTGATACATTGATGTCTGGATTCTATTACCGACCTTGTGATCAGGTTCCCAGGCAAAACCCATCAAAGACAATAACTTCTTACCGGCCGGGATTCGAACTCGGGTTCCGGAAACTTGTAACAACCGTGACCTACAACTAAGCCACGAAGAAGGATAAAGCCAATGACAATTTTTCTGTTCTTATGCCGGTCGAATTTAGGTTTTTTGTACTTAGAATTGAAATCAACCTATCTTCACCATGGTCGCCACTTGGAACAGTTGTACTTGGCATTCGAATAATGATAATGTATTCATATTTATATGTAATTCTCATATACAGATAAGATATATATTTTAATATATCAATGTCTGGACTCTCTTACCGATATCAGGATTAAAACCCAAGGTGAAACCACTAAAAGAAAATAGCTTCTGACCAGCAGGGATTCGAACCCTGGTCCAGGAAACTTTTAAGAACAGTGATCTACCACTTAACCACGAAGGAATATAAAAGTTCTTACGTACTTGTAAACATATAAATGTGCAAAATTTATTATTAATTGAATGCCCTTTACAAACCTACCAATTAGCTACGATGGTGAAGATGAGTTGATCTCACTTCTAAATACAAAAAACCTGAATTCGCAAGGTATAAGTACAGATGAATTGTTATCGACTTTTATCTTTCTTCGTGGCGAAGTGGTAGGTCACTGTTGTTACAAGTTTTTTGGACCAGGTTTCGTATCCCGGCCGGTCAGAAGCGATTGTCTTTGACTGGTTTCAACTGGGGCTCTTATCCCCAGGTTGGTAAGAGAATCCAGACAATAATGTATCAAAATACATGGCTTATTTGAAAATGAAAAGCATATCTAAATGTGCAAAATTTATCATTAATGGAATGCCATGTACAAACATATCAATTAGCTACGATGGTGAAGATGGGTTGATTTCAATTCCAAGTACAAAAAAACCTAAATTCGTCAGGTATAAATACAAAAGAATTGTCATTGAGGCTATTGCTTTTAAGTGGTTTCACTATGGCTTTGATTTAGAGGACGGTAAGAGAATCCAAACATTAATATATTAAAGTGTATGGCTTATTTGAATATGAAAAAGATATCTAAATGTGCAAAATTTATCATTATTCGAATGCCAAGTACAAACAAAGCAATTAGTTACGATGGTGAATATGGTTTGCTTTCAATTGTAAGTTCAAAAAACCTGATAGGTATAAATACAGAAGATTTGTCCTTGACTTTTATATTTCTTCGTGGCCAAGTGGCAGGTCACTATTGGTACAAGTTTCCTAGACCAATGTTTGAATCCTGGCCAGTCATAAGCTATTGTCATTGAGTGGTTTTGGCTGAGGTTCTGATCCCAAGATCGTGAAGAGAATCCACACATTAATGTATCAAAATATATGGCTTACCTTTACAATAAAAACGCTTATAAATGTGCAAATTTATCATTAATTAAATGCCAAGTAAACACATGCTAATTAACTACAATCGTGAAAATAGATTTTTTTTTATTCCAAGTATATTAAGCCTGTATTTGACGGTATAAGTACAGAAGAATTGTCATTGACTTTTATCTTTCTACATGGCTAAGTGGTAGGTCACTGTTATTACAAGTTTCCTGCACCAGGGTTCGAGTTTCGGCTGGTCAGTAGCTATTCCTTTTGAGTGGTTTCACTTGGGGATCTGATCCCGAGGTCGGTAAGAGAATCTACACATTTATGTAATATATTATATGGCTTATTACATTATGAAAAACACGTCCTAATTTGCAAAATTTATCATTATTCGAATGCCAAGTACAAACATACCAAGATGGGTATGATGGGTTGATTTCAATTCGAAATGCAAAAACCTGAATTCGACAGGTATAAGTACAGAGGAAATGTCATTGGCTTTTATCTTTCTTCATAGCTAAGTGGTAGGTCACCGTTGTTACAAGTTTCCTGAACCAGGGTTCGAGTCCCAGCCAATCAGAAGCTATTGTCATTGAGCGGTTTTGCCTGGGGCTCTGATTCGAGGTTGGTAAGAAAATCCAGACGTTAATGCATCCAAATATATGGCTTATTTGAATATGAAAAACAGATTTGAATATGCTAAATATATCATTAATCGAATGCAAGAACAAACATACCAATTAGTTACGATGGTGAAGATGTTTTGATTTCAACTCTAAATAGAAACAAACCTGAATTAGACATGTATAAGTGAGGAAGAATTGTCATTGACTATTATCTTTCTTCCTGGCTAAGTGTTAGGTCACTGTTGTTATAAGTTTTCTGAACCATGGTTTTTTATCTCAGCTGGTCAGAGGCTATTGACTTTGAGTGGTTCCACCTGGTCTATGATCCCGAGGTCAGTAAGAGAATCCAGATATTATTGTATTTGAATATATGGTTTATATGCATATGAAAACACGTCCAAAGGAACAAAATTTATCTTTAATGGAATACCAAGTACAAATATGCCAATCAGCTACGATGGTGAAGATGGTTTGATTTCAATTCTGGTTACAATAAAACTGAAATTAACCGGTATAGGTAGAGACAAATCGTCATTGACTTATATCTTTCATCATGGTTACTTGGTAGGTCAATGTTGTTACAAGTTTCCTGGACCAGGGTTCGAATTCCGGCATGTCAGAAGCGATTGATATTGAGTGGTTTCACCTGGTCTCTGTTCCGGACATTGGTAAGAGAATCCATACATTAATGTATTAAAATATATTGGTTATTTGAATATGAAAAACAAGTCTAAATGGGCAAAATTTATCATTAATTTATTGCCAATTACAAACATACCAATTAGCTACAAAAAATCTGAATTCGAAAGGTATATGTGTAGAAGAATTGTCAATGACTTTTAACTTTCTTCATGGCTAAGTGGTATGTCACTGTTGCTACAAGTCTCCTGAACCAGGGCTTGAATCCCGGCCGTTCAGAAGCTGTTGACTTTGAATGGTTTCACCTGGGCTATGATCCCGAGGTCAGTAAGGGAATCCAGACATTATTGTAGCAAAACATGTGTCTCATTTTTATATGAAAAAAAGTCTAACTGTGCAAAATTGACCATTAATCGAATGGCAAGTAAAAATATACCAATTACCTAATATAGTGGAGGTGGGTTGATTTTATTAAAAAGGACAAAAACCTAAATTCGCCAGGTATTAGTACAGAATAATCGTCATTGTCATTTATCTTTCTTTGTGGCTAAGTAGTAGTTCATTGTTGTTACAAGCTTCCTGGACCAGGCTTTGAATCCTGGCCGACAGAAGCTATTGTCTCTGAGTGGTTTTCCCTGGGGCTCTTATCCTCAGGTCGATAACAGAACCCGGGCATTAATGCATCAAAATATATGTCTTATTTGTATATGAAAAACATAACTAAGGGTGCAAAATTTATCATCAATCGAATGCCAGGTACAAACATATAAATTAGCTACGATGGTAAAGATGGGTTGATTTTCATTTTAAGTACAAAAACCTGAATGTGATTGTTTTAAGTACGAAAGAATTGTCATTGACTTTAATCTTTCTTCATGGCTAATTGGTAGGTCACTGTTGTTATAAGATTATTGAACCAGGGTTCGAATCCTGGCCGGTTATAAGCTATTTTTTTTTAGGGATTTCGCCTGGGGCTCTAATCCTGAAGTCGGTAAGAGAATCAAGACACGAATATATCAATATATATGGCTTATTTGAAAAGGAAAACACGTCTAAATTATCAAAATTCATCATAAATCGAGTGCCAAGTACGAACATACCAATTTGCTAGGATGCTGAAGATAGGTTGATTTCAATTCGAAGTACAAAAATAGCAGCATTCGACAAGTATGAGTAAAAAAAAAATGGTTATTGACTTTTATCTTTCTTTGTGGATAAGTGGTAGGTCACTCTTGTTATAAGATTCTTGGACCAGGGTTCTAGTCTCAGCCGGTCAGATGCTATTGTCTTTGAGTGCTTTCTTCTGGATCTTTCATCCCAAGGTCGGTAAGAGAATCCAGACATTCATGTATCAAAATATAGAGCTTATTTGAAAATTAAAAACACTTCTAAATGTGCAAAATGTATCATTAATCAAATGGCAATTACAAACATACCAATGAGCTATGATGATGAAGATGGGTTGATTTTAATTATAAGTACAAAACACCTGAATTCGACAGGTATAAGTAGAGAAAAATTTTCATTGACTTTTATTTTTCTTCGTGGCTAAGTGGTACGTAACTATTGTTAGTTTCTTGAACCAGGGTTCGAATCCTATCCGGTCAGAAGATATTGTCTATGAGTGGTTTCGCCTTGGTCAGTAAGAGAATCCTGATGTTAATGTATAAAAATATATGGCTTATGTGAATATGAATGGAAAGTCTAAATTTGCAAAATTTATCATTTATCGAAAGTAGCCAGGATAGTGAAGATGGGTTGATTTAAATTTTGAGTACAAAAAACCTGAATCTGACAGGTATAAGTACAAAAGAATTGTCATTGACTTTCATCTTTGTTCGCTACTAAGTGGTAGGTCACTGTTGTTACAGATTTCCTCGACCAGGGTTTGAATCCAGCCAGGTCAGAAGTTATTGTCTTTGATTGGTTTACACATAGCTCTGATCCCTAGGTCGGTAAATAAATCCAGACATCAATGTATCTAAATATATGACTTATTTGAATATGATAAACACATCTATATGAGCGAGATTTATCATTATTCGAAAGCCAAGTACAAACATACCAATTAGCTACGATGGTGAAGATGAGTTGATTTCAATTCAAAGTACAAAAAACCTTATTTCGACAAGAATTTATACAGAAGAATTGCCATTGAGTTTTATCTTTCTTCGTAGCTATGTGGTAGGTCACTATTGTTACAAGTTTCCTTGACCAGGATTCAAATCCTAACTGGTTAGAAACTCTTGTCTTTGAGTGGTTTCGCCTTTGGCTCTGATCCCGAGGTCAGTAAAACCTTAATTCGAGTGATATAAGTGCAGAATAATTGTCATTGACTTTTATCTTTCTTCGTGGATAAGTTGTAGGTCACTGTTGTTACAAGTTTCCTGGACCAGGGTTCAGATTACGGCTGGTCAGAGGCTATTATATTTAAGAAATTTCGCCTGGGGCTCTGATCCCGATGTCGGTAAGAGAGTCCACACATTAAGGTATTTAAATATATGGCATATTTGAATATGAAAATCATATCTAATCTACCAAATTTATCATTAATCGAATGCCAAGTACAACTATGCCAATTAGCTACGATGGTGAAGATGGGTTGATTTCAATGTTAAATACAAAAAACCTAAATTCGACAGCTATGAGTAAAGAATAATAGTGATTGACTTTTACCCTTCTTCGTGGCTAAGTGGTAGGTCACTTTTGTTATACGTTTCCTCGACCAGGGCTCAAATCCCGCCGGTCAGAAGCTATTGACTTTGAGTGACTCCGCCTGGAGCTCTAATACTAAGGTCGGTAAGAGAATCCAGGCATTGATGTACCAAATTATATGGCTTGAATATGAAAAACACTTTTGAATGTACAAATTTCATCATTAATCGAATGCCATGTACTATCATGAACAAAAGATTGTTTCCTTAGACCTCCAGAGAGTGAACACGAATCGCCTCACTATGAATCACCGAAGCTTTTGAATAAATAAATCATGGAAAACCCAAGGGATGGCGCACCGCAAGGACGTTGGGCGCAGAGAGGAATAGGAAGTATTTATTTTTCGAAAGCATTGAATAAAGTGTCTATAATCTTATATCGTTAGAAAGTGATAGATGATTTTGTAGTTTTTGACGTTACTGAGTTTGCATGTAAAATGTGCAGTTAACGAAATATGCTAGATAAATATAAGAATAAAATTATGTTTACGATACCTACAAACTTGAATCGGTATTCTCATATATTAACGTATCTTATCAACAGACATGACCAACCAAGGGTCATTAAAAAACATTTTAGCTTAAATGTGTACGAAGTGTTTTATAATCTGCAAGTCGCATATCGTAAAAAACAAAATAAACATTTGTAGAAGCAAGTCGGCAATTTTTTTTTTTTTATTTCACTTGCGTTATTAATGCAGTAACCACCAACTGCAGTTTCATATGCAAATATTCATAGATCTGTCATATTGCCTAATTGGGCCAACATGCTGGGCGAAGGTGGGCGATATGGAGTGTGACACCCAATGCCCGTTTTCGGACACTTGAAAATACTGATTTTTTTTTTAATTTGATATATATTAAGTCAATATGAAATATTTTCACCATAGTTAATATTTAGTAGCAAGAGAGAAAGGCTGAAAAAGAATTTTTTTTTTTAATGAGGTGACAGATACTCAAAATAATGAGAGAGAGAGAGAGAGAGAGAGAGAGAGAGAGAGAGAGAGAGAGAGAGAGAGAGAGAGAGAGAGAGAGAGCCTTACCTTATGCCTTATTTTGCCTTATTTTTTGTTTGGGTTCCCCCAGGTCTCTCAGTGTGAGGGAGAGAGAGAGAGAGAGAGAGAGAGAGAGAGAGTAGCTTTTAGTTTCTGTTCTACATTAACAGCGTAGAACAAGCCTCATGTTACTACTTTCATATTATCACCCTATCAATAGTAAAGCAGATATACTTATTAGTTTCAAGAATATCTTCACATTTTTTTCATGATGGTTTGTTATCGGAAATTTGTGGCAAAGTAGTTTTCCAGTGGTCTTGTATGATGAGCTAATGGTAATACGTTAACGACCTTTTTGTTGATATTTTATATGCTATTGTAGGAATTCAATTTCTCTATCATGGAAAGTCAGTGGCAGAGTTTTTTGCCATTCCCAGACTCATTCTTGTCATATGGGAAGGTTACTAACCACTAGTGGAAAGCTAGTGGAAATCTTAGGGTGCACGTTTCAGCTCAAACTAATTCTATCAGTGTTTATTTTTACTTCATGGATCCTATTTTAGATAACAGATATTGTGTCTAAAGTGTTGTACTCCTGGTCTGTCAACTTTATTACTATCTTACTTTATTACTTAATATGTTTCCTTCTGTTCTTGGAATTAGCGTATTCTTTGAATTCCATCTTTCTATTACGCAAAAACAACTTCTAGTAATATTTAAAATGTCTTTTCTTTAAAACCTAAAGATGACTTAAAGTTATTCTTAAAACCTCTTTATTGTTTTCATACAGTGTGTTAGACAATTCCTTAGCAACTCACCAAATTGATTGTTTATTGTCATTAATTTGATTTTGACATTATCACTTTCATTGAAGAACGTAAAATTATTTTTGCTCTGAGCTTTGTATCATGCACGATCTTTCAGAACATTTTGTATTAATTTGTAGTGAAGTAAAAGGGAGTTTACTAAAAATCATATTTTTTGTTAATATTTTATTAGTATTTACACGCAATACTTCAGTATGATGTCCAACCTTCAACTGTATCGATGACCTCACGCAGACGATTGGGTATGGAATCTACAAGAGTCATGCAAAGTAGCGGACATAGACGGACACTCTCCTACAGATCATTGGCTCTAGTTTCTACTGCCTGGCGGGTACGCTGCTCCTCAACGTCCCATTCCCGAACCATCATAGCCCAAAGGTGTTCAAATGGGTTCAAGTCGCATCCTTTCGATGGCCACTCCAAAACTTTAATTTCAGGATGATCCTGTAGCCATTTACTCACCACGCGGCTCTTATGGATGGGACTTTGATCGTGGACCAACTTGATTAACCCTGGATAGGTACGCTCCTCGGACACCCCTTTAAGGGTATACTCGGACGCGCGCGACCCCGACGCCAAAACAAAAACTTGAAAAATAAGTTTTTGCAGTAACCTCCTTTTTTCTTTTGCCAAAAAAAACTTCAATGAATGCTTAAAACAACTGTAAAGATAAATACTACTCATCTGCAGAAAAACTATTTATTATGAATATTTTAAAAAATTAAGTAGAAAAAAAAGACCTTACATAAAAATTCATAAAAAAAAGTTTATACATATATACACAAATCCTTTTAGGAATTGATTCTTGAATGTTTAGGACACATCTTGATGTATTTTGGATGAAGTCAGACCCATGGAGGTGAAGATCTGAAATGAGAAAAAAAGGGTAACTTTTTTTGGCCAAAAAAATTTGTCCAAAAATCATAAATTTTTTTGGGTACCCAAATGAAATAGGAAGTGGCTAATTTTTTTAGGGAATAAACATATGTTATCCTAAAATAGAAATATGTAAAAAAATCTTCATTATTTTGTAAATTACATTTATATCAGGGGCCATATCTAAAGGTAATTTTTTGAGTACTTAGAAATTTCGTAAAAAAATACATATATTTAATATATAATATGATATTTATGCAGGTAAAAATATACCAAAATATCACAAATTCTATAGGGAACAAGAATATATATATAGATAGGGCAACTAACGCTTCGGATATGTCCACAAAATGGCCGCCAACCACACTGACTCAGACTCCCTAATCTGCCACTTGAAATGTAGGAAGGGTATGTCAATTTCAAGGTGTTATTTACTAATCTAATTATTCTTGGATATGCATAAAAATTGTATGGTGGTTTGCTGGATAATTGTCGATTATTTTACGACTATAAAATTAAAATTCTGACCCCAAAAAATTTTTTGAAGGGAAATAAAATCGAAAAAAAAAAAAAAATGTCAAACAATATAATATTTTAGCTAAAAAAATTTGATGATATTCAATCAAAAAAGAAGTAAACAAAATTTTCCGACAAATAAACATCTAGAGGAATCATTACTCTGTGATAGTTCCTTAGTACGTAGTAATTTTGAAAGAAATGGGAAAAAACGAAAAAGTGGCAATCGCAGGAAAATCGAACACATACCTATATATACGCCATATCTGGCTAAAAATAAAGATAGGCATAGGTAGCCAGATCATCTAGAAACACTTTCCAACACTATAAAAATACAAGTTTTGCGACACTACTTGCCAATTCCTTACGGTAACATGACTAAGCAAAAAAATGCAAAACAAATAAAAAGGGGCACTCGCGGAAAAATGGCCAACATTCTAATATACGGCATTTCAGAAAAAAAAAACATTTCAGCCACGTACTAGGCAAACCATCAAGGCACATTTTCCGACAAATAAACATCTAAATGAATCATTACTCTGTGATAGTTCCTTAGTACGTAGTAATTTTGAAAGAAATGGGAAAAAACGAAAAAATGGCAATCACATGAAATTCGAACACATACCTATATATACGCCATATCTGGCTAAAAAAAAAGATAGGCATGGGTAGCCAGATCATCTAGAAACACTTTCCAACACTATAAAATTATAAGTTTTGCGACACTACTTGCCAATTCCTTACGGTAACATGACTAAGCAAAAAAATGCAAAACAAATAAAAAGGGGCACTCGCGGAAAAATGGCCATTCTAATATACGGCATTTCAGAAAAAAAAAAATTCAGCCACGTGCTAGGCAAACCATCAAGGCACATTTTCCGACAAATAAACATATAAATGAATCATTACTCTGTGATAGTTCCTTAGTACGTAGTAATTTTGAAAGAAATGGGAAAAAACGAAAAAATGGCAATCACAGGAAAATCGAACACATACCTATATATACGCCATATCTGGCTAAAAAAAAAGATAGGCATGGGTAGCCAGATCATCTAGAAACACTTTCCAACACTATAAAAATATAAGTTTTTCGACACTTCTTGCCAATACCTTACGGTAACATGACTAAGTAAAAAAATGAAAAACAAATAAAAAGGGGCACTCGCGGAAAAATGGCCAACATTTTATTATAAGCATTTCAGAAAAAAAAAAATTTCAGCCACGTGCTAGGCAAACCATCAAGGCACATTTTCCGACAAATAAACATCTAAATGAATCATTAGTCTGTGATAGTTCCTTAGTACGTAGTAATTTTGAAAGAAATTGGAAAAAACGAAAAAAGGGCAATCATAGGAAAATCGAACACATACCTATATATACGCTATATCTGGCTAAAAAAAAATAGGCATGGGTAGCCAGATCATCTAGAAACAGTTTCCAACACTATAAAAATATAAGTTTTGCGACACTACTTACCAATTCCTTACGGTAACATGACTAAGCAAAAAAAATGCAAAACAAATAAAAAGGGGCACTCGCGGAAAAATGCCCAACATTCTAATATACGGCTTCTCAGATAAAAAAAAAGACATGCACGTGTTAGCCCAACCATCAAGGCACACTTTCTAACACATAAACATGAAAAAAAAATCAATAATATACGGCAATTCCTTACTACGTAGTAAATTTTTACAAATATTGAAAAAAACAGAAATTGGCAACCGCAGTTAAATACCCAATATACCAATAACTACGTCGTATCTGACAAAAACAAAGTCACGCATGGGTAGCCAGATCATCTAGACACACTTTACAACACTAAAAAAGCAAAAGTTTTACGACACTATTTGGCAATATCTTACGGAAAAATGACTTGGCAAAAAAATGAAAAAAAATTAAAAAGGGGCACTCGCGGTAAAAGGCCCAACATTCTAATATACGGCATCTCAGATAAAAAAAAGACATGCACGTGTTAGCCCAACCATCAAGGCACACTTTCTAACACATAAACATGAAAAAAAAATCAATAATATACGGCAATTCCTTACTACGTAGTAAATTTTTACAAATATTGAAAAAAAAACAGAAATTGGCAACCGCAGTTAAATACCCAATATACCAATAACTACGTCGTATCTGACAAAAACAAAGTCACGCATGGGTAGCCAGATCATCTAGACACACTTTCCAACACTAAAAAAGCAAAAGTTTTACGACACTATTTGGCAATATCTTACGGAAAAATGACTTGGCAAAAAAATGAAAAAAAATGAAAAAGGGGCACTCGCGGTAAAATGGTCCTCGTGGTGATGGACGACATTTTAACTAACAAAAAAATCATGCACATGGTAGCCAAACAATCCACCAAGACTTTCCACAACTGATAACCTATACAAGTTGCACCATTCTACGACAATTTCATAATACGCAATAACTTTGATAATTATGCAAATTACCTTAGAAGGGTAAACTCGGTCGCGCTCGACCCCGACGCGTCTCAGAAATCGGGGAAGGAGTACAGCTACAGCAATGCACATCTGGACACTACTAGAGCGTGTAGGCGAGACACCTACTGCAGGTCGATCACCCACAAATTCAGTCACGGGGGTGAGTCACGTGAGAAAAACCTCTTTTTTTTTGACGCTTGGGGTCGCGGACGACCCACCGTACCGTTCCAGGGTTAAACCAGGAGCAGGAACTGCCATTGTCCAAACTGTTGGAATTAACACTTGCTCCAGGAATTTGACGTATTTTTCTCCTGTGGAGCGGCCATCGATCTTGACAAGTTGGCCAGGACCATATCCCCACATCCATCCCCAGAATGATACTGCCACTGTGCCACTCATCGCTCAGTGATGGATGTGATTCTCCTGATAGCGTGTGCTAGGTCGCCGCCAACAATGCCTAGCTCGGGCTGCCACTGACTGAAACACCTTCTCATTAGTGAAGATTATATTTCTCCAATAATTTTTGTCATGCAGAAGATTTTCCAAAGCCAACCCAAGGCGACATTCCTTGTGTGCAGGAGTGAGCATTCCCTTATATGACAGCGAATCCCTGCTTCATTGACTCTTCGTCTCAAGGTCATGGGATGGCAGTTTAACCTCAAATTTCTAGTATGCTGAACCGACGTCCTCATAGGGTGCATTTCACAGGCTGCTAAAATCTGGGCATCTATCCTGGGTAAGGTTGCACGTGGCCTTCCACTTCGAGGCCTTGTTTTCACGGAGCACTCCTCTTCCCACTGGGCGATCCACTGCCTGACCATTTTGGTGCTTCTCCCAATTCGATGAGCAATATTTGCCACTGTCAATCCACTTTCCCATAATCCGGTAATTCTTCCTCGTTCAGCAATCACCTCTGTGGAATTTGCGTGTCCCTCGGGCATTGTTGTTATGGTAAAGTGAAAAATCTATATACACAAATGTATTAGAGATGTCAACTTCATTATCTCAAATACTGAAATAAAAGAATTGTGTATGGAAGGATTTTCAGCCTACAACTTTTCGGAGTCCCGCATGGCTCTGGTCAATAGCAGCAGAAGGTAGAATGTGTAACAAGACTGCCTGCAGTGTGTCTGAAGTCACTTCCTACTAAAAGTTTACCTGTCACCACTCTGGGTAGCTTAATAAACTTTGGTGCAGATCCTCATGTTGATTTAAAAAAGTGTCAACTCTATAATATTGTTCGTAGATTAAAAGTGTTCATGACCATGAAATTTTGAAATACATTAACAATACTCACAATTGGACTAGAAAGAAAAAAAAAATTCGTAGCTCGTTTACTTTGTCGTAACCTTACACCACCTATTAAACTGCCAAACAACAACCACTGAAAAGATCGTTTGATTTTTACGTAATTTAGATTGCCACTTTCCCAGTAACATACACTTTCATATTTTGTTCCTGTTTTTATTCCTGTGCTCTTAAAATAATCCTCTGACTTTTTTCTATCTTGTTACATAATATGAAATTATTTCATTCATGGATATATCTAAATTTTATATTATATTTTGGAAAAAAAAATCCCATATCGCCCACCTTCGCAAAGAATGTTGGCCCAATTACGCAATATGAAAGATCTATGAATATATGCATATGGAACTGCAGTTTGTGGTTACTACATTAATAATGCAAGTGAAATAAAAAAAAATGCACGACTTGCTTCTACAAATGCTTATTTTGTATTAACGATAGGCCACTTGCAGTATAAAACATTCCATACACATTTAAGCTAAAATGTTTTTTTAATGACCTTTGGTTGGTCATGTCTGTTGATAAGATACGATAATATATGAGAATACCAATTCAGGATTGTAGGTATCGTAAGCATAATTTTATTCTAATATTTATCTAGCATACTTCGTTAACTGCACATTTTACACGCAAACCCAGTA
>NC_090725.1:174442148-174447148 GCF_036898095.1 Palaemon carinicauda
TCGAATTTGCTAATGTATTTGGCCTTCCCCATTCGATCAATACAATCCTCAATTCGAGGTAATGGATAACAATCAGATTTAGATAACTCATTCAACTTACGGTAATCAAAACATAACCTGAAATCACCGTCGGATTTCTTGACCAATACAACAGGTGATGACCAAGGACTTTGACTAGGTTCAATTAGGTCATGTTTTAGCATATAATCCACTTCCTTTGCTACAACCTCATTTTTGAAGGGATTCAACCTGTAAGGAGATTGTTTCATAGGAGTGGCGCTACCTACCTCTACATCATGTTCAAGGACCGAAGTCCTACCCGGTATATCCGAAAATAATTCTTTATAATTAGATACTAAATTTTTCAAAGACCTTTGTTCTTCCTTACCTAAATGTGAAATTACTCCCGAAAATTTTTCCAAAAACTTTCTATTATCCGACCGCCATTCACATCCATTAAAACAATTATCATCAATACCCTCCCCCTCTGAAAAAGAAAAATGGTTATTGTTCTCAGAATCTACCGTGTTCCCAATAGTTGCCACAGGAATGACTTTTTCCCGTTCCATATAAGCTTTCAACATATTTACATGACACAGTTGAAAAGGTTTCCTTCTTTGAGGTGTCTCCACTAAATAGTTAACTTCACTTATTTTTTTCAAAATTTTCCAAGGACCTGAAAACGAAGCTTTCCATGGATTCCCTGGGAAGGGTAACAAAACCAATACTTTATCGCCTACCGCAAAGTCGCGTGCCTTGGACCTTCTATCAAAGAAAAACTTCATTCTTTTTTGGCTACATAATAAGTTTTCACCCGCAAATTTCCAAGCCTTGGTTAATTTATCGCCTAGATTAGACACATAATCCAATAAATTAACCTCAGGGACGTCTCCCTCCCAAGACTCACGAACCACATCAAGAGGACCTCGAACACAATGGCCAAACACAAGGCTGAAAGGCGAAAAACCTAAAGACTGACTTGGGACAGAACGAAAAGCGAACAACAAATAAGGTAATTCCTTATCCCATTCAGAACCATTAATCAAACAATATTTCTTTACCATGGATTTCAGGGTCTGATGAAATCTCTCCAGAGCTCCCTGGCTTTCCGGATGATATGGAGAAGAGGTCACATGTTTTATATTTAACTCTGCCATTTTATCTCTGAAATACCTGCTAACAAAATTAGAACCACAATCCGATTGAATAATCTTAGGCATCCCAAACCTGGTAAAAAAGTCAATTAGTACATCTACAATTTTAACACTTTTTATTGTAAGTAGTGGTATTGCCTCGGGATATCGAGACATCCTATCCATGATTGTCAAAATATACTCATTACCACTACGCGTCTTCGGTAATGGTCCAACCACATCAATAATGACTTCCTTAAAAGGTTCGGAAACTACAGGAATAGGACATAGAGGCGATTTTGGAATCCGCTGATTGGGTTTACCGACCCTCTGGCACACATCACAACTATTGACAAACTTCTTTACATCTGCCTTCAACTTCGGCCAATAATAATTCCCTAACAATTTGCAAGAAGTTTTATGAATTCCAAAATGGCCGGCCAGACCACTTTCGTGCGCCAATGACATTAACTCCTTCCTGTAACCAAAAGGAACCATTATCTGTTTCACAATTTCATAATCAACATTATCCACCCCCATAGGCCTACTCAACCTATATAAAATATTATTAATTATTTTAAATTTGGGACCAGTCATATCAGACACCTCCCCTGACTCGATAGGGAGTTCCCGAAACTCCTTTTTCTGGGCTTTGATTAGCTCTTCAGTAGTCCAATTTAACTTGTCCGTTAACATTCCAAGATCTACAGCTAGGCTATCACTACGATCTAAACTACTTAACCCTGGATAGGTACGGTCCTCGGACACCCCTTTAAGGGTATACTTGGACGCGAACGACCCCGACGCCAAAAAAAATTCTTGAAAAATCAGTTTTTGCAGTAACCTCCTTTTTTCTTTTGCCAAAAAAAACTTCAATGAATGCTTAAAACAACTGTAAAGATAAATACTACTCATCTGCAGAAACACTATTTATTATAAATATTTTAAAAAATTAAGTAGAAAAAAAAAAGACCTGACATAAAAATTCATAAAAAAAAGTTTATACATATATACACAAATCCTTTTAGGAATTGATTCTTGAATGTTTAGGACACATCTTGATGTATTTTGGATGAAGTCAGACCCATGGAGGTGAAGATCTGAAATGAGAAAAAAAGGGTAACTTTTTTTGGCCAAAAAAAATTGTCCAAATTTCATGAATTTTTTTGGGTACCCAAATGAAATAGGAAGTGGCTAATTTTTTTAGGGAATAAACATATGTTATCCTAAAATAGAAATATGTAAAAAAATCTTCATTATTTTGTAAATTACATTTATATCAGGGGCCATATCTAAAGGTAATTTTTTGAGTACTTGGAAATTTCGTAAAAAAATACATATATTTAATATATAATATGATATTTATGCAGGTAAAAATATACCAAAATATCACAAATTCTATAGGGAACAAGAATATATATAGATAGGGCAGCTTACAATTCGGATATGTCCACAAAATGGCCGCCAACCACACTGACTCAGACTCCCTAATCTGCCACTTGAAATGTAGGAAGGGTATGTCAATTTCAAGGTGTTATTTACTAATCTAATTATTCTTGGATATGCATAAAAATTGTATGGTGGGTTGCTGGATAGTTGTCGATTATTTTACGACTATAAAATTAAAATTCTGACCCAAAAATTTTTTTTTGAAGGGAAATAAAATCGAAAAAAAAATGTAAAACAATATTTTAGCTAAAAAAATTTGATGATATTCAATCAAAAAAAAAGTAAACAAAATTTTCCGACAAATAAACATCTAGAGGAATCATTACTCTGTGATAGTTCCTTAGTACGTAGTAATTTTGAAAGAATTGGGAAAAAACGAAAAAATGGCAATCATAGGAAAATCGAACACATACCTATATATACGCCATATCTGGCTAAAAAAAAAGATAGGCATGGGTAGCCAGATCATCTAGAAACACTTTCCAATACTATAAAAATATAAGTTTTGCGACACTACTTGCCAATTCCTTACGGTAACATGACTAAGCAAAAAAATGCAAAACAAATAAAAAGGGGCACTCGTGGAAAAATGGCCATTCTAATATACGGCATTTCAGAAAAAAAAAATTTCAGCCACGTGCTAGGCAAACCATCAAGGCATATTTTCCGACAAATAAACATATAAATGAAATATTACTCTGTGATAGTTCCTTAGTACGTAGTAATTTTGAAAGAAATGGGAAAAAACGAAAAAATGGCAATCACAGGAAAATCGAACACATACTTATATATACGCCATATCTGGCTAAAAAAAAAATAGGCATGGGTAGCCAGATCATCTAGAAACACTTTCCAACACTATAAAAATATAAGTTTTGCGACACTACTTGCCAATTCCTTACAGTAACATGACTAAGCAAAAAAATGCAAAACAAATAAAAAGGGGCACTCGCGGAAAAATGCCCAACATTCTAATATACTGCATCTCAGATAAAAAAAAAAGACATGCACGTGTTAGCCCAACCATCAAGGCACACTTTCTAACACATAAACATGAAAAAAAAATCAATAATATACGGCAATTCCTTACTACGTAGTAAATTTTTACAAATATTGAAAAAAAAACAGAAATTGGCAACCGCAGTTAAATACCCAATATACCAATAACTACGTCGTATCTGACAAAAACAAAATCACGCATGGGTAGCCAGATCATCTAGACACACTTTCCAACATTAAAAAAGCAAAAGTTTTACGACACTATTTCGCAATATCTTACGGAAAAATGACTTGGCAAAAAAATTAAAAAAAATTAAAAAGGGACACTCGCGGTAAAATGCCCGACATTCTAATATACGACATCTCAGATAAAAAAAAAGACATGCACGTGTTAGCCCAACCATCAAGGCACACTTTCTAACACGTAAACATGAAAAAAAAATGAATAATATACGGCAATTCCTTACTACGTAGTAATTTTTACAAATATTGAAAAAAAACAGAAATTGGTAACCGAAGTTAAATACCCAATATACCAATAACTACGTCGTATCTGACAAAAACAAAGTCATGCATGGGTAGCCAGATCATCTAGACACACTTTCCAACACTAAACAAGCAAAAGTTTTACGACACTATTTGGCAATATCTTACGGAAAAATGACTTGGCAAAAAAATGAAAAAAAATGAAAAAGGGGCACTCGCGGTAAAATGGTCCTCGTGGTGATGAACGACATTTTAACTAAAAAAAAAAACATGCACATGGTAGCCAAACAATCCACCAAGACTTTCCACAACTGATAACCTATACAAGTTGCACCATTCTACGACAATTTCATAATACGTAATAACTTTGATAATTATGCAAACTACCTCAGAAGGGTAAACTCGGACGCGAACGACCCCGACGCGTCTCAGAAATCGGGGAAGGAGTACAGCTACAGCAATGCACATCTGGACACTACTAGAGCGTGTAGGGGAGACACCTCCTGCAGGTCGATCACCCACAAATTCAGTCACAGGGGTGAGTCACGTGAGAAAAACCTGTTTTTTTTTGACGCTCGGGGTCGCAAACGACCCACCGTACCTATCCAGGGTTAAATCTACATCAATTGTTGACTCTGCAGCGTCAACAATTCTAGCACTAGAACGAGTAACTGCTGCTACTTCACTATCAGGGTTTATCAATATCGGACAATTATTATTCTTCATAGCCACATCATTCCCTAACACAACATCAACCTCCTTAACCGGGAATTTATCAACTATGGCCAATTTCAAATTCCCTGCAAAGGAAGGACAGATTAAATTAAAATTTTCAATAGCATACGACTTTACGGAATCAGGAAAACCAGCCAATAACACAAATTCCCCACTTTTGGGTACAAAATTACAAGGTAATGCCTCCCTTAGTATCAA
>NC_090725.1:174459648-174472148 GCF_036898095.1 Palaemon carinicauda
GTGATATTGAACGTTCTACACTAAAACTGAGGCTTGAAGAGCATTTCACGAAATTATCTGACTTAGATTCTAAAATACAAAATTCAAAGTTTTCTACTGAATGTGATGAAGCTGCTTTGTTAGTTGAGCTTGATGCATGTGAACAGTACAAAACTAAAATTCAAGAGAGCATCTCTACTTTACAAAATTTACCTCAGGTTCGGCATCTGCCTATAGATAATCAGTCACATCAGTCCTTGTTAAAGAGTCCTCATGCTCCTTTACCAACCTTCAATAGTACTGAAGGCGAAGATCTTGGGAAGTTTTTTGTAGAATTTGAACAAACCCTTTCAAAGTTTAAGTTCCCAGAATATGACAAGTTATTGTTGTTAAAACAGCAGGTAAAGGGAAGAGCTCTTACATTAATTAACACTTTGGATGTTCAAAGTCAGAGTTATGCTGATGCAAAAGCTTTGCTAGAGAAGGCTTTAGGCTCAAGAGAAGTTCAAATTTTTAATACCATAAAGCAAATCTCTTCAATAAAACTTTCAGATGATGATGATCCTTTTGAATATATTGGGAAAGTGAGCAATTTAGTAGCAAGCGTTAAGACTTTAAATATTGATGTTGACATGTTTCTTCAGTTCTTCTTCTGGAATGGCTTAAATGAGAAATTTAAGTGTCATATTACTGCCATAACTAACAAAATTAGGCCATCTCTTGCAGAGATTAGGGATAATTTCTTTGATGCTAGTGAGAGATATTTACAAGGTAAAAAATGTAAGAAAGTGGAGAAACAAAAGTCTGACACTACTAGCTTTGCTGCCAACGTTTCTTTTGACTCTAAAGTAGGTAAATGCAGCATTTGTAGTAAATTAGGCAAAGATCCAAGTCATTTTTTGAGTAAATGTCCTAACTTTGTATCTAGCAAAGATAAAAGAAAAAAATTGGAGGAACTGGGTGCTTGCTCAAAGTGTGGCTATCCTAGTCACATATTATCAGAATGCAGATTCAGATTTAATACCAAATGTAAAAACTGCAAGGGCTGGCATATGTCATTTTTGTGTCCCGATGAAAAAGGTGCTACCAGTATTAAAGAAAATCCAAATTCCGAAAAGAAAAAAGTTAAAGCCAGTAACAGTACAGATAGAGTTAGAAACTCTGAGAGTGGTAATGGAGATGTTGTTGGTAGTTCAAGCAGTAGTGTTGCTGCTATAACTGAAGTTTTAAATTGTGAGGTTGAGGGATATACAATTTTGCCAACTTTTAATATTTCAATTAAAGGTACCAATCTCAGGGTCCTTAAAGACACTGGATGTCAAGCAAATTACATTGAAGAAAATTTGGCTCAAGATTTAAATTTGAAAGTTGTAAATAATGGAGTTTCTTTAACCATTAATGGTATTAATTCCTCTAAGAGTTATAAGACTAAACAAGTTGAAATTGAGTTGCCAATTGGTAGCAATAGTTACATTGTATATGCATTTTGTCTTCCCTCAATTGATGTTTCATTGCAGTTACCTGGGTTAAATGAAGTAGTCAGTGGGTTTGTTTCAAAGGGATACAAGCTAGCAGATCAGGGATTGTTAAATTCTACAGATAGGATAGACAATATTAAATTTATATTAGGATCAGAGTCCTTGCATTGTATCCCTGAAAAGGATATAGTATTTGGAAAATCCAATGACTCCATTTATTCTGATACATGCTTGGGTATATTATTAAAGGGAGACATAAATAAATTATAGAGCAATTTAAGATTCTTGAAGCCTTGTTCTTCCATGAAGTCAAATGTGCAACATATGTTAAAAGCTGTAAATGTACTTCCAACAGGGACGAAAGAGAACGTTTCAGTAGAATCTTCATCTTTAAATGACCTGGAGACTTCTAATACATATGAGTTGTTTGATGATGATGGTCAGATAATAGAATCTGAGTTGAATAGGGCTACAAATGAATGCTTAGAACTCTCTTGTAAATATTATGTTGGGGAAGACAGAGGTCAATATCATGAAGATAATGTAGAACTGAATGACAGGCTTATAGAGTATGCTTTAGAAGAAACCCATAGGACTGTTGATGGAAGATTGTGTATGCCACTGTTATGGAACCCGAAAGTTAGTCATCTACTAGGCCGCAACTACAATTTAGCCAAATCAGTGTTGAAAACCCTTACATCTAAATTAGAAAAGTTACCTGATAAATTAGCCTTAGTAAATGAAACCTTTAAGACTCGGGAAACATTAGGCATCATTAAGGAGAATATGACTAGAGCCATTGATTACCCCATAGGAATTGTTAAAGAGCTGACCAAGAATATTTACGATGAAGTTACTGGGGCTAAATTAATGCTAGGTAAAAGTCGAAGAATTGTCAAGCGTCATGTGACAAGCCTGATTCCTTTAATGTCAAGTGATCATTGACAGCATGGCTAAAACTTTAAGAAAATTCTTTCACTGTTTCACAGGAAGACATTTAATCTGTATATATTATTAATTAAGTTTATTTTGTTTTAAATTAATGTTCCATTGACTTTTCAGATGAAAATTCAATCCCTCCCCTCAGAGTGTATAAAATATATATTTAAGTACATATTCCTAAAATATTTTGTTAAAAGTTTATGGATATTTTGGGTGATTGAGAAATTTTCTTTGATCGGTAATTACCTTACCTGGAGAAACATTCCTTGGAATGGGTAATTATCTCCGTAGTTTACTTTAGAATTTTTTTGAATTTGTTTCTTTCAATTTGTTTATTCTAATGTAATTCTGGTTTGTTCAATTAATGTTTGAGGCTTTATTTTTCCTAATCACTGTAAATAAAATTGTGCTAATTAACTGACCTCAGCCTTCGTTGTGCAAACCAAAGTAAATAGGAGTTAAAGATAACTACTAACTACCTAATTTTCTGAATATTCCGAGCCAAACAACTCCACGAAGTAACCTCGAAGTCACTGTTGGAAGGGAAAACCAGTCCAACACCAACCGTCAAGGAGTGATTACTCTCCTTCACCTCACCTTGGGATATTTCAGCGATTTATATTCTTCGTCGTAGTGCTGGACATTTCTAAACGACTCTACAACGATGGGACTCATTGTGTTTAGTACTACGAAAACATAGTGTAACACCATGAAGAACTAAATTAACTCTACACCTCGTCTGATGAATGTGGAGGCGACCAGCAGCAAAGGCTATGGAATTATCATACCCATGCTCTTTTTCATCCTATGAAGTCATTATAAGGTGGGTCATTGTATTGATTGGCACAATAGTAGTGGCATTTCTTGGTGGCTTTTATCATCCTCAAGTCAAAAAATAAATAAAGCCTTGAACTCAGTAATTGAAAATCGCTCTTGAAACTAGGTTTGTTTATAGGCTACTCTAATTAAAATTATCAATTGTCGACCTTAAATTGCTTGTTAATTGAAATTCGGCCTTTTAACGTATATTCTTAAGTGATGCCCTCATCGCATATATTTCATTTGTTAATTAGGTCAAAGTATTGAAATGGTTGGCTTTTGATTTGCAATTCTGGGAATTAATATTAAATTTATATTAGTTTTGGAGGTGAATTAAACTTTTTGATTTACCTTTACATATTGTAAACAATTTTAGTGTAGTCAAAAATTATATTAATATTTTCATTTAAACGATTCTATACAAATTCTGGTTTTCAATTTGAATTTGGTGGTTAAAGATTTACCTATCTTTTAGGTCTGGCTCAAGGTGGAGTGGAAAGCTTGGGACAGGAGTACATCTGCCAATGCTTCTAGGTTTGCTTTACCAGAAGCAATCGCTACTCCAAGTGAACTAGCATCAACTGACAACCAACTATATATAATAAATTTGTCAAGATTATTTAAAATCTACAGATGTTAGTTTCTGTATTACAAATAAATATTTTGTTATAACACGGTCGTTTGTCCTAAGTCATTTTTTCTGCTCAAGAATGAATAACGCAAGATTGAGAGATAGGAGAATGATAAGTAGCTTGAATGAATCTTTTACTAAAGTTGAGAATCTTTTTGATGAAATGGATGAACTGTTGACAGAAAGGAGTGTAATTTCAGGACTAGATGAGAACGAGGTAGATGGGATTGTAGATGATATATTAGATGATAGTGATTTAGATAGGAATAGTGTTGATGTAGCGAACGATTGTGATAAGAAAGAAGTGAATGAGTGAGTGTATGAAGGCCCAGTTACTCTAGTAGAGGTCCCGTTCCCGACTGTGACTAGGTAATGAAAAAAAATTGAAAGTCGTTGTGTGAAAATGTACAGTAGATGGATTTGGCAAAGTAAAGGGGGAGGAATGTGAAGGATCAATTTTTGTTTATTTTTACTTTCTTTTTTTTTTGCCAAATCCTGAGAGAGAGAGAGAGAGAGAGAGAGAGAGAGAGAGAGAGAGAGAGAGAGAGAGAGAGAGAGGTAGTTAGTGTATCGATTGTTTGTTGTGAGAAAGACTGTTGGTATAAATGAGGTTGTTTGTTTACTTTTAGCTAGGTTAGGACTATGGTAAATGTTTTGAAGCGAATGTTTTTTTGATTGACTGCGACTTGAGGCAGTTGTGTGTATGTGGACGCTGGATTTAAATATTAATTGATTTCAACCAGGGTTGGAAGTGTTTTGTTTATTTCAAGAGCCGTAATTCCTCCTTTGGAGAGAACTTATATTTTGAGTATTGATTGTTGATGACCTGGCTTGTGATAAAGGACTTGGAACTGACTTCTCTTTTAAATTTGGATATAATCGGTGACGACTTTGGCTGTAAGAAGGAATTTTCGATTGATGATGATGATGATATGACGATGATAACTACGACCCTAATCAGAGAGGCAGCTGTGGCCAATTGCCACATAGTGTAGTGTTAACCACATAGCTGAGGTAGTTTGCCGTTAAAGATAGTTGGCAGTGTGTGGACGACTATATTGGTGTCCATAAAATATATCTGTAAACATATTTGGTTGTGGTGCATCTTAGTTTTAAGTTTTGATATTTTTTCTCCGGGTTTATGTGAATGTGGTATTTTTATTTATTTTGTGTTGAGTTTATTTTTGTGTTGTCTGTATGATATCTTTAGTTTCAAGTATATGAATAATTTTGTTTGTGTTTAGTTTTAAGAATATAGTGTTAGGGTTATGGATTGTTTTTATTTCCCTTCTGTCTAAGAGTCCAGTTTATGATAACGTAAGGGGAAAGTTTGTGTTGAGGAGGCAATTGTTTGTTAGAGTGATCAAGGGTGTGGGGGTTGCTTTTGTGTGCATCCTGCCATGACACACACACACACAAACGCACACATAAACACACACACACATTTATATATATATATATATATATATGTATATATAAATAGTATATATATATATATATATATATGTATATATAAATAGTATATATATATATATATATATATATATATATATATATATGTGTGTGTGTGTATATGAATATTTATAATTATATTTTAAGTCATTTGATCAAAAACTTTTGGATTTATTAGCAAAAATCATGATTTAAAAATAATATTTAGGTACATTTTTCCCCACTACTATAATATCAATTGTATTGAAACTTATATCATAAAAACTACTCTATCAACCGAACAATTCTGTCTGACAGAATTTTGATTTACCTTTTTATTTTTTTTTAATGATTTTTATTATTTTCCTCGTCTAGATGGAAAATAATTGTGAAAAAAAATATAAAAAGAAAATCAAAATTTTGTCTGACAGAATTGTGGGAATTATATTCTTCTTTTCAATGATATCTTTCTCTCTAATATCGAACAACAAATAAGTGAGAAAAATGTACCTAAGTGTGAATAAGTATGTTTTTGAGTTATGAGCTCCCAAAGATTTGCAACAAATTTTCGCTTCTTTTCTTAATGAAATGAAGATAATATTATTATGATAAATTTTATTGTTTATTCTTACATAAATGCACCCTAAACGAGGTATTTGAACCCTCAGTTTACTATTCCTATGTTATGAGTTGCCAGTGTTTTAGTTAGCAGGTTTCAGCTTATACTCTTATTCTTGTTTCCCTCTTTCTTGGTTCTTTTTTTTTTTGTTCTCCACTTATTTTTTATTCTTTCTATCACCTTATGTAACATTGGCATTGCTATAAAGTTCCAGAAGACGTTGTGAAAGCACAATCTACATACGAACTTCAGGTAAATAAACACATGCATTATAATTTCTATATGTCTTTGGAAACTTTGCTGATGTTCTCGTAGCTGGTAGTTTTCAATTAGCTACTATCTACCAATGCCTTTCATTTCTGCCAGAAGTACGATATATCTCGAAACATAAGAGTAGAGAGAGAGAGAGAGAGAGAGAGAGAGAGAGAGATCATGAATTTAATTTTGGAGTGATAGCATTTGGTTGATATACTGTAGATGGCAGTTCAAATTGAGAGAGAGAGAGAGAGAGAGAGAGAGAGAGAGAGAGAGAGAGAGAGAGAGATCAACCATTATTTGATTCTAAGAGAGTTGAACATTGATATTATAGAATTTGTATAAATGGCAGCTTTGAATAATTTGAGAGCGAGAGAGAGAGAGAGAGAGAGAGAGAGATGCAAAAATAAACATAACTGCAATTCTGTCAAACTCAGTCATGCAGACGACAGTAAGTATGACGTCATAATTTAAAGACCGCTATATCATTATTGTTTAGAAAAATGATAGACTATTTTTTCTTTTCATGACCTTAGGTAACATTGCGATTGCTATAAAGTTCCCGAGGATGTTATGAAAGCACAATCTACATGCAAACTTCAAGAGAGAGAGAGAGAGAGAGAGAGAGAGAGAGAGAACTACGACGTCATCATTTAAAGACCACTATATCTTCATTGTTTGGAAAAATGATTGACTATTTGTTCTTTTTATGACCTTAGGTAACACTGGCCTTGCTATAAAGTTCCCGAGGACGTTGTGAAAACAATCTGCATATGAAGTTCAAGTAAACAAACGCATGCATTATAACTTCTGTAAGTGTTTGGAAACTGTGGCTTCTGTTATCTGAGGAGTAGAATTCGTTCAACTACGTTCTACCAATGTCTCCCATTTCTGCCAGACGTAAGATAGTTCATGCAAAAATAACACACAAAGACGATTTTTTCAAACTCAGTCATGCAGACGACACAGTAAGGATGACGTCATCATTTAAAGACCGCTATATCTTCGTTATTTGTAAAAATAATTGGATGAAACTTCTGGGGAGCATGTACGATAAGTTTATGCATACATAGAAGCAATAAAACGATTTTCGATTTCTGAAAGTTGTAATGTCAAAACCCCATGGCAGACGGCCCCCTTAAATCCCTAAGCTTTGCATTTTCAGTTAATTTGCTTAAAGGTTTTAACCACACGACTTCATCGTGTTCCCAGCCGGTAGAAGTAAGTGTGCTGTTAATAATTCAATTCATTTCCCCTTCCAGGGAACGTGATTGCTGTGCTGGAGTTTCATCCACGGCCCACCAAACTCCATTCGAAGCTCCTCGTGGCATAAATTAAAATATAATTAGCTGTTGTGCTCCCCTTTCTTTTATTAATTTTTATTTAAATGTTATTGTAAATACATATATTTGTCAGTATTCCTTGTATTATTGCTGACTGGTGACCTACCATTGTTATTTTTTTTGTTATGGCCCTTGAGTACCTTAAGCAAGGCCGGACTCGAACCAGTGGCCCGTAACATTATTGGCGACCAAATGCCAGGATTCGCTATGACAGTAATTTCAAATTAATTTTATTAAAGTCAAATTCCCCCCTTTTTCTGTCTTTAGCGACTTGACGAATCTCAATTTCCTTTCAAGTAAATTATATTATCATTGGAGTTGGAACCGTGGAAGAAAACAGCAAAAGCATTCTATTTTCATTGTTAAAGTTTTGTGTTTATTAGTGCGTGTGTTCGCACTGCGAACCGTTTTGTTTTGAAAACCACGTGGTAGATTTTAGTCCTATTGTTTAGCAAGATAGCCAACCGCGTGAGAAGAATTTATGTTCTGTTTTTTTTTTTTGAGTGTTTATTATCCAAGTGGTTAAAAATTTTCATTTATCAAATATATTGTGCGTTACGTGAATGTGTTATTTTGTGTTTTTAAGAAAAAAGTGAAGTGAAATTTACGAAATTTTAGGACAACAAACGTGGTAGACTAAAACACGTGTTAATTTCCAGTGAGGCCTAATTCCTGTGTTGGTAACGGTAAGAACACGTGGCGTTCCTTATTTCGATTTTTCTATTTACAGTAAGGCTATTTAATTTCATTTATTACTTCTCGTGGGATATTATTTTCATGTACATTTTTGAAAGGGATAATTTTCGTAGGATTGTGTAATATTGTTAACCTAAAGATAAAGGATTTATGATATCACATTCAATTTAATTTTTTTCAGTCAGGGTATAGGATCATTAAGATAAAATATTTGGGAGTGTAATTTATTAAATTAATTTTTTTTACTAAAGGGAAAGTATGTAAAGGGGCTGATGTTCTTAACGAAGCATTAAGAAATCTCAGTGACATTATTTGCTTTATTTAATTTATTATACTTTAAGTATAAATACAAACTTCACTTTGAAGTCAAAGAGTTACAAGTAGTGGTGTTGCAAGAACGCACCCACACATTTTTACAAATCCATTTATTTATGACTAGCATAGAGGGTCATTCATTGTTGTGATTCCATTTATTTATGACTAGCATAGAGGGTCATTCATTGTTGTGATTCCATGTATTTATGACTAGCTTAGAGGGTCATTCATTGTTGTGATTCCATTTATTTATGACCAGCATAGTGGGTCATTCATTGTTGTGATTCCATTTATTTATGACCAGCATGGAGGGTCATCTATTGTTGTGATTCCATTTATTTATGACTAGCATAGAGGGTCATTCATTGTTGTGATTCCATTTATTTATGACTAGCATAGAGGGTCATTCATTGTTGTGATTTCATTTATTTATGACTAGCATAGAGGGTCATTCATTGTTGTGATTCCATTTATTTATGACTAGCATAGAGGGTCATTCATTGTTGTGATTCCATTTATTTATGACTAGCATAGAGGGTCATTCATTGTTGTGATTCCATTTATTTATGACTAGCATAGAGGGTCATTCATTGTTGTGATTCCATTTATTTATGACTAGCATAGAGGGTCATCCATTGTTGTGATTCCATTTATTTATGACTAGCATAGAGGGTCATCTATTGTTGCGATTCCATTTATTTATGACTAGCATAGAGGGTCATTCATTGTTGTGATTCCATTTTTATATGACTAGCCTAGATTTCACCCATTGTTGTGATTCCATTTTATATGACTAGCATAGAGATTCACCCATTGTTGTGATTTCATTTCTTTTTATGACTAGCATAGAGATTCACCCATTGTTGTGATTCCATTTTTTTTAAGACTAGCATAGAGATTCACCCATTGTTGTGATTCCATTTCTTATGACTAGCATAGAGTTCACCCATTGATGTGATTCCATTTTTTTTCGTCCAGCATAGTGTCACCCATAGTTGTGATATTATTTTTTCCTGACTAGCCTAGAAGGTCACCTACTGTATAGTTGGGATTCCAGTTTATTTTGTCTAGCATAGGGGGTCACCTATAGTTGTAATTCCATTTTGTTTTGTCTAGCATAGAGGTTCACCCATAAAATCAGCAAAATGACTGCTGCGGAGATTCAGGACTTTGTGGCCCTGGCAGAGCGACAAGGTTACGAAGGAGAGGCATTGCAAGGTCGAGCAGGAAGAGTTTGAGAGAGAGAGAGAGAGAGAGAGAGCGAGAGCATGAATTGAAGATGAGGGAACAGGATATCCAGCTAGCACGGCTAAACCGCCCTCACCCCAACGGCACTCAAAATGGCCAAAACTTTCCCTCCATGCCTGTCCACACACTCATTCCTCAGTGGGACGACAAGGATCCTGTGAGGTGGCTAAATGAGGTGGAGTCCGTGTTTCAGATGTGTGCCGTAGCGGAGGATATGAAGGCCCTACTACTGTCAAAGCATATGGCGGGGAAAGGGAAGAATGATCATGCTGCGCTCCCCGCCGATAAACAGGGTAATTTTGAGGCTGTCAGGAAGGCTTTGATTGAGGCCTATAAACTAAGTCCTGAAAATTGGCGCCGTCAGTGGCGTGGGCTCACCAAGTCCCCCACGACATCTTGGTCTGATTGGGGTTTTAAGAAGGATAGGCTCAACACCCTTTGGGTCGAGGCTGCAAAGTGCACTACTTACAACAACCTCCTAGAGCTCTTCAAAATTAAGGACTTCCACAGGAACGTCCCACCGGCGCTCTCAATTTACATCTCTGAGAAAAATCCAGCCACGTTTAGAGCATGCTGCAAGTATGCTGATGAGTACGAGCTAGTCCGGTTCAACTCGGGGCCCCCCAGCTCAGTCCCATCGGGTAAGTCTAAGCCCCAGCAAAATCCAATCTCCCCTACCAAGTGTGGCCATTGCGGGAGATCTAACCACTTGGAAGCCAACTGTCGGCTGAAGCTATCCGGTCGGTCAACTGAGTCCACGAAGCAGAAGAATAAGCCCAAGGTTAAGGTGGCGAAGCCGAACTATGCCAGTGCATACTGCAAGGTATGTAAGTGCTACGGACACACAAAGAACTACCCACTATGTCCCAGCAAATCCTCAGCCTCTTCTCCAGCTGCCCTCTCAATCTCTATCCGGGAAGCTCCCAAAAGACAGCCCGCTGTTGTGGAGATCACAGTAGCTCTGTCTGAAGGAGATGACTCTCCACAGTCGGTCAGAGCATTACAGGATACTGGTGCAGACGTTTCACTAATCTTATGGTACCAGGTGCCTATCGGTGCTAAAGTTCAGCAGGACAATCGCATGACGGTCCGTTGGATCGAAGGAGTCACTAAGGATCTTCCTACTGTGGAGTTGAGAGTGACCACGCCCCAGCTCAGCAAAAGGTGCAGGCTAGGGGTAGTGAGCAATCTAGGGCATGAAGGCTATGACTTGCTCTTGGGACAAGACCTCCTAAGAGGCATACAGCACGTGCCCCTCAGGTGCATGAAAGCAGTTGAGCCGGAGCCCGGGACTGAGAACGCCCCTCCTGAAGAAGACAAATGGCTAGCTGACATTGACCTTGGAGAAGTACCTTGGCTAAGTGAGGTGGCGCGAGAGCCTTCCTCCTATAGCAATGAGTCTGAGCCGAGTACCCGCAAATTCAATCAGAGTTAAGCTTTGCCACTTCACACCACTGGCAATAGGGCTACCTCAACCACCAGGCCATGGGTCTCAGAGAAGGCAAGAGGCAAACCACCCCTCAGCGCCGCGACCCCAAGGAGCCAGACAGAGCTTATCAGGTTCCAGCATTTGGACGAGAGGCTGGAAGACTACAGGGCACCTGCCTACTCGGACGAGGCTGGAAAACGTATTCCTTTTCGTGGTGTGTTGGTGAAGTACATAGGTTCCCTGACCCGGAGTAATCGCGGAAGCTGTTGTCGACTAACAATGATCGACCGTCACATGTGCTGCCTCAAAGCTGTAACAACTAGGTGTGCTTATGCCAATCATGTGGACCAAGAGTTACCACAGACATTCCTAAAGAACCATAACCCTCTAACCTACTTGACTGAGCTACGTAATGGGAATAAAGGGCTCATTAGGTGGGGCATAGACCTCCAGAACTACAACTGGAAGGTCAAGCGCCTAAAGAGCTCAGATGAGAGAAATATGTTCTCCCGGCATTAGTGCCCAATGCACAGTTCCATGACCATAGCGTAGCCATAGTCAGTAGGGTAATTTAGGTTGTATGAAAAAATTTTAATTGGCCTTGGTGTCTCCCCAGGTAGATAAACTTGAGGGGCCACCTTGGCATCATTAATTTCATTTAATGAATTTTTTTTGTATTTATTTTATCTTTTGCCTGTGTCAATTTGTTTTAATTTTCATGTGTCCCACTGCACTAGGTCACTTAACTTTAACCAATTTTGCATTTTAATTTTCAATTTTGCAGTTTTAAATTTTTTGGTTGTTGCCTCACAGTCAGCATGCTTATTTCTACGAGGCACTTAAAGTTAATTTACTGTCAAAATAACGTAAAATTATGACCTTAGTTGCAGCTTAGATATTTATCCATTATCGTGGTGAGACTCACTGAGGGAGCAGTCATTAAGGCTAGTGGCTTCAGACCTTGCTTGCAGAGTTCTTGTCCTGTTTTAGGACAAAATCTCTGCTAAAATGGGGGGCTGTTAGTAATGGCGGTCATTGACCCACCTTCCTACCAAACAAAGACCCCACCAGCAAGGACTTCGTCGGCCGGCCACGAGTTTTGGGACCCTGCCAAGAGTCTCACCCCCCCCCACCATCCTATACCAGTCTACTCCCCTTGAGATCTCATTTTTCAGCCATCTTACTTACCACGTGGCGATGTCAAGATCACAGGAGAAAGAGAAGGCCTATTGATGGGGGTGTCGGACACGTGACAAGGCCTGTCCAATGGGACAACAGTCAGGCCAATCCCCCCCCACCTGGGGGCAAAAGGGGA
>NC_090725.1:174474648-174479648 GCF_036898095.1 Palaemon carinicauda
CATACAAACATTATATACATACATCCATACACAGCAACAAAAAATAATCACTTTAAAGCCACCTTTCTCTTATGACTACTGTGTAGGAAACTTCTACGATGTTAATAGCTTAACATAACTTGATATAAGACTAGACTTTTGAAGCTATTACACATTATACGCTATTCTCGTGTATTGTAGATACACTATTTATCCACCTGGTTATTGACTTTCATCTCCAAAACTTTTCAATTTTTGTTCAAGTCTTCATTTCCACTTACGGATTACAGATTCTTTTCACAACCTATCTTTCTGTCTACTAGTGACCGAACCATATTTTACATCCTTTGCAAACCTGTATACTACTCTTGCATATATAACACAATTTATATTCTTTTAGTTATGCTGTAAAACGGATTTTGAGCGAAGCGAAAAATCTGTTTATGTGTGAGATGGCCATGTCGTCCTGATGGAAGGTTCCTTCAGTAGCTTCCTTTGGATATATATGACTACCATGATATTTCCAGAGAATTAAACTAAAGGTTTTCACAGAATTCTAACTTCTGGCGCAAGTACCCTAAAGGTTTCCCTTTAGAATATCATTTATCAACAGGGGACGCATGCATTAACACGTCACATGGCCATCTGCACCCCACCTAGCGTTTACGCTTCGAGGGGGAAAGGTGGCGAGGTAACTGAGATGCCGTTCCAAAGTTACCCTACCTTCGTTACTGTTACGGTACTCGCAATGTAAACAAACCGTCCGCCATACTGTGTGACGTCACGTCCGTCCTCATTCCGTTCTAGCTTACAACCAGCCTCCGTGATACAATACAGCAGGGAGGGGCCTGGCAGGCTGAACTGGAACAGTTGGGCGGGTCTATCAGGACGACATGGCCATCTCACCCAAAAATAGATTTTTCGCTTCGCTCAAAATCCGTTTTTTCGGCTCAAGCCATGTCGTCATGATGGAAGTGTACTAGAGAATTAATGTATCGTTCCCATTTCAAGTGCCTTTTACTCCGATTAACATTCCCGCGGTCTGGTGACCGAGGAGACCGTTAAATGTCACTACCAGTGGCATTACAATGACCTGGCATCCCGCCCCCCTGGCAGGGAAGGTCCTAATAGGACAAGAGGAACATCTCAAAGTAATCTGACGAGGAAAGACTCACCTGGATTAAGAGATCGTACCGGTCTCAAGACAGATCAGAAGGGTAAATATTTGTGTAGGAACAAATTTTATACCATTAGGTGAGTGTATATAAGGTAGTAGGTATACTAACTATAATAAACTTTAGAAATAAGTTCAATAAAACAAAAACAGCAATGCAATATATTTTCATGTAAAAATAGGAGCGAAATTAGACATATATGGTAAATAAAAAAAATATTTTATTTGAAAATTCCATGGAAATATGGAAAATTATGTACAATAATAATATTGGATAATAGACATAGATTTTCTGTAAGATGGTGATGCAGAATCTGAAAGGGAAAAATTTTGCCTTTAATCACCAGTTCCTTGAGGAATGCCAGTCTTTTAAAATTATAATACACTTCATGTCCAAGAACATGTAGCACACGTGTAAGAATCTATGTCGCTTCACCTTGATAAAGAACAGTCTATTAGTGACACTAAGTGTCCCTTGAAATCACTATGTATCGCACTAGGGTCAACACAGGCACCCGTTTGAGCTAAAGTCCCGAAAAAACTCACTGTCCTACGCAGCACTAAACAGCCGGTTTCATCACTCTACCTGCTGCCACCACGAATCTCTTGACTTCGTGCACCTGCTTTGAATAGTGTTTGAAGAAAACTCTAGGGGACCTCCAGCCTGTGAAGGATCGGGGGCTTTCAAAATCCATTCCTTGGAAGAAATTTAGAGAAATGGCGACTTTCCTAGGATCATGACCTGCGGGTGTACTGTCAGGATCTGCTCTGCGAATAAAGTAGGTGATTTTCACTCTTAGTTGTTTTAATGACAGGTCACTACCCAACGTTTCTCCTTTAAAAAGCTGTCCTCCACCAAAGTCTGAAGTTCTTCGAAGATAGACCTTAAGACTCTCCACTGGGCATAGAGAGACATCTTCGTTCAGGGGGCAGATTTTTCAAGGGCCCCATCTTTTGGTCGGAAGTTAATTTTTAGCAAGAAACGTGGGGTCAGGGAAGAGGGTAAGTTCCCCTGTGTCGGCGAACTGTATCTGGCCCTCTTCTCTTGATAATGCCACTATTTCACTGACTCTGGCTCCCGAGGCGAGAGCAAAAATGAAAGTTAACTTTTTGAGTCAAGTCTTTCAGAGGGCAAGAATCGTTGTCCAGGTTAGAGGCAAAATGAAGCACCTTATCCAGGGACCAGGTGATGGGTCTCGGTGGAGGTGCTGGACGGAGTCTAGCACACGCCTTTGGGAGTTTATTGAAGATTTCGCTGGATAAATCTATTTGGAAGGCGTATAGAAGTGGTCTGGTCAAGGCCGATTTGCAGGTGGAAATCGTATTGGGTGCTAAGCCTTGTCCATGAAGGTTAATAAAGAAGGACATGCAAAAATCTATGGAGATTTCCGTAGGATTTTTTGCCTTAACGAAGGATACCCACTTCTTCCAGGATGATTCATATTGCCTTCTGGTAGACTTCATTTTGTATTCCTCTAGGAAGTCCAAACTTTTCTTCGAGATCCCAAACCTTTTCTTCACGGCTAGGGAGAGAAAATCATGAGATGAAGATCTTTGACTTTCTTTGATGAAGCGAAGACAGTCGACTTCTGCACTTGTTGGGAGAGAACTGGGCCCGGCAGGGGGATCAGCTTGGGCTGTAGCTCCAGGACTATGGGGAACTAGTTGCTCTGGGGCCACTTGGGAGCCACTAGGGCTGCTGTCCCTTTGAAGGTTCTCAGTTTGGAGAGGACTTTCAGCAGAAGGTTGGGTGGAGGGAACAGGTAAATCTTTGACCATCTGTTCCAGTCCAGGGACATGGCGTCCACTGCTTCCGCTTTGGGGTCCTCATAAGGGGTCACATATCGAGGAAGTTGCTTGTTGTCGCTCATCGGGAAGAGGTCGATCTGTAGTTCCAGGACTTGACGAGAGATGAAGGAGAATGATCTTGCGTCTAGGGACCATTCCGACTCTATGGGGCTTGTCCTTGATAGAGCGTCCGCCGTCACGTTGTGGAATCCTTGTAGGTGAACTGCAGACAGATGCCACTTCTTCCTGTCCACCAGGCGGAAGATGGGCAATAGCACCTGATTTATGTGGGGCGATCTCGAGCCCTGACGATTGAAACATCTGACTACTACCGAGCTGTCCAAAGCTAGACGGATGTGTATCGAGGGACGCGGGGATAATTTCTTCAGGGTGAGAAGAACCGCCATGGCCTCCAAGATGTTGATGTGAAACGTCTTGAATAGGGGAGACCATGTTCCTTGAACTTGCCGTTGATGGGAGTGAGCCCCCCAACCCTCCAGAGAAGTGTCCGTGTGGATTTTGAGCGATGGAGGTGGAGGTTGGAGAGGGATGGATCTTTTCAAGGTCCTTGCTTCTGACCATGGGCTTAGAAGGGAGCGAAGCCTGTTTGGTAGGGGTCTCTTAAGATCTCTTCGAGCGACGGATGTGCATCGTCTCCAGACTCCTGAGGCATCCTTTAGCTGTATTCGTAGCACTGGGTTTGTCACTGAGGCGAACTGTAGGGAGCCGAGAACTTGCTCCTGCTGTCGTCTTGAGATCCGTTGGGATTTGAGAAGTCTTCTGACAGACCCTGCTATTTCTTTCCTTTTCTTCAGTGGAATGGAAAGGCGGTGTGAGTGAAGATCCCAATGGATTCCTAACCTTTGGAACTTCTGAGCTGGAGCAAGGCGAGACTTCTTGGTGTTTATCTTGAAACCCAGATGTTCCAGGAACTGGGTCACTTTGCTGCAAGCTCTCAAACATTCTTCTGGCGAAGTCGACCAGACCAGCCAGTCGTTGAGGTAGGCCATCACTTGGACGCCCTGAAGGCGTAGCTGGTAGACAATTGTGTCTGCTATCTTGGTGAAGATTCTCGGAGCCACGTTGAGCCCGAAGGGCATGGCTCTGAAGGCGTAGCTTCTTCGTTGGAGCCGGAATCCTAGGTAGGAGGAAGCGTGGTGGTTCATTGGGATGTGCCAGTAGGCATCCGCCAGGTCTATTGACACCGTGTAGGCCTTGTGAGGCAGTAGGGCTCTTATTTGTTGAAGAGTCAGCATCTTGAATTTGTTGTTCGCAATGAACTTGTTGAGGGGGGACGAGTCGAGAATGACTCTGAGTTTGTCTGAGTCCTTCTTGGGAACACAAAACAGTCTTCCCTGGAACCTGGTGAACTTTACCCTCTTGATCACCTTCTTGTTCAAGAGTTCTAGTACATATTCTTCCAAGAGGGGGGTTGATGGTTGGAAGAATTGGTGGAAGGTTGGAAGTGGTTGTGTCCAGCTCCAACCCAGTCCCTTCTTGATGATGCTGTGTACCCAAGGATCGAAGGTCCAGCGATCCTGAAAGTGGCGGAGTCTTCCTCCCACCGGAAGCACATCATTGCTTCTGGTTTCCCGAGGGTTTGCCACCTCGGCCGCTAGCTCCCCTTACTCCTCTGCCCCTGGAGGGATGGCGCGAGGAGTCTCTGCCGGAGCCTCTACATCTGGGACGAAAGGTAGAGGACTGTCGTTTGTAGACAGGGGTGAAGACCGGTGATTGCGACACCACCGGTTGGGGGACCAACTGAAAGGTCTGTTGCGGCTGGGCGACCACTTATGGAGTAGCGGGAGCTGGAAACTGGCGTTTTTGTTGACGCTGCTGGGGTTTAGGCTTGGAGGATTTCCTCTTAGGCTGAGGGCCTTCTTCCTGAGAGGATTTCCTCTTGCGGGACATGCCCCACTTATTGAGAAGGTTCCAATTCTCAGAAGCAGCTTTGTCAACGATCTCTTTCACCAGAGCAGATGGAAAGAGATGCTTACCCCAGATGTTGGAGGAGATTAGTTTCCGGGGTTCGTGTTTTACTGCCGCGTTGGCAAACACG
>NC_090725.1:174497148-174527148 GCF_036898095.1 Palaemon carinicauda
AAGGCGTGAGAGGAGAATACATTCAAATACCTTGCAGAAACAGGAGGTGAAGGAGATAGGTCGGTAATAATCAGTGCCGGGCTTGGGTACAATTGTACTATAAGTCCATGCTAGGGGCATATATCCGTTGCAGAGCAGAGGTTGTAGAGCCAGAGGAGAGGGTTACCAGGTACTTTTATAAGTGTTCAAAGTACTGCATAGGTGGTGCTATCATCACCAGGAGCTGACTTCTTACTCCTGGCTATGGCACATCGTAGTTCTTTCTTAGTTATGAGTACATCGTCCTCTTCATCAGTGCTCAGTAAGGTGGAACTGAGATGAAGGGCACAGTGGGGTGTTTTTGTGAGGAAAGAGAGAGAGTCTTGTATATCATCTGGAAGGTTGATGGTTCGTGACTGTGCTGACCAGTTATTAATAATGTCCTGTGTGCACTGAGCAGGGTTGTGGTGGAGGACACTTTGGGGTTTCTTCTTCCCAATCCTGTTGATGAAGTGCCACATGGAAGCGATGCCTGTTTGATGGTTCATGCTGTCTGTTAATTTGTGCCATGAATCTGTTTGTACACAATTGAAATATTTTCAAACTTCTTAATTATTTTAGTTATCCTCTGTAAGGGTGAATGCAGGGTTTCCGTTTGTATGGTATTCATTAGAAGGGATTATGAAATTATGAGTGCTTGAAAGGAGTTATATTCTATAGATCACAGAGGCATATACTGATTTTGAATTTAACGGCCTAACGGCCGTATTCCTAACGTAATGAAGGTGTTACTAAAATAACGGAAAATGGAGTTGATTAAAAGTTAAGCTAAACTAAATTAATATACACCAACTGCCCCTCTCTAATATAAAACACAAAATAAAATTATATTACAATGGAGAAATAACCTTGGTAACCATTTACAATGAGCACACACCATAACATCCCTAATATCCATCATACCCAAAACGTATAGGTTTTCTATTTCTAGCTGAGTGCCTAATAGGAGGCACATCTGTTACAAGGATATCACTAGAGACCATAATAGTTGGTACACGTATGTTATTGTGAGGGGAAACATAAGCAAGGGACCCAGCAGAAATATAAGGTTGCATTATTTGTTGATGAGAAGGTATTTCAATATAGGATGATACCCATCTGGACTTATTATTGATGCTTTTCTTTGGTTTTGAATCTATAATTGACAATAGTTGATTACAGTGTTGTTTCCATATGGCACCTAATTCCTGAACATGAACATTATGCACATTTACACCTAATTTCTGAACAATTGTACCATGAAACCATTTCGCACTATCTCTCAATTTAAGTGCCACAACCTTATCACCTACCTCAACTTCATTTATTTGTCTAAATTAACATATTTAGCACTTATTCCATCTTTGAATGATAATTTTTTTTTTATCATTTAGGGACACTGATGAGGGAATGTTAGTGACAGAATGTGGAACAGTACAATAAGGAAATAAAACTTGAACCAAGCCTGCTTTGAATGATTCACCACTTTGATATTTCTTGAGCAAATATTTTATAAACCTTAGCCCCCTCTCTACTTGACCATTACTTGACGGTGGATAAGGAGGAGAGTTATATGAATAATGCAATTGTTCTCAAGATACTGTTTAAATTTACTGATGGGGAAACACGAAGCATTATCTGATAAGAGTGTGTCACAAAACCCATTGCATGAAAACACCAAATGCAAAGTGCCAATTGTTTCCTTTTTACTCGTACTATGCACAATTTCCTCTTCTATATACTTACTGAGGGCATCTACAACAATAAGACATGTTCAAATTCATAGAAAAAATGGTCTATATGAACACGTGACCATTGCCTCGATAGAGTAGGCCATACTATATGTTAATTCTTACTTGGTCTTGCTTGAACAGACTAACATAACTCACAACTCTTAACCAGCCTTTCAACATTATGATCAATGTTATGGTACCAGATAAGAGAGCACACAAAAGACTTCATACAACAATATTCCTGGATGGCTTACAAGAAATTTCCCTAATACCATCTGTCATACAGAATGAGGAATTAAAAAACGATTCTGATACGAAATGCAGCCTTTCATAATAGACATATCCTTCATAACATTCTTATATGGCAACAAGTTAGACTTAGCATTGAGAGAACCAGTGTTTTATACAATGCTTCAATTCAGATAATCTTTCATCCTTATCCATATCCTTTTGAATTTCTACTCAGGTTATATCCATATCTGCCAGGAAATTCGAGCTAAAAATTAGTTCATATGGATGACAATTATGACTATATTCAGGTAGAGTCAGTCTACTTTAACAATCACTGTCAACACTAGTTATGCCTCTTGAATATTCAAAACAATAATTAAACTGAGCTAGTCTTAGACACTAATGCTGTAACCTAGCAGAGCATGTGAAAGGTACACCTGCCGTATGGGAGAACAGTTTACGCAAAAGTTGTTGATCATTCCTAATGAGTTTTGAATCAAGAAGAAATTCTCTGAAATTTCGACACCCAAACACCAAGATTTGAGTAATTATGTTCTGCATTGTTCAGAGTATGTGATGCAAATTTTACAGGCAGCCACTGAGAGTACATATATTTACGTTGCATCAGTACAGCAGCAATCCCATAACGTAAACTGTCTGTTTCCAACAAGGTTTCATACCCTGGATTGTACAACTGTAGAACCCTGGGAGATGTGAACAATAACTCAACAGTATCAAAGCAATTCCGTTATTCTTGATTCCATACTAATCTTTTTATGCAATAATCTATACAATGTGGCCAATACGTCAGTGAAATAAGGAATAGACTGTTTATAATAGTTAGAAAGTCCGAAGGATGCTTACAATAATTGCTTTAAGTCTTTGGGGGCCGGGGCATCAACAATGGAACAAACTTTTCCAGGGTCAGTAAGCATCCCTTTACTATTGAAAATATGCCCTTAATAATACTCCTCCTCCTCATTTGTAAAAAGAAAGGTTTATTGTTACTACTTTGATACCAGAATCCTAAAGAGTCTTTAATACTCTCCTCAAGGTAACAGTTTGCTCATCAACATTAGAAGGCAAAATAAGTAGATCATTCTGGTAAATAATCACATCACTAATGTCATTCAGTAACTGTAACATAAAGGACTGGAATATACCTGGACTAGCACCTAAGCCAAATAGGAGGTAATTGCATCGATACAACCCTTCACAAGTGATAATTGTTGTATATTTCTTAGATTCTTCATCTAACGGAAACTGTAAAAATGCATGTGTCAAATCAATTTTAGAGAGAACTGTTGCAGAGCCAGCTTGTGCAATGACCTCGTCAATAGGGGGTAATGGTGCTTGCACTGGATTGAGGAATTAATTCACAGTAATTGAATAATCCTCATATATCCTTCAAAATATTAAAAGTGGGTTAAGCCCCATCACTGAAATATACCTTAGATATCTTACCACTAGCAATTAACCTATCAAGATCTTCTTTTACCTTACTTTGTAAATACAATGGAACAGGCTGAACTCTTGCTGAAATTGGCCTTTCGTCAGACAAGACATTTAAAGAGACAGACTGAAATTCATCACCTAAATACAGTTTGAATGGAGACAAAATTCTTTTCCTGACCCCATCCCACTTAGTCACATTTACATTATTTACCTTATCAGAATGATGCTTAAGATCAGGTAACACAAGTTTAGTATCCATTTTCGAAATTAAATCCCCACCTACCAGATTAACATTATCGGAATTTAGGATAAACCAGAGAATGCAATCTTAGAAGTACAGGTTGGTTTTAGAAGAGGTAGGCGATATATGAATCGGAATTTTACAGTTAAGCATATATGCGAGAAATATTTAGCAAAAGGCAAGGAGGTGTATGTTGCGTTTATGAATCTAGAGAAAGCGTATGATATAGTTGATAGGGAAGCGATGTGGAATGTGATGAAGTTATATGGAATTGGTGGAAGGTTTTTGCAAGCGATGAAGAGTTTCTACATATTTAGTAAAGCATGTGTTAGGATAAGAAATGATGTGAGCGAGTGGTTTCCATTGCAAGTGGGGCTGAGACAGGGATGTGTGATGTCGTCATGGTTGTTCAATATTTTTGATGATGTGGTGAGAGAGATGAATGCTCTAGTATTTGGTCGAGGATTGAAACTGATAGACGAGAGTGATCATGAATGGCAGGTAAATCACTTGTTGTTTGCGGATGATATTGTACTGGTGGCAGACTCAGAAGAGAAGCTTATTCGATTATTGACAGAGTTTGGAATGGTATGTGGGAGAAGGGAGTTGAGAGTTAATGTGGGTAAGAGTAAGGTTATGATATGTACAAGAAGGGAGGGTGGTGCGAGGTTGAATGCCATGTTGAATGGAGAGTTACTTGAGGAAGTAGATCAGTTTAAGTACTTGGGGTGTGTTGTTGCAGCAAATGGTGGAGTGGAAGCAGATGTACAGTCAAATGCAAAAGTCTTGTCATCTCCAGTCCCTCTCTGTCACCCCCGATATCTATAGATTCCAGAATTTCATTTGTAGAAGAGTTGTGTTGTGGGGATGGGGAGGCAACTAGCGGAAGCCAGACGCCAGGCAGCGGGTGGGCAATGAGCTGGGGGAGGACGCCAGGAAGGTGGAAGTGCTACTTGTTAGAGCTGTGAACGGAAATTAAATATAATTTCTTAGTTCCTAATTATATCATTATAATAATACTTAACTAGCAATCATGTAGTATATTTGATTTGATATTTGCTATACCATTCTCGCGAACAACCTTTTTACAAATATTATCGATATTTACTTTTGACATTGTATTTTGTCCCGACTGTGAAATCTCTCTAAAACATAAGCTAGGAGTAACTCTCTCTCTCTCTCTCTCTCTCTCTCTCTCTCTCTCTCTCTCTCTCTCTTTATATATATATATATATATATATATATATATATATATATATATATTGTGAGAGAGGGATTCTTAAAGTGTGGGATATGGCAGAGTAGGTTTTGTAGAGCTGTTACGCGGGAGGCATTTTGTTTCAAAGTAATTCACCACCGACTAATCAGTATCATAATATTTTCGGCAAAGAATCCAAATTATAAATACCTTGTATAGACCCATTTGTTGTAGTATTCTATATAACATTCTAACAGAAAAGTTATTGCCTAGAATAATGAACTTTGGTATAGTTTGGAAATTTTTTCCAGAGTGAAAAACATTTTTTATACCCAATTCACGAGTCCAATAACAAATCGTTCTTATTAGATAGAGTATCTACAATTGATATCCAACAATTCAGCATATGTGAATAAGTATTTCAGGAAACACTATTGTTTGTGTGCCCAGTCAATCATCAAGACTGTGATTCCATGACGATGGTATTCATAATCACACACTGACCAATAAAGAAAAATTGACATAGAAACACTTGGAATATCGCCTTGGATTTTCTTTATAATATTTCCACGTTGATCACTCTTTATTTGAAAAAATGTCATCCATACAGATGAAAAATATTTTACATCAGTGGAAGCACGAACAAGGCATTACCGGAGGTGATGGAATACCCGCTCTGAGGAGACAAATATTCAGAAAAGAGCTATAAGTGAAAGAGTACGTATTAATTTATGGAGTTGGATGATTATTTGGAGGGTTCACGAGCAATGATTATGTGGATGTCCTCCTTCCCACGATGTGAGCCATGGCCATTCCCAATCCACACCCAATCGTTCTAGTGCACGGTAATAGCTCCATCCATACCAACACAGTAGTTAGAGCTTGGTTAGAGCATCACCCAGAAATCCAGGTAATAAACTGGCCACCAAAGGGGTGCGACCTCAACCCCATAGAGAACCTATGGGCAATAATGGGCCGTTAATGGGACGTGGGAGACCAACGAACGTGTTAAGCAATCAAAACAAGAGCGCGTTTGAATCGTGGGTGTTAATACTTCACTCTGCTTGGGCTTATAGCATCTTGCTTTTCCAACTAGGGTTGTAGCTTAGCTAGTAATAAAAATAATAATAATAATAATAATAATAATAATGATAATAATAATAATGGTTGATGGACATCAAACTAAGGGGCGTTTAGTTTACATTATACTGTATATATGAATGATTCTTGAATTATAATTAAGATAATGAACATTTTTCTTTACTTTTCAGCAAATATTTATATTCAGTAAGCCAAGCAACTGCATTTGGTCACTGTAGTCTAGTTTTCACACTAAACTCCAAAGGTATTATTGTAATCTAAATAATGACAACTATGAAATTATGATGTCTGTGATCAACCACTTTTAATACTAACTGAATATGATTGCTTGTTAACCAGGAAATTACAGTTGGAACCAGAGCTTATTCAGTGGGAACATAGAATCAACATGTGTTCCATACCATAGTATAAGTGACTGCAGACATCCTAATCTTCCCAGCTTTCACCCAATTTGTCTCATTGTTATTAATATGCAGTCAGTAACTATCATAAAGATATTCTATCATGCAAATATTTCAAGAATTAGGTGACTTATCTTCATAGAATCTACAAACTGCAGTAGAATTCATTTGTAGTAGCACAAAAGTTCATACCTCAATATAAACCGTATCTTAAAAAAAAATAAAAAAAATCTTAACGAGACTAAGAAAAGCCGCATATACACCTAACCGAACCTTACGTAGTGTAAGCTAAGGGAGGATATAAAGAAATATGAAGATTATTTGTTGTTGCTCTCTGATGGTTGACTGCTCACACGAAAACTAGTGTTTCCTGAAATACTTGTTCATATATACTGCCTTGTTGTATACCAATTATAGATATGCTATCTAAGAAAAATGAGTTATCATTGGACTCGAGAATTGGGTTAAAGTAAGGTTTTTCATCCTGGATAGATTTCCCGAACTATACACAAGTTCATTATTTTAGCCAATAATTTTTTTTTGTTAAAATGTTATCTTGAATAACAGCAAGTGTGTCTATAAAACGTAATTATAATTTGGAATCATTGCCGAAAATATTATAATACTGATGAATTGATAGTGAATTACTTTCAAACAAAATTCCTCATTCCCTGCCTTTAGAATAACATTCTTTCGATACACAAACGCACACACACACACACACCCATATATATATATATATATATATATATATATATATATATAGAGAGAGAGAGAGAGAGAGAGAGAGAGAGAGAGAGAGAGAGAGAGAGAGAGAGAGAGAGAGAGAGAGAGAGAGAGAGAGGACTCCTAGCTGGTGTTTACAAAAGATTTTTCAGTCAAGACATAATAATTGCCAAACTAATCATCGATAATTTTTTTCAACAAGTTGTTCGCGAGAAGGGTATAGAAAAAAGACAGCAAATATAAATTAGAATCGTTATAATCATAAAACTAGGATCGGATCTTGTGATATATTGAATTTGCGTTCATACATACAATTCTGTGTTTCACATGCCATCACACCCAACACTGCTCTAACAAATAGTACTTCCCAGCCCGTCGTCCTGCCCCTTCTTGGCGTCCTCCCCTAGCCCGTTACCTCCCCCACCCCGTGGTCCTCCTTCCTAACTACACCTGAACTTCTGAAATCTATAGATATTGGGGATGTCAGTGGGGGATCGGAGACGACAGGCCATTTGGATTTGACTGTACGTCAGAGAGTGAATGAAGGATGCAAAGTGTGGGGGAATAGTGAAGGGAGGGGTAAAGAATAGAGTGTTAGGCATGAATGTAAAGAGAGTTCTGTATGAGAAAGTGATTGTACCAACTGTGATTTATGGATCGGAGTTATGGGAAATGAAAGTGACTGAAATACAGAAATTGAATGTGTTTGAAATTAAGTATATGAGGAGTATGGCTGGTGTATCTCGTTATGATAGGTTTAGGAATGAAGTAGTGAGGGTGAGAACGGGTATGAGAAATGAATTGGCAGCTAGAGTCAATATGAATGTGTTGAGGTGGTTTGGCCATGTCGAGAGAAGTACAAGAGGAAGGCCAAGGTTTGGGTGGATGGATGGAGTGAAGAAAGCTCTGGGTGATAGGAATATGAGAGAGGAAAGAGAACCTGCTAGAAATAGGAATGAATGGCGAGCTATTGTGATGCAATTCCGGTAGGGCCTGCTGCTTCCTCTGGTCACCTTGGTGGCCGCAGAGGTAGCAGCAGTAGGGAATTCAGCATGTGAAACTTCATTTATGGTGGATAACGGGCCAGGGTGAGCTGTGGCACCCCAGTAGTACCAGCCAAACTCGGCTGAATCCCTCGTCAGGCTAGGAGGAGCTGAGAGAGGAAAGGTCCCCTTTTGTTCCCTTGATTTCATGTCTGCTACCCCACAAAGTGAAGGGAAGTGCCTTGGTAAATAGATAGATACACAATTAGGAATTTGTATTTCAATATTTTCTCACCATAAATCACATTCACATAAGTTTCTCCACATAAATCTATAGCATTTCCACTGTAACCACGAAAACGGTGCTTTTTTAGAGAAATAACATCACAGGGTATGGCTGCATCTTGTTGATATATTGTAAAAACATGACTTCCACTATCATTCTCATAATCGACTTCTGATTGTTAATAAAGTAGCTCAACATATATTGTGAATCAGATATAGCCACAGTCGTTGCTGCATCCCTCGCAGTTGCTTCAGAGACCACATGCAATGACTTTGCAGTGGATTGGCAACATCTAGCAAGGTGAACATTTTTTTTTGGCATTTAATACATTTCAATTTCATGCCAAAACACTCTTTAGCAAAATATATTGTTTGCTGACCTCACCTTATACAAACATATGAAGTAGGAGCCTTCTTAATGACTTTATGCCTATGTTTCGTAACTTTATAGCCTGTGTGATGACTGCATTTTGGCTTTATATCCTGAGCATCAGCTGAAAATGTTACCAGTAGCTTCAACTTCTCAACACACTCGTTAAATGACTTGTTTTCGTTAATTGACTTGTTTTCAAAGTCTTGTAATAAACAATTAAGAATGCTAGCTGACCTTAAGCGACTCAAAAATGCATTTTGCAGATATCTATCCCGACAACAATCTTTATAACGCAATTTGATCACAAGTCATTTATGCACGGACATAGTTTTCAATTAATTCATCAGGAGGATGTTTCCTATTCAGGAATTGTACCGTTACACCTATTACACCCTTTTTACCCTCATACTGAGCAATTAGCTTTTCTTTGATATTTCCGTATGTGAAGTCTGACCGTTTCACTGTTTTAAGTATCCGTTAGACATCAGTAATAACAGTTAAAGGAAGAGATTTTACCTATATACTAACCTACTTAATACTGTCTTCTCCAGCATGCTGCTGTAAATTAGCAGATTTAACTGTGAATCTTTCAAGAAACTCTTTTACAGTTTTTAAGTTAGGATTGAATGCTGGACACTGTGTAGCCATGGTTACTCAATCTGTTTTTCCATTGTATTCATTATCGTCAATTGAAATATTTTAAACTTCTTAGTTACTTCAGTTATCCTCTATAAGGATGAATGCAGGGCATCCGTTTGTTTGGTATTCATTAAAAGGAATTATGAAAATATGAGTGCTTGAAAAGAGATAAATTTTCTAGATTACTGAGGCAGACATGACAAATTCAGAGATAATTTGTATTTTTTTTAAAGATACAAACCTTCCACTATCTATTAAGGGTATTACTTTCGGCAAAGATGAAACGACGAGCCATTAAAATTTAGTTAGGGTTAACTACTCAACCCGCTAGTTAGCAGGTGGTAAGGGTTGTAGCTGACCACCCCTGTCACTCACACACCTGTGATTGAGCTCACTTTGCTTGGAGGTAGGACTTCAAGGGGTATAGGGTCGGTGGGTAAGTTTGTATAAATAGCTAAAGGTTTGTATCGGTTCGATAAATACAAATTATCTACAAATATGTCATTTGTTCCGTAAGTGGAATACAAACCTATGCTATTTATTTGGGGTGACTTTCCCATTAGGGGGGTGGACATCCCTGCCAAACAGGCATTTTGGCTCCTCGGAGCTCATTATTTTGAATATGTAGGTACCAAATATAAGGAGTCCCCACACCTTGCAAAACCTTGCTATGCAAGGTCTGCGGCCTAAGCAAGCTGTTTGTTGAGGTAATCAGTATGACTGTCAAGGTAAAGTTACTCCGAGCCCTAGTAGGAAAAATTGTTGTATATGAGACTTCCCAATACCACCTCGCCAGGGTATGGGGACGCATCAGTATTGGCACAATACTAAGTACACAAGGAAGCATGGTAAACCTACAGTGGTTTTAGTTCATCTTGTGCAGAGAACCCATGTTGCTGCTTTCCCCAAGAGAGGAAAGGATGAAGAAATGAATAGGAGCCAGGCAAACCTTTTCACTCACGCCGACCAAAACCAGATAACAGTGCTGTAAACTTTCTTGAGGTATTATACCAACTTTTGTACAGCCAACACAAGGCCAATAGAGAACGTACCGAACCTCCTGTGGGTCATGTCCTGCAGGTAGTGGGCTCTGAACATAGTTTGACGTTTTCACACCCCAGCCTGTAGAACCTGTGTCATTGAAAAGTTTCTTTTAAAGGGTAAGGATATAGCTATGCCCCTGATATGGTGGGGTCTGTGGCGACATGAAGGAGGAGGATCTGGATTCAGGGTATGGTCTATGAACCTGTGAATCCAAGAAGAGATAGTATTCTTGGTGATCTTCCTCTTGTTCCTCCCTGTGCTGACGAAAAGTGAAGGAACATTGGGACGGGCTACTGCTGTTCTTTTGAGGTAAAACCTCAAACTCCTCACTAGGCAGAGTATGAGATGATCAGGGTTATCTGTTATAGAGTAGAGGCACGAAATCCAAGAGGAGTTGAATCGGGGATCCGCCAACACCAGATTCTGATTCTTGGCAACAAACTCAGGGACGAAGCCGAACGTTACCTCTCCCCTTCTCCTTGAATGGGGGATGTACTATGAGAGACCATGAAGTTCGCTGACTCGTTTGGACAGTCTGTGGCGACATGAAGGAGAAGGATCTGGATTCAGGGTATGGTCTATGAACCTGTGAATCCAAGAAGAGATAGTATTCTTGGTGATCTTCCTCTTGTTCCTCCCTGTGCTGACGAAAAGTGAAGGAACATGGGGACGGGCTACTGCTATTCTTTTGAGGTAAAACCTCAAACTCCTCACTAGGCAGAGTATGAGATGATCAGGGTTATCTGTTATAGAGCAGAGGCACGAAATCCAAGAGGAGTTGAATCGGGGATCCGCCAACACCAGATTCTGATTCTTGGCAACAAACTCAGGGACGAAGCCGAACGTTACCTCTCCCATTCTCCTTGAATGGGGGATGTACTATGAGAGACCATGAAGTTCGCTGACTCGTTTGGACAAAGCTAAAGCAAGTAGGGACATCGTCTTCAAAGTTATATGGTGATCTGTTGCCTGGCGTAATGGATCATATAGAGGTCTTTTTAGAGAATTGAGAATTCGAACCACACTCCATGGGGGAGATCTCACTTCCGACTGAGGATAGGTAAGTTCGTAACTCTGTATGAGTATGGAAAGTTCTAGCAATGAGAAATCTCCATTCCATTCAGGCTAAGGGAGAAGCTTAAGGCTGAGTGATAGCCTTTTACCACCAAGACTCAGAGGTGCATTTCTTCACACAAATACACGAACAACTCCACTATCACCTGAATAGTGGCATTGGGAGGAAAGATACCTCTTCCACGACACCAACACCAGAAGACATTTCACTTTGCCTGGTAGACGGCTGCTGATGACTTCCGCAGGCATCCAGACAAATCCTCTCTCAGTGATGAGATGCTGGATAGTCTTCAGGCATGAGGTCATAGCAAAGCTACAGCTTTGTGGAAGGTGTTGGATCTGTGGTTGTCTAAGTAGATTGTGTTGTGGAGGTAATTCTCCTGGAGACTGCTTCAGAGGTTGCGAAAGGCCATTCCGCATGATGCCATAAGGGAGCTATATGGGTCATTTAGAGGTTGACCAATGTTCTGGCCTTGTTGAGTGCCCTCCTCATCAGACAGAATGGGGGGAAGGTGAAAAAGTCGATGTTTTCCCACCATTGTTGGAATGCATTTTACCAGAGGGCCTTGTGGTCTGGGACTGGGGAGCAATACAACGGGAGCCTAAAGTTAGGACTTTGTTGGCTATTAGAGGACCCAAAGGCCACTCTGTACTTACTTTCTGTGATGCTCTGCTCAAGTTGTTGGTGAGCACTTCCCTCTTGGCTAGAATGAAGCCTGCTAATAGTGGTATCGAGTGAATCATGGCCAATCTTAGTATCTCTACTGCTAGATGGGATAAGGGCTAGAAAAAATTACCCCCATGCTTATTGATGTAAGCCACTACCATGGTGTTGTCGCTAATCACCACCACTGTCACCGGCCATTCGAGGTCCGTCCGTTCCACTGGTTCAATGGGAATCAGTATGTCCGGGGAGTCGAAGGCTTGATTCCACATGGACTTGAGCCGCCCTTGGAGGTAATGGATCCTGAGGTAGCTGTTGGGGCCCAAGGAGATATAATCACTTCTGGGCTGGAAGTTTTAATTTGAGAAAAGGTCTTGCGACTTTTCTCAGTCTCATTATCCTGTTGTCTGATGGGAAGGCTTTTTGTACATTGGTATCTATAATCATGCCTAGGTATACCAGTCTCTGCGTAGGAAGCAGGGAAGACTTCTCGAGGTTTGCAATGATCCCCAGATCTTGACAAAGCCTCGGAAGTTTTTCTCAATGTTGAAGAAGGGTTGACACAGAGTCTACTAGAATCAGCCAGTCATGCAGATAATGGGAGAGACTGATGCCGATCCTATGTGCCCAAGATTAAACCAGGGTGAACACTCTCTGGTGAAGATTTGTTGTCTAGGCTGTATCTTAAATACTTTCTTGAAGACGGATGGATTGGGATCTGCAAGTACACGTCCTTTATGTCCAGTGTGCACATGAACTCCTATGGGCTTACCGCATGTCTGATCGTGTCTGCCGTCCTCCATGCTGAATGGAGTTTGCTTGACAAACTCATTCAGAGCTGAGAGGTCGATGACTGGTTTCTAGTATCCAGAAGCCTTTTTTACAAGAAATAGTCGACTGAAGACACATTTGGACTCGTCATGGTCCTCCTAGAGAGCACTCTTCTTAAATATGATCTGGACTTCTGCCAGAAGGGCTAGCCCTTTTGCTGATCCTATCACATAGGTGTCTATCGACAATGGATTACTGATCAGAGGAGGGAGAGATGAAGTGAACTTGAAATAATACCCTGAACAAATCATGGAGACTGTCCAGGAATTGTTCTCAATTTGCCTCCACCTATTCCAGAATCTTTGCAGGCATCACCCCCGCTGGTGGACAAGCGATTGCAGCCATGGCCACTCCCATAAGGATATTTCCCTCCACTGGAGGACTTTGTGACTTTCCTGTCCTTAGTCAAAAAGGACTTTTCAGACACCGTCTTCTTTGCTATCGTCTTGCTCGCCAAGGTCTTGGGTGGGTTAGGCTGCTGAGGAGCTGGTGGTTTGTAGGGCCTGGATGTTAAGGCCCTATGGAAAAGAGAGTCATGGTGGGTCTTCCTCCATCTCTCAGCAGCCTATTCTATGCCCTTTGACTCAAAGTAATGATGATCCCTCTAGAGTGGAGTTTCTCAGCCTAGCAATTTCGGTATTAGGGGCCTGCTGATGGAACCTTTCAGATACTACATTTTGACATTTAAGATGGTATTTGCCTAGAAGTTTGAGACTTGTCGGGCAAGAAACTCGAGGGTGTGAATACCCGAGAGGATGGTTTCCATAGCTTTCCTGGTACTTTCTTCGGAAAAATCCTCGGCCAATACCAGGATTTCTAGGGTCCCAAACCAAAGATCCGGCTACAAAGTAGCCAGCATGGCATACTTCGTGACCTTCTCCTGATTGAGGATCTCTGCTGCCAAGAAAGCGACCTGACGGTTGGAGAGTCTCTCTATAGAAACTCCCTTGGTCAGCTCTCCCGGAGAGTTGTGGAGCAGAAGGGCTGGTAGAGGCTCGTCCAAGACCTCGTAGTACCTCCTCTGATGTATACGAGGAGGTGGGGGGTGCTTGGCAGAAGAGTCCGAACAATAAGAGGTGGAGAAGTCCAAGAGCTGTTTATACCAACCATGTGTCACACAATCGTACATAGTTCAGTTTTTGTATATATTATGCTTGTATCTTCTCTCTTCCCGCGCACTAAAAAGAACCTGAATAAACATGGCTGTTTTTCTAACCGGTAACGGTGTCGATTTTGAACATGAAATTTCCTGTTGCATTGAGCTTTTGTATATAAAGGAGAGTGTTCTATAATAAACTCACTTGGTTGCTTTCTTCCTGTCTTTGAGTCACAACCTTCTCTTGGCCCGTCACATTGGTGACCCTAGAAGTCGACTCGCTCCTCCCACCTTCCACCCCCCTTCGCCCCTCCATCATTGGTACTATGGTGGACTCTACGGAAGTTAATGCTGCGGCTCCCCCATTGACACTTTCGTCATTCGCCAGCAGAGAGGCGTTTGCTTGGTTTCAGCGCGCAGAAGTCCAGTTTCGCATCAAGGGCATGACACACTCAACCACCAAAGCAGATTATGTTCTCACGGGCGATACCCGAGGACACCTTCCCAGAAATATCTGACTGGCTTTGTGAACAAGGACACACCCCAATAGCGTATGACGCCCTCAAAACATACCTTCTGCAGCAGTACTCGCCATTGCCAGCCGCCCGTGTAGCAAAGCTTTTTCAGCTCTCGCAACAACCGTTGGGGGGACCAAAGGGCCTCGCTCGCCCTCAGGGAAATGACCAGTATCGCTCGCCTGCAACCTGCCGCAGACGGCTCTCCTCATGAGGTGAACCTACTTCGTGCCCTTTGGATATGCTGTTTACCCGGACCTATACGCACTTCCATCCCCGATGTCAATAGTTTACCCACAAAGGACTTGATGACCAAAGCTGACGCCCTTATGGACAACCACTTCAAGACTTCCATCATCGCCTCCACCCCTGATGAAGAGGACGCCTATTCAACGTCAACCGAAGCTGACATGAATGCCGGAGGACATACACGCCTATCCCGTGACGAGCCGAGACGGCGACAAAGCCACCCACCACCCACCACTCGCTCGCGCCCCAACCAACGACTTCTACAGCCACTTACTAACTCCCATCCGCCGCAGTTTTGCTACTACCACTTCAGATTTGGGGCAACTGCAAAGAAATGTGCCAATATGGTCAACGGCTCGCCCAACCCATTGGCCTTCTTCAGCAGAAAACCGTCCAAGGCAGAATTGGGTTATTCTACCTTCAATCGCGAATTGCTGGCGGTGCACTAGGCTGTCCGTCTCTTTTGCCATTTCTTAGAGGGTACGCCCTTCGTCATTCGCACAGACCACATGCCTCTGGTGCATGCCTTCACTCGACAGTCTGACGCCTGGTCCGCCCGTCAACGCTGACATCTCTCCGCCATGGCTGAATACAATTGCACACTTCAATACGTCCCTGGGAAAATGAATCCCGTTTTCGATGCCCTGTCAAGAAACACGTTGGCTGCCGTTCAACTGGGATTGTATTACAATGCCCTGGCTGAAGTCCAATGACAGGATCCAGAGTATCAAGCATGTAGGACATCCTGTACGTCCCTCCGTTGGGAAGACTTCCCCCTTGAAGACTCCAACACCACCCTCCTCTGTGACGTCAGCACTGGTAGACCGGGACCTTGGATTCCTGCTCCCATGCGCCGCCAGGTGTTTGATTTCATTCACGGCCTTTCACATCCCTTGTGCCATTTTACTGCACAGCTGCTGAAGACGAAGTTCATTTGGCACAGAATTTCTAAGGATGCTAAGGATTGGGTCCGCACCTGTACTTCTTGCCAGACTTCCAAATTACATCGACACACGGATTCAGGAGCGGGCACCTTTTCTCAACCTCAGTGTCGTTTTGCACACATTCACGTCGACTTTGTAGGCCCCCTACCCACATCATACGGACATCGTTACCTGTTTACTGTCATCAACCGCTCCACTCGTTGGCCTGAAGCCATTTCCATGAAAACTGCAACGTCCGCCTCATGTACATCTGCCCATACTCTCAGGATGGATTGCAAGATTTGGTATCCCTGAGCATATTACTTCTGATAAGGGTACCACTTTCACCTATCAATTGTGGATATCATTAGCGAATCTCCTGGGCATCACCCTACATAAGACAATGGCCTACAACCCCGCTGCCAATGGAATGGTTGAAGGTTTTCATCGCACCCTCAAAGCAGCTTTGATGTCTGACTGCAAGGATTCAAACTGGTTTAATCAGCTTCCCTGGGTCTTCCTGAAATGGTGTATGGCGACCCGTTGGTTGTCCCTGCCGAATTTTTTCCTTCTACAACCTCCTCCGACGATCTCCAGCGCATACATAGGTCGTGGGAAAATTTACTCCATACCGCCAGACTGACAAGCCCCCAGCGAAGCATCACATACCGACAGACTTGCACTCTGCAACGCACATCTTCCTGCGCAACGACACTAGCAAGCCATCGCTAACGCCCCCTTACACGGACCCTTTCCTTGTGATCTGACGCAGTCCGAAATCATTCCTACTAAACATTCGTGGCAAAGAAGACTGGGTCGCCATTGATCGTCTAAAACCTGCTTATCTCCTGCCAGATGACCCGCCTACAGTTCGCCTCTCTAGATCAGGGCGCCCTATTTAACATGTACAGTATGTCATTTTTAGGGGGGTGGGGAGCTATGTACCAACCGCGTGTCACACGATCGTACATAGTTCATTTTGTGTATATATTATGCTTGTATCTGCGCTCCTCCCTCGCACTAAAAAGAACCTGAATAAACATGCCTGTTTTTCTTGCCGGTAACGGTGTCGGTTTTGAACATGAAATTTCCTGTTGCATTTAGCCTTTGTATATAAAGGGGGGTGTTCTATAATAAACTCACTCAGTTGCTTTTATCCTGTCTTTAAGTCACAACCTTCTCTCGGCCCGTCACATGTTTTGCGATCTTAGCCGAAGCACTCTTTAGCCCTTGTGACCAGAGCAAGGCTGCACTGGCCTTTAAGGGCTTCTGAGCGTCAAAGACACAATTTAGGACCGTGTCTTTGCCTTCCCTGAGGGATATCTCTTGGGTCGGCAAACCTATTGAGAACCCTGATACGAGTCACAACTTTCCAGAAGGCATATTCTGACTCTTTCTGCTTCCCCTTTGAAAGGGAATGGGCAGGGAGGTCTCCTTCCTCCACCCCTGAGATCTAATCTCAGGTTGGGTCATGGAGATCCCTAGAGTGGCCAACAGATCCTGTGGGTCTGGAATTCCTCGCTGGAGACTTTGGAAGAGTCTTGGTGTCTTTCGACTTCTTGCGGGGGAGAAGGTAAAACTCCAACATTGAAGGCCTGTTGGTACTATCCTTCATGGTTCCTACTAGTGGTGGAGAGTTCTCTGCAAAAGGGGAGTCTTCCTCCATGGGTGGAAGGGAGGAGGCTAACACCTACCCCTCGCGAGGCTCTCTCAGCAGAGGTGAGACGGGAGAGTGTCTGGGAGGAGTACCAGGAGGGTTTGGCCTACAAAGCCTCACAGGAGTTAGCTTCTACCTGAAGATGGGATTGTATCCAAGACTCCTCTTTTCCTCTTCTGGAGCAAAGCAGCTAAGGTTCTCTGCTGGGGCTCTGTTGGTGCTGAAGGTTGTTGAGGGATGGCAAAGGCCTCTGAAGAGCGTGTTGAAAAGGTAGGTCCCAAAGTTTACACAACCGCCCTGACCATAGCACTGAATCTGGTCTGCTTCCTGACACTGTCTGAGACGCCCAGTGAAAGTTGAGCGACCGATCGTTCCCTTTGAGAAGTTTCTTCCAGAGCTGGATGATACCGTAGGTCCGCCTTTGAAGTTGGGATCTTTGAAATCTTGAACTCCCCTCTTTCTCTGGCAGTAGTAAGATAATGAGTTTGTTGGGAGGTGAATGGGGTGACCGAGACCTCGTGGACGCAACTCTGCCCTTTCTCAGTGAGAGGACCAATTTCGTGTAGGGCGTACACTTACCTTCCTGTTTCTTTGTTTTATCCTTAGGGTGCAACTTCTTTGAAGTCAGAGGATGAGGTGAGTCTGGTTCTGCTTGTAGTTGGTAATGATGTGTGCCTTGCATTACCAGAGAAGGTGCCTGCTTGCACGATGGCGAGCGCTAGAGAGCTGATGAGATCTAGCGTGCTGGTGAGGGCTGTCATGCAGGAGAGTACTGGCATGCTGGAGAGCTCTGGCGGGCTGGAGAGCGCTGGAGAGCTGGAGAGTGCTGGAGAGCACTGGAGAGTGCTGGAGAGCACTGGAGAGCGCTGGTGCACTGGATAGCGCTAGTGTGCTGGAGAGCGCTGGTGAATTGGTGAGCGCTGGCATGGTGGCAGACATTGATGCGCTGAAGAGCCTTGATGTGCTAGGAAGCACTGTCTTGATGGAGAGCGCTGAGTTGCTGATGACCACCGAAATATTGGAGAGCGCTGAAACATTGAAGAACACTGAAACACTGGATAGCGCTCAGAGGCTGGAGAACATCGGCGCGCTAGCGAACGCTGATGTGCTGGTGAGCAATGGCATGTATTAGTGAGCGCATGCGCACTAGTGAGCACTGGTGAGAAGGAGCATCTTGCGTAGCTGGAGCACGATCTGGGTGGCGAAAAGTGTCTGCTCATTGGTGAGCACTGGCGCACTGCTGAATGCTGGCGAGAACAGGCATGTTGCGCAGCTGGAGCACGATCTCGATGGCGAAAAGTGTCAGCTCGTTAGTCTGTTAGTGCTTGTGCGCGCTGGAAAATGACGCCGTAGAGACAGGGAGTCTACAGCAGTACGATGAATAAGCGAGAAGAGTGCGTAGGTGGGGAAGGTGCAAGTACACAGTGTGATGGAGAGAGACGAGCCGGCAAATGAAGCGTAGGCGATGATCACGCGCGAGGATGACACTTAGCAGGATGATGAGCAGGCAATTGTTACGCGGTTAATTGGCAAGCTAGCAGATGTAGAACTAAAGGAGACAGGAATAGAGACAGCAGGTCCGAAGGGCAGCGAGTCACAGAATATTGGCGCCTAGGATGAACTGGAGAAGGGATACTTCCTTTGGAAGAACGAACAAACTCCAAAATGGATCGCGGGTGATCCACAGGAGAGTCTAAGGCCAAAGTCTGTGGACTAGTAGTAGCATCCTTGGAAGAAGGTCCAGGTGTAGGCGAAGAGCCAAAAGACAACGAACGAGGCTGCTCCTCTGCAAAGGAATTCTGTGTTGACGAAGCCGAAGAGCCAAAGATCCTTCTCTTCACTGAAGGTGAAAGTGCACGTCTAAGGCGAAGAGGAGGGTGAGCACAGCAACTGACTTCCAGCCGCAGCATTCCTCCAAATAATAGTAGTCTCTATGAGTGAACTCCCCTTGGGGGACAAACACTCGCAGGAGGGATGCACATAGGACTTTGCTTCCCCTTCGAAGGATGTTCAGCTCAGGGAGGTTGAAGCATAGTCTACAGCAACGGCGGAAGAGTCTAAAGGGGAGGGGTAGCGTCGGGGGGATTGGCCGCAGACAATGCATCTGACACAAAAACTTCAACACAACCAAGAGGATCTACCTCTGATATCAACGAGGTCTGCACACTAGTGCCATGGCAAAGAAATTGCAGCATGTTATCTTTGGAAAACAGACCCCTGTAAGAAGGGAGAAATAGCCATGGACCCCCAGGGGGGAGATGTGGGGCCGCTTTGCTAGGGAGAGCGGCACAGTCTCTCAAGGACCAAGGTTGACCAGGTGTTAAGGGACCTGCTCTACTACTTGATGGTCTCTCGAAAGAAACCGAACGAGCAGGAACTTCGGAGGAAAGTCGGGAAGAGAAAGAAGAAGCACTGGGTTTCTTCTGCTTTGAAGAAACCTTCGAAGGAGAAAAGTTCTGCTTAGACTTTTTCCGCTATCGCGCAAACTTTTCCCTCTGGGAAGCAGATCACGCCTGACACTTAATACACTTATTATCACACCGTTGACCTCTCCAGAAACGCCAAAGTCTGTGATGATCGGTGTCTTTGGACAACAAGAAAGTAACGAAACTGCGGCCCTCAATTTCAGGGCTGCTACGCATAGTCGGCAGAAGTCAACATACGCACACACACACTGAAAAGAAGAAAAAGCTCATTAAGCATTAATGACAGACCAAATATTTGGTGAGGATGAAGCCAAAAGCAAAGTGAGCTCAATTACAGGTGTGTGAGTGAGAGGGATAGCAAGCTTGCCCCCCTTTAACTAGCAGGATTGGTAGTAAAACCTAGCTGAATTTTGATGGCTCGTCCTTTCAGCTTCGCTGAAAGTAATACCCCTAATATATGGTGTATGCTTTTGGGCTCGCCCATGTCATCCTGATGGAAGGGTTCCTTTAGGTAGCTTTCTAAGAGATATTTACTACAGTGATACTCCCAGAGAATTAACCATAAGTCTCCAGAATTCTAATTCCTGGCGCGAGTATCCTTAATATTGCTTTAAGGATGTCGCATAATATCAGGGGACATATTTTTAAATACAACACTTTGAGGGGGAAGAGTGGCGAACGAAAGGGGAGCCGTTATCAAGGTATCCGGTGGACCTCTTCTCTGTACTACTATGGGCCATCATTCCTTGTTCTGTATCATTCAAGCTAAGTGCGCTCCCATGCTTTTCCCAGAGTTTGTTACAGATTTTTAGAATATAATCATGCAATCTCCAGCATCTTCATCCTCTGGAGAGTTGAGTATTTAATCTTTCCCGTGTATAATTTTAAGGCTCCCTTCTCATAGTTAAGTTCGTATAATTTAAGTGTGTTTGGTTGAACATAGCCGACACTGGAGGCGGCCTTTTTAAGACCGCTGTCGCACATAGTAAACGCATTTTATTTAGTCAGTAGTGCGACATTCTTGGTATTTAGCTATAAATTTTAGCTCTTTAGGCCAATTATAGTAGTGAGGATATTGCCTATGTATTTATTTTATTCCTCTTCCAATATATGACTTTACTTTTCGTATACGCCGGGGACTCCGGCGTTACCAACCTTGGCCGCGGTCCTCACCGGAGTTAGGCTAACCTAACACGTTATGTATACATTAGAAAAGTAATTCCCCCTGTTTAACCTCAACATATCGTTCCTTATTAATTCGGGTGGGGACATATATCCGCTAGAATTTATGGATGAGATTCGATATTTTCTCTTTTAGAGAAAAGAGGCTAAACCCTTCCTCCCTCCCTGAGCCGCCACTATTACAGGCGGCAACCCCTATCTTTCGTCATCGCTGTTGAGTAGTAAACTCCGGCTTGACTTAGATAGTTTTACACAGTCTGTCTCCTTTGCCGCCGAGTATCCCGGCTTTGAAGTAAGATGGTAGCTCGGGGTGTACTGTCTTGCAGCTGATAATGTCGTCAACAGGGGAATCTTTGTTCCTCTGCCGCCCACGACATCATCGGTACAGGAAGCCATGCTTCCTTAGTTCACGACAGAAAGTAGGTGGCATACCTGCCGCCGCCTTTCTCCCCTGTGAACTATAAGACCCTTTCCCCTCCCCCCTCTGTCCTTTAGTGTCGGCCTAGCCGTCACAACATTCTATCGCCGGTATTTTGATAGTCATTCCGGCTTGCCGGGTTGTCTGCGTTGCTGGCCGGGACCCTACCAGCGGCGGTTAGGTTGCCGCCTCGGCCACTTCCTCCTTATGTCCTTCCTTCACCGGAGATGAATGCCCCGGGGGGAAAGACTGAGCCGGCCCTGACGGCTGCCGGTGGGAAACCCAACATACTGTTGAGAATTCTTCAGTCCTCTCTTGGCCTGCCATCCACAAACCTTGCAACCGGCAGTACAGCCGGCGGCAAAAGTTGTGGATGGATGGAAGCTAGAATCAGATGGATTCCTCCCCTTCCATTAGAACTCTCCTACACTTCCAGTTATTGTGCTAAACCATGATAATAGGAAACCCTCCTTTCCATTCTTTCTTTCTCTCTATCAGTTTGTGATGCCAGGCACTAACGTAACCCCGGTAGTATACCGATAAAACTACAGTATACAACAATACAGTAGTACAAGTATTTCTAACATATTCTGTGTATCCTATCACAGTCTATTGTTAGGACCGCATAACATGTTGAGGTTGAGTAATCCCTCAACACCCAGATGAATCCTTTGATCATCGGGACACATATAAAACACCGTTCATTATTAATATACAACAGGTGGAGAAGTTAGTATAAATATTCATTAACTCTTATAGGGAATTTAAAAATCAATATTGACCGAGGTCTCAGCGATTGCCTGGGAGAGGAAACACAGATATGTCTTTCTTATTTCCTTTCTAGCTTACTATCCTAAGCTATTAAATATAATAGTAAGTATTACTATTAAAAGTATGCATTTATATCAATGATATAAAGAACTGTATACTCATTTCAACTTTTTCCTTTACAGGAGGTGCCAAAGGTGACGTGTGAAGTTGTGTTCTGCAACCACAAGAGTAAGGACTTTTGTGGGCATAAGATGTGCAGGTCTCATGCCCCCTGCTGTATTGTATCTGGATCCCTGAGGTACTGGGACCCGAGGGTTCCTCCAACTGCTCGACCTTGCTGACAATCGGCTTTGGAGAAGTTATCCCTGCTACCACAGAGGCTAGGAATACAAAAAGGGAAACCCTTCGTAGGTGGGTAAGAGGGTTCCAAAAGAACTCTCCGGGACCTTGCCTACCTAACGAATCTCTTAGGTGCCTTCTGTTCCCTAAGGCTCAATCCAGTGCGGTAGTGCCCCAGGAACAGGACCAGCCTCCCTTCATTCAACTGAAGATCAACGCGGACATTAACAAGGCACTTGAAGGCATGGACATCCACCAAGAACGGATGTCGGAGGTGGTTCAACCACCAACGGAGGAAGAAGGATCCGTTTCGATGGTGACTGAGGACCCCCAGTTCACCGTGCTAGGCTCTTTGCTTTTGACCTCTTCAGCCCCAACTCCCCAACCGACAACACAGGTTGACAGGAGATGTTGGTAGTGTTCCGGAAGGAACAAGAAGAGATGAAGCAAGACATCAAGCAGACAAAGAGAGAGGTACAACAAGGGATAAACCCTGGCGCTTCCAGGGGCTCTACTAAACCCCCTTAAAGTATCTGACCTCCCTCACTGCTCTGAAACCAACCCCTGGAGGTATACAGAGCACATGCCCATGATCAATGGGAAGCTTTACATCTCTGAGAAGTTGGGGGCCAAATCCCTTGAAGATCTTGAATTCTGGCCCAGCTTTTCAGCGTACCCAGATTATGACGTGAGACTGCGAGATGAACCTGCATCCCACGAGGAGACGGTACCGAAGGAAGTCATTGTCTTCGAACATGACAAGGCACAAGCCACCCTTATCAAGACCCTGAAAGCAGCCGGATATACCAACTCCAAAGTCTCAACATTGAGCAAGAGGCATCCAACCTTCATTGCTCATTCCTCCAGAGCTTTCCCCTTTTCGGTGAAAGCCCTTGACTGTGTCATGAAAGCAATCGAAGAGGGCAAACACTGCCCAATTCTAGAGGAATGCAAACCATTATCTCTAGCTGTGCCCACCTGCGAGGAGAAGTGGAAAGAGGTACATCTAACCTTCTCCGTCTCGAAGATGGATCCGAAGATAGCAGGCCAACAGTTCAATGAGAACCTTCCAAAGTTGCCAGATCATCTTTTGAGAAGGGAACAGGAGACATAAGAAACACTTGCCGCCTCCTTGTCTCATCAGAACTGCTTGGAAATGTGTACAGGCCTAACTAATGCCCCAGATATGTATATGGTCTTAGCTAAGTCCCACATGGGTACCCTTGTGAAGGACTTATATGCCTTTGTCAGGTCAAGGAGGACCTGTAGAGAGCATGTGTTCGCCGCAGCAATGGTGAAACACGAACCCAGAAAGCTGATCTCATCATGCATCTGGGGCAAAGACCTTTTCCCACAAGATGTGGTCCAAGAATTCATTGCCAAAGCTGCCACAGAGAATAGGAACCTTCTCCAAAAGAGGGGCATGTCTTCAAAGAGGAAATCTTCCTCAGACAGTGGTCCCCAGCCTAAGAACAAAAAGGCAAGAAGACCACGTAGACCTGCACAACTTCCGGCCGTGACCATGGCCACAGTGCCTCAAATGGTAGCCCAGCCGCAAACCACCTTCCAGATGGTCCCTCAATAGCTGGTGGCCCAATCACCAGACTTTAACCCAGGTTTTGAGAGCCACACGACCACCTTTCGGCCCTACAAAGGTAAAGGCCCAAAATGAGGTTCCTCCAGAAACCCCCCCAAGGGGTAAAGTAGGACGCGGTTACGGAAACAAGTCCTCATGAACCTCTAAGTAATGAGAGGTTCCAGGTAGGAGGCAGACTCTATCACTTTCAGGATCATTGAACCTTCAATCCATGGGCCCACAGCCTAACCACGAATGGCCTTGGCTGGAAATGGAACAAAATTCCACCCCCTTTTCCAGAATTCTTCCAACACTCCACCCCCTTGTTGGAAGAATATACCTCAGAACTCTTGAACAAGAAGGTAATAAGAAAAGCGAAGTATATCAAATTTCAAGGAAGGCTGTTCTGTGTCCCCAAGAAAGACTCGGACAAACTCAGAGTCATTCTAGACTTGTCTCCACTCAACAAGTTCATCGAGAACAACAAGTTCCGGATGCTTACCTTGCAACACATAAGGACCCTTCTGCCCAAAGGGGCGTACACAGTCTCAATAGACCTGGCAGATGCTTACTGGCACCTACCAGTCAGTTGCCCCCTCTCCTCCTACCTAGGATTCAGGCTACAGAAAAAAAAAATTGTCTTCACGGTCATGCCCTTTGGGCTAAACATAGCCCCAAGGATATTCACAAAGCTAGCAGATACAATCGTCCAGCAACTACGCTCCGAGGGAGGTCAAGTAGTTGCATTCCTGGATGATTGGCTGGTGTGGGCAGCATCCAAGACTACTGGTCTGCAAGCGGCCGGAAAGGTGATCCAGTTCCTGGAGCACCTGAGCTTCAAGATCAATTGCAAGAAGTCTCGTCTTTCTCCAGCTCAGAAGTTTCAATGGTTAGGAATCCATTGGAACTTACAGTCACACCACCTCTCCATTCCATTAAAGAAGAGGAGATAGCAGGAGCTGTCAAGAGACTAATCTAACACAAGAGGATATCAAGACCCCAACAGGAAAGAGTATTGGGCTCTCTCCAGTTTGCAGCAGTGACAGACCCGGTGCTAAATGCACAATTAAAGGATGCGTCAGGAGTCTGAAGAAGATACGCATCAAATACTCAAAGAGATCAACGAAGGTTGACTCCGACCCGATTTCGCACATTATCAAGGCAGTGGTCAACAGCAAAGAGCCTAGCACGGACAATTCCCCTGCAACCACCACAACCATCAGTGGTGATACACACGGATGCCTCCCTGGAAGGATGGGGAGGCCATTCGCAAGAAAGGAAAGTGCAAGTGCAAATCTTCCTAACGTTGAAGAAACTATCCCCTCTCAGAGCAGTCCACATCAGACTGATCCTGTCTCTCGACTGGAACAGATGGAATCGGATTTACCTGTTTCCACCAACCAATCTCCTGCTAAAATTCCTCGACAAGCTAAGATCCTTCAGAGGAACAGCTGCAGTAGTGGCCCCCCAATGGCCGAGAGGCAATGGGTTCCCTCTAGTTCTAGAATTGAAATTAAAGTTGTTTCCTCTGCCAAACCCAGTTTTATCCCAACTGGTTCAGAAGTCGACTGTTTACGCTTCATCCTTGAGAACCAACAACCTACATATCATGATTTTCTTGCCCTAGCAGCGAAGTAAAAGTTTGGGATCTCAAAGGACAAAATCGACTTCATTAAAGAGTACAAGTCTAGTTTAACTAGGAAGCAATATGAATCATCTTGGAAGAAGTTGGTTTCCTTTGTGAAAGCAAGGAAACCAACAGAAATATCAATAGATTTTTTGTCTTTCTTTCTTCATCCACCTACTCGAACAAGGCCTGGCTTCCACCACAATAACTGCGTGTAAGTCGGCTTTGACTAGACCTCTTCTATACGCCTTTGAGGTGGACCTCACAAGTGAAGTCTTCAATAACATACCAAATGCATGGGCTAGACTCAAGCCGGCAACCCCTCCAAAGCCCATCACATGGTCGTTGGACGAAGCCTTGCACTATGCTTCGAATCTGAACAATGAGGAATGCACCCTAAAGGATCTAACACAGAAAGTTATCTTTCTGTTTGCAATAGCCTCAGGGGCTAGAGTTAGTGAAATAGTTCCCCTATCCAGAAATGAAGGCCATATTCAGTTCCTAGACACAGGAGAACTGAAGCTCTTCCATGATCCTGCCTTTCCCGCCAAGAACGAGCTGCCCACCAAAAGGTGGGGTCCTTGGAGAATCTGCCCACTGAAGGAAGATGTCTCTCTATGCCCAGTAGTGTCTCAAGGTCCATCTTCGAAGAAATTCAGACTTCAAGGAGGGACAGCTCTTCCAAGGCGAAACCTCAGGATCGAACATATCCCTAAGACAAATGAGAGCGGGACTCACCTACGTTATTCGCAGAGCGGATCCTGACAGCACACCCGCAGGTCACGATACAAGGAAAGTTGCCTCCTCGTTGAATTTCTTTCAACACATGGACTTTAAGAGGCTCTGCTCATATATGTGGTGGAAGTCATCCAGAGTCTTCTAGAAATATTATGCGAAGCAAGTACACGAGATAAAACACTTCGCGGTGGCAGCAGGTAGTGTTACAAAACCTGTCATCTAGTGCTGCGATGAACAGTGGACTGTTTTGGGACTCAACAGTGCATCGGGTGAATAAGTATTAATACCTTCTAGTGAAAATCACTACGGTGATTAATAGACTGTTTTATACAGGTGCAGAATCTAACCAATAACACCAGTGCCGTGTGAACATTTGAACATAGTGTATATCTGAGTGAAACTAGACATGTTTAGCTTCACATACATTTGAGTGGCATTAAATAATGAATTCATATATGTATATTCTTCCCTTACAGGTCAGAAATATATATAACCATGATGTTTATCTATGCAAGGTTAGAATTCTACTTTGTGATGTAAACATTTATAATTTATTTTGCTTATGAAAATAAAGAGAAAAATGTAGCTGTGTCTTCTTTTAACCCTCAGTTAATGAAATAAAAGAAACCCAGAGTTTTGTTCTATTCCTTTAAATAGAACCTTCAACATACTAATATCTAAGGCACGAAAAGGTAATCTCTAGAAAGTTTCCCTTTCGTTCTTACAGATATACAAACTTTGAATCCTTATTTGTCGAAGTCGACACTTTCCCTGCAGGGGACAGGAAGCCCTATGCTAGTTCCAAGCTTAGTGGATATGACAAATAACGGTAATGTCATATACGGGTCTAGTAGACAATATAAGGAACTCATTCAAAGTAAAGCAATTATACAAACCCACAGATTTAGTACTTTCAAGTTAATTCTCTGGTAACCTTCCATCAGGACGACATGACCGAGCACAAAAAACGGATTTTCAGCAAAGCGAAAAATCTATTTTTGGGTGAGATAGCCATGTCGTCCTGATGGACCCACCCTTCTTCCTTAAATGACCCCACCTGAAACTACTCTATCTGCGGCTATTCCAGCTTAAGTGCAATTTAGGAATGATGGCCCGTAGTAGTAAGGAGAGGAGGTCCACTGGATACCTTGATAACTGCTCCCTTTTCGTTCGCCACTCTTCCCCCTCAAAGAGTTAAATCTATTCGGGATGAGGATTGCTATGTGTTGTATCTAGAAATACGTCCCCTGATATTATGCGATATCCTTGAGCTACATTAAGGATACTCGCGCCAGGAGTTAAAATTCTGGAGACCTATGGTTAATTCTCCGGGAGTATCCCTGTAGCAAATATCCCTTAGAAAGATACCTAAAAGTACCTTTTCATCAGTACGACATGGCTATCTCACCCAAAAATAGATTTTTCACTTTGCTCAAAATCCGTTTTGTATTCCAGTTACAGAACAAACTGATTCTAAAATCAATGGCCTTAGTGATGACTTAATGAAGATGTTGCTACAATACCAGAAATGGAGTTGATTATAAGTCAAGCTAAACTAAAGTAATATACAACAACAATGTTGTAGAGCAACTGGATCATCTCTTGATAGTTGATAATAGTGCAGTCTCGGGACTAGGTTGTCTCTGAAGGCAAGGCCGTCATTCATCGCCTTCGTCTCTGCCTGAGAAATTCAATTATCTAGTGTCTTGGCACTATCACTACACTTGATATATAGTTTTCTGATATATCGTGTGTGGAAAGCTTCTCAGGAGAGTGGATGTCAGACATTGGGAGAAGGGTATTCATATATGAGATGTACATAGGCTGGTACTTATGTGGAATTGCAATGCAAGTGCGATTGTGTATTAGAGTAAGTGTTGCAGGAAGGAAATAATGGTTGCTGAGACCAATATGATCAGAGAAGACCGTCGTAACCATTACACACTTGATTTCGGAAGGTACGAGTCCGCAGGTTAAGATGTGATCCAAAGTACCACCTCGTGCGTGCGTAGATCCACCAGTGTTCAGCGGGTCAGTTGTTTTTCTGACGAGTGTATCCCAGAAGTATGTTCCTATTGTGGTTCACAGTGCCAGCAAGATCTCCCAAAACTTGATGATGGGCGTTAAAATCTGCCATGTTAATGTTACCACGGAGGGTTGGGGGTGCAAATAGTTGAAATGTATCTTCATCCTTAGAGTTTGCGAGAAGTCTGTGCTCGATTGAAGTGCGTGTATATGTGATGAGGCCATGTCTTACTAGATGCAAGTAGGACACATAACCAGTGAGTGAGGGAGCTTATTCCCTAGGCTAAGCATTACCAACAAAAGCTCCATGAATTAGAATAATATATGTATGGTGACTATATACAATCCCTTTAAGTGCAGAAAGTTTTGTTTAATTTGTAATACCACAGCACTCCACGAGATAATATTAAGCTTCACTTGGTTATCAAACATGTCCCTTGGAAGAACGACGACTAGACAAAGAGGCTGTATGTCATAGGTATGAATGGGTGGCGTATCACATGGTAAAGGTCATGTATGGAGATTATAGCAAGCGAGTCAAGTTTCTCAGTGTCTGTAGAACTGATGTGATAACAACCTGGTGAGCTTCAACGAGAGATTGTAGTGTGGTGTCATTAGTAGCAAATCTAAAAGTTAGATGGTCAAAGGGGGACACAAGACTGTCGATGCAAGTGTCCATGTTCTCTAAACGAGCCTCAATGGCTTAAAAACATGATGTAAGGGAGTCACACCGAGACTTGAGGACATCTACAGCATTAGAAAGTATAGACACTTGTGAAGAGGCAGTAATAGAGGATGGGATTTATGGCAATGCCTGCTGTTGTGTAATATGCTGGTTTGATGAAGTGTGTGATCATCCAACGCAGACTCCAGGGTTGTAACATCTCGGGCATTACCAATGCGAGGTATGAGGTGTAGGTAGAGGTAATGAATGTAATGTTGATGCCGAGGCAGTGTCAACCAATATGGTTGGTACAAGGGGTCAATGAGGGGAGGTCCAACTGTCATGCTCATCAGCACAAAATGCTCACTTTACCAGGCAGCTCAGTGTCATGAGATGTGACCAATACCCCAGCATTTGAAGTACCACAGCTTTTCATCAGGCATTCTGCGTAGTTCACAGAAGTTTATATAATGCGAGGACGAATCTGGGTGGCTCCAAGTAATAACAATATGATTGATGGGCTTCCCACAGGATATCGAGTGACGAGATATGTAGGAGCTTATGAGGCCTGTTTATAGCATCCTGAACATCTAACACAAGTGACAGAACTTCAACACCCTCGACCCTATTTATGATATCCAGGCAATGCCTCGATATGTATACAAATTGAGAAATAACCGCAGATATTTTGACTTCAGCCAATTCACAATCAATACTGAACACCTTGGTAACCTACGATAGCCAGGGGAGCTTCACATTAACCCCCAGATTGTCCTTAAATAGAAAGGCAGGGAAAA
>NC_090725.1:174532148-174552148 GCF_036898095.1 Palaemon carinicauda
CACCCTTGGGCCAACCCCCAACTTTGAGATCTCGGTCCTAGAATCTTCTGGAAGTAGCTATATCATATACATGGCAACCCAAGGGATGCATAGATCTGATATAGAATTCCAGCCTTAAGTCATAGCCATCTCCCCACTCTCTCTCTCTCTCTCTCTCTCTCTCTCTCTCTCTCTCTCTCACCCGCCTCTTTGTGTATTGTTTTAAAAGTGTTCAATTAAATCTCAAAGTTTTGATGTGACGGGTTTTTGGAAACATTCAGTAGTGAGTATTTTTAAAAATTATCTTAGACTCTCTTTTTATCTGGCCCTGTAGTAACGTGAAAGGTATTTGTATCGTTTTCTGGTTAACTATATTCATTGCGTTTTAAGAATAATCAAAGTGTGTAAAATTTAATTTCGAGTGAAACAAGTGATTGTATAGTTTTCATAAGTATTATTTCTTTCGTCTTAGTCCAAGATTTTATTCATATTTAATATTTCGAGTCGAGAGATTTCATAATTTTCAGAGTGTAATCATTGATTTTGTATTAGTCTAAGGTTTATTCGGATATAATATTTCGAGTCCAGTGATTATATAACTAGGAGAGCGTAACATTTTTGTTCAAATCTAAGTTTTCCTCAGACTTGATATTGTGAGTGATTTATTTTTGTTTTTATGTGCACTCTCTCAAAGTATTGTAATTTAAATAGATGATGCTTACTTTTGTAGAGTGTATTATTTCAATCATCAGTGTTTATTTCGTACTCGCTCGTATTCTGTTAAAGAATCAAAGTAAGAGGTAGTTTTAAATAGATCATAATAATAATTACCCAGTGTTGTTTTGAGTGTACTTGAAACACCTGTGGATATTCAGTGTTTTGTATATTGCTGTCTGGGAGTTATGTAACTGTCTTAGAGCTCGGGTGTTATTATTTTCAAGTGTAAGATATTTAATGTAAAAACACACAGGTGGGTTTGGAACTCGAGAGATTGTATAGCTAGCCAGCCATAATATACATAATATTATATGTCTGGCTCCTAGACATGGGCCATCATATAATATATTTTTGGTGAACAGACCCTTGCGATCAGACGAATCTGTTTTACATATTTGTGATAACAGGGCCGTGTTTTGATTAAAGGTTTAAATCAATATAGTATTCATTGGATTTTGTGTATAATTACAGTATATTTCTTGGAGAGGTACTAAATATTGTAAAGTAAAAAATGGCACAGTTTTTGGGGGGAGGTGGTGGTATGCCAATATATGAGGGTATAGGAAGAAAAACACAAAATCCTGAAAAGATTTACTGATCTTCTTATGGCATTGGAGAATGCATATACAAAATATTTCGTCAACATTCCTCTTACTTTCATAATTATAGGGTAATTAGTAAAAGTAGCTAAATAAACCATAAACATTGTTCCCTACAAGAAAATTCAGTATTTCTTCTGTTATTGTAAATTTTTGTAATTATTACATTTTAATGTAAAAGAAATTGTGAACAATAGCATCTGTATATCTCCATGAGTCGGACACGATATATTACAGTCCTTCGCCTTTCAGTCCTACCACAAACCTCAGAGAGAGTACATGCCTGAGTTTGACCTCTGACATTCACTCCTTTTTACGTTTAATTTTCTCGTTTTTAGCAAGAATTTTATCATTTTAAAGAGGAATAGACAATCTCAATATCTTGCTAACATAAGGAAGAAAAAAATCACTCTATTAAGTGTTCAGAAGAGGATAATATCGGTAGTGCAGAGAGAGAGAGAGAGAGAGAGAGAGAGGTGTGGATGGAGAAGCGATAGCCTTGCCTAAAATTAACAAAAGAAGCAGACTATTGAGCAAAATGATATACGTGTACGAGTAAATTATTATAAATAACTTTGTTTTCGTTTATCAATATGCAAAAGGAACATAAACTTCATACTAATCAGGATTTATTAATATTATTTTTATAAAAAAAACAAAGAAAATCTTTGAATGCCCTCTGATATTCCCTAATTTTTACGTTTGTTTTTTCGTTTTTGGCAAAATATTTATCATTTCAACGAGTAAAAGAAAATTTCAGCATTTTGGTAACATAAGGAAGAAAGAAATTCGCTCTATTAAGAGTTCAGAAGAAGATAATATCGGTACTGCAGAGAGAGAGAGAGAGAGAGAGAGAGAGAGAGAGAGAGAGAGAGAGAGTATCGTGGATAGAGGAGAGGCCGCCTTGCCTCAAAACTGCATCTCCAAGCTGCATAGGGTTTTTGCTTCTGATCTTCGGGTTTGCGATGTCAGAGAGATTTAACCTGAAAATGAGTGTTATTCAAATTCTATCTGCTCCCTTGATAATTATTACTAAAATCTGGGCTTACTACCCTACATAGACTCGATATAGACCTACAATATTATAAAGAGTTTTTTCCTAAAAGTAATTTTCTTGCCAAATATGAATTGTTTCATTATGGTAAAATGAGAATTCCTGAAAATCAAGGAAAAAATTAGGAAAAAACTTATGAAACAAAAATTATAAAAGGGGATTTATTTCATTGCTGTATAATGTATTTCTAAGATATATACCAAATTTCAATGTGATATCTTGAGAATTAAGGGAGACTGTTGAATTTGAAGTTCAATATGAATAGTTTTGAGATACGGGCGTTCGAGGATTTTCCTTATATTTTCACAAAGACAATATTAAATATTAATAAATCATATTTATTATGAACTTTATGTGCTTTTTGTGGTAATAATAAAAGAAAACAAAGTTATTTATCATAATTTAAACATAAATGAAGCTCCTTTTGCTCAATATTTTGCTTCTTTTGGCTCTAGTGAGGCAAGGCGGCAGCTCCTGTAACCACAACTCTCTCTCCTTCCCCCTCTCTCTCTCTCTCTCTGCACTACCGATATTACCTTCTTCTGAACTCTTAATTAAGCAAAATTTCTTCTTCCTTATGTTAGCAAGATGCTGAAATTGTCTTTTCCTCTTTGAAATAATAGAATTATTGCCAAAAACCCCAGAAAAACAGACGTAAAAATTAGTGTGTCAGAAGGCGTTTAATGTTTTCTTTGTATTTTTACAAAACAATATTAAAAAAACCGGATTATTATGAATTTTATGTTCTTTATGGATATTGATAAACGAAACCAAAGTTATTTATCATAATTTGCTCATAAACGTAGATCCTTTATATAAATATCTTGCTTCTTTTGCTCGTTTCAGGCAAGGCTGTCGCTTCTCCATCAAAACAACTCTCTCTCTCTCTCTCTCTCTCTCTCTCTCTCTCTCTCTCTCTCTCTCTCTCTGTACTACTGATATTACCCTCTTATGAACGTTTAATAAAGTAAATTTTCTTCTTCTTTATTTTAGCAAGATGCTGAAATTCACTTTTAATCGTTGAAATGATAAAATTCTTGCTAAAAATGAGAAAAACAAACGTAAAAATTAGTGTTTATCAGAAGTCAAACTCAAGCATGTACTCCTTCTGAGGTTTGTGGTAGGACTGAAGGACGAAGGGTGTAAATTGTAATGATATATCTTCTGCAACTCTTGAAAGTTTTACAGATGACATGGTTCACACTTTCTTTTACATTAAAATGTAATAATTATAAAAATTTATGATATCAGAAGAAATACTGCATTTTCTTGCTGGGAACAATGTTTATGGTTTATTCAGTTACTTTTACTACTTACCCTGTAACTATAAAAGTAAGAGGAATTTTGAGAAAATATTTCGTATACGCATTCTCCATTGCCATATGAAGCTCAGTGAATTTTTTCAGGGTTTTGTGTTTTTCTTCCTATACCTTTATATATTTGGATTCCGGCTGGCCTCCTTAGTATCCAAGAGTTTTTGAATAACTCAAATGTTCAGGAATTGTCAGAAGCTAATGTAACTAAAGCTCAGTGGCCCTCTATTTTAATGGCCATGCAATGAATGGAATGATTAAAGCCCAAATCAATCGTCTAGCTTAGGAAGTGTTGATAAACTTGGGAAAGATGTGGTAAGAAAATATTATAGCAGCTCGTGAACTGTTGGAGGAAGCTGAGGAAGAATTTTTCAGGGAAGGAAGGTTCAGCTGACCCACAAATTGAACTCTTGAAAGCAGAAAGGGATATTGAGGTTGAGATTTGACAAATTGCAGTGCAGGAGAATTTGTTCAAGTTGAAGATAAGGGCTAAAGTGAAGGAAATGGAAGCAAAATTATTAGAAGAGAGGGAAGAAGCACAACGTGCAAAGGAACTGGACGGGAAGAAAGAGAGGCAGAAAGAGACGAAAAAGAAAGAGAAGAAGTCAGAGAGATCGCAAGATATGCGAGAGAGATCGAAGCAAAGGAAATCGCAATACGAGATGAAAACGAGAGAAGACAGGAAGAAAATGAGATAGAAAAAGCGAGACATGCGGGTGAGTTGGAGCTGTTGAATGCGAGTGCACAGTTGGAAACGCAGACAGAGGTGACCCGTGCTAACCACGATCCCAAGTTTAATGTATCGAATGGCTAGAGGTTAATTCCAAGATTCACTGATGAAATCTTCCATCATTTTCACATCGATGACGCAATGGCCCGAAGAAAAATGGTATATGTTAGTGCAGAGTACACTGTTTAGGAAAGGACACAGTGCTTACTTATCCTTTTCTCATGATCAGTGGAAAGAGCATCAAGAAGTGAAGAGGAGCGTGCTGCAAGTGTATCATATGACCCATGAATATTATAATGAAAGGTTCCAAAATATAAGGAAGGATGAGAAATAGACTTTCTTGGATTACACTTATAAGGTACGATGAAGTTTTTTAAGAGATGGACAGAGGGGGCTAACGTGAGGGAGTTGGCTGATTTAGAAGAATTGATAATACTAGAATAGTATTTATGAGGAGTTCCTGAACAATGTACTTGAGGGAGAGAAAGGTGAAAAAACTTGATAAAGCTGCTTCTCTAAATGAAGATTAAAATATCATCAGTCGTAAGCCCTCTTTGAGCATGAAGTTTCGAACATTGTTCCAACCAAGTGTCAAGTATTTGCCAAACAATGGAAACCAGTTCAATAATAGCTACGTGAACAAGTTCAACAGTCACAGCAGAAGTAGCACCTGTACTGTTCCCAAGCAGAGTGTGACAGTACCACAGCAACAATCATCCTCCTTCAAGTTTCATGAAAGGTGTGCAGAAGGGTAATATTGTCTGTTTCAAGTGTGCCAAGAGAAGCCATATTAGTAAGGAATGTTGGTCAAACCAACCGAAAGCAGTCGCCCAAGTGATTATGGATAATTCAACTTCACAGAGTGGGAAGAGGAAGAAACAATCGGGAAAGGTTGAAGAGGAAAATAAACCAGCCAACGTTTAAATGACGAACAGGACAAACCCAAAAAGCATTGATACCTATCAACCATATATTTATGAAGGTATGTTAGCAGCAATAGACGGGAGTGAGCAAATTCCGGTCAGGATATTGTGCGACACAGGTTGTAACCAAAGTGTGGTGGTATGAGGAGTACATTCGTTGTTGGAACAGTCTTTCACATGAGACTCGGTTATTTTGAAGGGAATAGTAGGTGAAAAGGTTACCCCTAATTGGCGTTTGAAACTGCCATGTGAGTTGGTGACAGGTAATTTTGGATTTTGCTGTAAAAGATTTATTGGCTGTCAAAAGAGTAGACGTCCTCATAGGTAATGAGGTTGGCAGAGCGCCGTTTATGCCTTGTCCCATTTAAAGGAAGAAACCATTGACGTATAGTCCTACGACTGAACTCAACAAGGACTACCTGTATCTGTTTCCTAGTTGTGTGACGACTAGGAGTATGAAGAAGAAAGTGGCTGCTGTAGAAGAAAATGAAAATCAAGAGAGCGATGAACTTGGAGGATTTTTTTTTTTCCGAAGAATAGTATTCTCTTGAGGGTACGCAAGAGGACTCCTGAGCAAGCATGAGTGAAGAGGAGCTACAGAGTAATGGACAAGAAGACAAAGAAGAAATGGACCTAGAAGGAATGGAAAATTCAGCGTTAGGAGTAGGACAACATCTAAGTGATTAGGAAATGGCTGATGGGATTGCAACGGAAGGATGCAATGTTAACAGAGTTAGGAAAAGGTTTATAGGATTGCAACAGAAGCATGCAACGTTAACAGAGTTATTGTACAGTATAGTGGATGAGACGGAGGCATAGCAGTCTCCGACCTGTTATTATCTTAAGGAAAGATTGCCTATGAGGAAGCATAGACCCATCGATATCCATGGAAATGCCGAATGAGGCTAATATCGTCAGATATTGATTCCCACACCGTTGAGAAGACAGGTGATCACTGTAGCGCCCGTGACGGGTCATTTGGGGATAAGGAAGAAGACGAAAAAGATTATGAAACACTTTTTCTGGCCGGGCATGCATAACGACGTGAGAAAATTTTGCCGTGCATGTCACGTATGTCAAATGGCGGAAAGCCAAAGTAGTATATGAAGAAAGCTCCCTTACACCCGACAGAAGTGCGAGGAGAATACTTCAGCAAGGTAATGATCGACATTTTGGGACATTTACCAAGGACGAAAAAGGTCACGAATATATGTTAATCTTGATGTGTTCACTGACGAGATACGGAGAAGCCATACCTGTGAGGAACATCAGTGCCAAAATGATGGCCAAAAAGTTACTACACTTTTTTCCTAAGTTTGGTATTCCGGAAATAGTTTAAAGTGACAGAGGAACAAATTTCACGTCAAAATTATTTCAGGATATAAAGACACGGATGTGAAACAACAACTATCAACTGCTTATCATCCTGAGATTCAATGTACACCATAGAGTTTTCATCAAACTTTGAAAAGTATTCTAACAAAGTTCTGCAATGAAACAGGGAATGAAAAGAATTTGAGGAAAAAGATCATAGAAATAAGGAAATTTTCCCTAGAAAACCGTAAGATATGTTAAGAAAAAATGAAGAAAATGTTCATTATGAAAAGTAAGGAAAGACAGTTTTCAATAGGATAATAGGTATTGGTTTTCCTGCCAATAAGGAGAATGAAATGGTATTTGGACGAGCATTGTTAGGTCCAATTAAAATTTTACCAGAATAATGGAAGGACCGAGAAGAAACGGATGAAGAATATGTCAAGAATTTGAGGAAAAGGATTAGCTAGATAAGGAAACTATCCCTAGAAAACCTTAAGACAAGTAAAAAATAATTGAAGAAAAGGTTCGAAAAGAAAAGTGATGACAGACAGTTTTCTATAAGACTACAGGTATAGGTTTTTCTGCCGATAAGGAGATTCCTACTCACCAAAAAGTTCCAAGGACCATTCAAGATTACGGAAGAAGGTAGAAGGAAAAGTCAGAGGAAAGTACACGTTAACCTACTGAAACCCTACTTAAGCGAAAACGAGACCGAAGCTCCACAAGTGTTTATGGGGCAAACCATACCATCCACGGAAGACGACGAAAGATTTGAGGTAGGGGCAGTAAGCAAAGTGATCAATTCGTCTATCATTCTGAACTCGGAAGAGAAATTAACTTATTTGGACCAGGAGCAACAAGAGGAATAAAGCCGATTAATTAGAAGTTTCCCTGAAATTGTCTTGGACGTCCCAAAACAAACCAACCTGACGAAGCATGAGATACACCTCAAAACAACGGAAAGACCATTTGAACAACATGCTTGTCGACTGTCGTCGTATCACCGAGAAGTCATGAGAAAAGAAGTGGACTATTTGTTACAAAATGGATTAGGCGAACAAAGCTCTGGCCCTTTGAACAACATGCTTATCGACTGTCGTCGTATCACCGAGAAGTCATGAGAAAAGAAGTGGACTATTTGTTACAAAATGGATTAGGCGAACAAAGCTCTGGCCCTTACAGTTAGTCCTCCATGCTTGGTCGTGAAAAAACTGGACGGATCTTTCCAGATGTGTACGGACTACCGAAAGTTAAATTCCATCAGTGTGGCCGATAATCATCCATTGTCGCTCATTGACCTACTACTCGACAATATCGGGCAAGCGAGTTTTGTCTTCAAGATCGACTTGTTAAAGGGCTATTGTCAAATTCCTTTTGGACGACAACACAAAATTGCTATCAACTTTTATAACCTTGGTTGGGTTATATCAATACACTTTCATGCCATTTGGTCTAATGAGCGCCCCCGCTACTTTTCAACGTGTGATGGATAACCTTCTAAGCTGGTCTTCAGGAGAATAGAATATTTTATTCAGGTATTTTATTTGTGTACTTAAGAAATGTAAAACCTTCTCGTAAGTTGTTTTCCACTCACGTTGGATTAAGTAATGTATGTAAATTACATGAGATTGTCGTCATTAATTTAATTGTATTTTCATTCAGTTTAAGAAATACAAAGCCTGTGCGTAAGGTGAGTTCCACTCACGTTGGATTAAGTAATGTATGTAAATTACATAAGGAGTAGGAGTGCATCTCGACGATATTGTGGTATATTCATCGACCTGGGAAGAGCATCTCTGAATCCTGAAGAAGGTGTTTCAAAAGCTGCGAGGAGCATACCTGACGATAAATCTGGAGAAGAGCAAATTTGGAAAGGCAACAGTTCGGTATTAGGGATTTGAAATAGGACGAGGACTAATCAGCCTTGTAGCTGCTAAGGTCGAAGGAATAAGGGAAGCATCCCCCTCCCCCCCCTAAATGATGAAGCAGTAACAATGACTTTTTAGGGATGGCAGGATTCTATTGACGTTTTTGCCAAACATTTCGTCTGTAGTCGCTTCATTGACAGATTTGACAAGCCCCAAGAAAACATTTGCATGGACACGTGAGTGCCAGGAATCCTTCGACAAGATAAAGGCTATATTAACTTTGAAATCAATACTGCGAGCACTTGATATCAACAAGAAATTCCTTATCCAAGTGGATGCATCGGATAATGGGACTGGAGCTGTCTTTTTGCAATAAGATGCGGAAGGAATTCTTCATCCTGTTTGTTATATGCCGTCGAAGCTGAAGAAACATTAGCAAGCCTAATCATCAGTTGAAAAGGAACTAGAAGGGTTAGTCACAGCGATAAACAAGTTTGAGGTCTATGTGAATTGACCATAATATGGAGAGATTAAAATCCATTAACTTTTGTTAATAAAATGAAAAATAATAATCAAAGGTTAACCAGGTGGTCATTATGTTTGTTACTGTATTTTATTAATTTGACGCATATATCAGATGAAATAATGTGGTTGAAGATTTTTCATCTTGGGCTGAGTCGATGAATTTAGGCCTGGTATAAATAATATTTTTTTGGGGAGCTATCTTGTGAAGCTAGTCTAGTGTATAGTAAATACAGTACTTTATTAATGATCTTTTTATGTATTAATTTTTGGATTGATGAGGTGGTTAGCCAGGCCGTAAGATCAATTCCTCTCAAGTAGACGTAAGTTTTGTATGTAAATAAGGTAAGACTTTCGTTGTTAATTTATTTGTATTCTTATTCAAGATATTTTTAAAAATTAACTTTCTATTTCACATATTCTTTTTTACGAAGTCTTACGTAAATTGTTTGAGAGTGTTGTGTAACCATATGAGATTAGGAAATGGGCATATGTACATGTTTTTATCTTTTTGAATTTTTATTTGGTATTGTGTCATGTTTGAGAAAAAAAACTATTCTTATTTTGCCATCTGCTTTGGTAGGTTCTCGAATACCTTAGTGTTAGATGTTGTCTTTTTTTTTTATTTCTGAGGACAAAGGTGGTCGGAGCTAGCTGAGAGTGTCATCTCGCTGAGGCATTGGTATGCGCAGAGTCAATACAAATATGACTCTGGGTACGCGTCTGAGAGAGTAATTTTTGGAAAACTTACACCGTTAGGACAACCCCCAAACTTCCAGATCTCTGTCCTAGAATCTTTTGGAGGTAGCTAAGTCATATATATAGCGACTCCGGGATGCATAGATCAGATAGAGAATTCCAGCCTTAAGTCATAGCCATCTCCCTCTCTTGCTTACAAGCTTCTCTGTGTATTGTTTTAATAGTGTTTTGTTAAATCTCAAAGTTTTGGTGTGATGGTATTTTGCAAACATAGTGAGTATTTATAAAAAATCTCCTAGAGGTTTTGTAACTGACCTTGTAGTAACGTGAAAGGTATTTATATTGCTATCTGGTTAACTATATTAATTGAGCGTTATGACTACTTAAGTAGTGTTTATCCTTTTAAGTTTAGTCTCATGTCCTTGGAAAACACTCTCTGTCCTAATAACACTTATTTATTGTCTCTGCATTTTCATTAAACATTATCTTAGTTCTTTTCATGATAATCTTTAGTCATACATTTAAGTTTTATCAACTCAAATCTAGAATTTTTTGTAATTCCTTCCATTATTCACTGAATAGAATTAAGTCATCGGTAAATCTTAGGGTGTTAAGGTATTCCCCATTAATGTTAATTCCCACATTTTCCCAAACCAAATTGTTAAACGCTTCTAGGTATGCTGTGAATAATTCAAGAGAGATAGGTTTTCCTTGTTTAAATATTTTTTTTTTCCAATGGGAATTTCTCAATAAATTTATGTAGTTTTAGGATCTTCATTTATTTCTTGTCTTTGAAGAGGCTTCATTACTGTTAAAGTTTTGATAGAATCAAAAGCTTTTCATAGTCTTTAAATGCCATACACAGCGGTTTGTCATTTTTCCATCAGTTGGTTAATTACATCGATATGGTCAGTAGTTGAATATAAGCTTTTCTAAAACCTGGCTGCTCACTTGGCCGATTAAAGTTTAGCTTTCGTTCCATTTTCCTAATATGATTTTCTAGATATTTCAAATATTATTAAGAGTAAACTTATTTGTGTGGTAATTTAATATAATGAAATAACATTTTTCCAAGCTGAAGGTATAGAACAGTTTTGCAAACATCTTGTGTAAAATCAGTGAAATTGACTACTATGAAATATTCTCCATTTGTTATTAAATCAGTTGTTAAGCTATCTTTTCCTGCTGTTTTGTCTCTTTTCATGCCCTTTAAGGCTTCCTTTATTTTTACTGTTACTTTCGGTGCCAGCTCAGGGGTTTCATTGTTTTTATTGGTAAAGTTATTTTTTTATATCATTATTGTATGCCATTGTATAGAAATCTTCTGCAGTTTTAATTAATCCATCCCTCTGTTGATGCATCCATTTTCCTCCATTGAAGCACATATCCACGGGCATCCTATTCCAAGTCCTCTTCTCATTAACTTGATGCTTTTTCCTTTCATTAGTGTTTCCTAAATTCTGGTCTGATTGCGTTTACAAATGTCTAGGATTTTTTTATCTATTATTGTTTTGGATAGTTCTGGTAATTCTATTTTATTTCATTTTGTTTTTATTCTCATTGTTATTTTTCCTTATCGGATATTTGATGTTTTCTGATAGTTCTCCTTAATCATATTTTGGAACTTTTCCACAGATCTCATGTGCTGATTCAAGTACAAATTTTGTAAAATTACTATTCCTTTCGTCTTGATTTTCTTTCATTTCATTCCGTGGCTAGATTACCTATTTATTATTGCTAAACTGAACTCATACTTTTCTCTTACGAAAGGAGTTTTTTATTTTCTTTTCTATTTTTTTTCCTTAGATCTAGACAAATTTTACATCCCATAATTCAATGGTCAATTAACTTAAATTTGTTTAAACTTACATTGTCAAGTTAATTAACTTTTCCACTGTTACTAAAATCTATTTCGTTTTTCCTTTCTAGATTTAGGCTTCTCCATGTCCATTTTCTATATTTATTTTTTACAAAAAAAGAAAAAAAAAAAAAAAAGAACCTGTTCATGATTATTAAATTGTTTTATTTAGAAAATTTAACAATCATGTCTTCCATATTGATCTTGCACCATCTACAAATTTCCTTACAGCGGATTCCCGTCTTGTTTTGTCCTAAAGGATTTATTAATTGATAATCCGTTATCTAGTATACTGACATCTATAGTCATTGAGACCGATGTTTTTTGTTATAAATAAATAAATGAATGGTATGCCAGTTTAAAAAAGTAAAACAGAGAACATCCTTATAACAGTTAAATATTCTTCAAAAGACCTGCTTCCGGAATAAATTTAAAAATACCATTAATATGGTGCGACACATCATGTCCGAGAATTTTTGGCAAGGATGAACCTGACATCCTCACCTCGAGCGTCAGACAAATGTCTATTTCTTTCGGTACTATAAGTGGGCATTTGATTAACAAATGTCTCACTGTTAACGGTACCCAACAGTCGTCGCAATTTGGTTGGTGTTGGCCATTTAGCAGAAACTCGTGTGTCAACCGAGTGTGACCAATGCGGAGACGACAAAGGGACGTGTCCCATTATTGGGGCATCATGTTATATTTTAATGGATATATGACATTTGTTATTTCTCTCATTTTATTGCCATCTAGACTATCCTAGTGCTGTTGCCAATTATTATAAAACAATTTCTTGATAGTAGGTAGGAAGTTATTACAGGGAATGAGATACCAACTTGATAGCAGCTCGGATGTGGTATTCTTTGCCAGTATATCTGCCTTTTCATTTCCAGATACACCTACATGTGCTGGAACCCAATAAAATCGAACTGACATACCTCTTAGTCCAGCAATAAAAAGCCATTCTAAATTCTTTAAAACTGAAAGGTTACCAGAATTAAAAACCTCTACAATAAACCATTACTATGTACTCTAAATCCAATACCAGCATCAGATTTGGAGCCATCAGTATATATAAAAGTTGATTCCATATGTTCTGCAACATGTTCCATAAAAAGAGACCTAGCTTCTAATTCAGGCATATTCTTTATAAGACCAATAAAATATTTACAAAAAGATATCTCGGGTAATTTCCATGGAGAGGTTGATGATATCTTGGAAGGAAGCACCTCATTTCTAGTTGTATCAAGACTGTCCAATAATTGTTTCACCTGAAAACCATAAGGTTGAGGAGATTTATGGTGCATCTCCAAGTATTTTGAGTGCGTTACAAGGCTTGCAGCCTGAAATGTTAAGAAATTAGGGAGTCTATGCAACCTAAACCAATACCTAACAATAGATGACTTTCGGTAAAGGTCTAAATGTAACTCTCCGGCGTCAATAAAGAGGCCTGAGATATGTGAAGTTCTAAAGGCTCCTGTGGCCAATCTGATGAATAGAATCTAAAATCTTTAGTTGACATGGGGTGACTGAGGAGTGTATTTCACATCCATAACTAATTTTTGAAAAAATTAAGGCCTTGTATAATTTTAAAATAGTTTTGCGGTCTGCTATCCTCGATCTGTGGGACCAAACTTTTAAAAGATTCAGAGCTTGAAAACTCTTTGCTTCTAAAGATTTCAAGTGAGAAACCCATGTAACCCTACAATCAAATATCAATCCTAAACATCAAGCTTAGCTTACATATGGGATCCATTGACCTTTGATGTATATATCAGGGTCTGGATGTAGTCCACGAATACGACAGAAATGGACAACAGTAGTCTTGTTTGTTGAAAACTTAAATCCATTCATATTAGCCCACTGAATAATTTTCTCAATTGAGAGTTGTAGCTTTCTCTGAATCACCAACATTCTAGATCCAGCGAATGATATGGAGAGATCATCGACAAATAGTGTTTAGAAAATATCTTGAGGAATGACAGAGGATATCCCATTAATTGCTAGTGCAAATAGAGTTACACTTAGCACACTACCTTGTGGAACTCTTTCTTCCTGACATTTTCTCTCCGATAGTATCCCCAACTATCATTTAAACAAAATTATGTGAAATGAATGACTGAATGATGGTAGCTCTCCTCGTCCCAAATTATGAATGATTTTAAGATTATATATCTCCATGCAGTATCATATGCCATCACCTAAAGCAAAATAAAATCTTATGTTTTTAATATATCTCCAGATCTTCATGAAAAAATTCTCTTTCTTCCTTTGTGTTGGATGCTGTTGGTGAATAATTTTGAATGATCTTCAATTTATAATTTTATTTATTTTCGTAATCAATCCTGTAATTTTATCACTAACAGGCCTACTATGTAAATCTTCTGTTACTTCCCTGCCAATTTTCCTTAATAAGAAAACCCACTCCATTTTCTTTGATTCTTTCATGTCCTCTAATGAAATCAATAGGACCCTCTTTTATCTCTACATGATTTCCCAGTTACTCTAATTCAACTCAATCCTATTTCATTCCGATTTATTTATTTCAGCTCTTCTGGTAACAGAAAGATCTTTCCTAGACAGGTTAATGACATTGAACGGTGCAAGGTTCAATTTCCAAAGAGGCCCTATTCCATTTAACTCACACAAACACACATAACACACACGTGTATATATATATATATATATATATATATATATATATATATATATATATATTTATATATATGTATATATATATATATATATATATATATATATATATATATATATATATATATATATATATATATATATATATTATATATATATATATATGTATATATATATATATATATATATATATATATATATATATATATATATATATATATATATATATATATATATATATATATATATAATATATATATATATATATATATATATATATATATATATATATATATATATATATATATATATATATATATATAGATATATATATATATATATATATACAGTACATATATATATATATATATATATATATATGTAATACATATATATATATATATATATATATATATATATATATATACATATATATATATATATATATATATATATATATATATATATATATATATATATATACAGCTACAGCTACAGTATAGGAGGATAGGATAGGGGGAGGTGAGGACGGGTGAACTAGAATTTTGGAGGGATTTGGAGGGAAAAGTGCTAATGGAAAGTACAGTGGGAGCTGAAAAGATTGGGGTAGACCCAATAGCTCTTATTTTTTTTTTATTTTTTTTTTTTGTGACAATATCATGCCTTATGGATTACCTGGTGATTCTCTTGCCAACCTCCGAGGGAATTGCGTTTTCATGATTATTCTTTTTCTGGGGCTTGTTTATTTATTCATTAATTAGTCCTTGTCTCCTTTTTGTTTAATTCTAAAACTCTGGATTTGGTTATTCCTGAGCAATGAAAGGATCTATCCTTTCCAACCAAGAATGCTTGTTTTGTGCGTCTATTATTTCCTCACCCGTTGTTGCATGTTCTGGGTAAATGTTTTTTAATCATTCCCAGTCTTGTTTGGCTCTTCTGTAATATTAATTGGCATTGGCATAGTTTATGGCACATTTGGGGTTGGGTGGCATATCTGCTGTGTAGTTATAAAAAGATTTGGGGATAGTAAGCCTCCTTGTGGTACCCCACTTTTTATATATATTGTTTCTACCAGTTTCCCATATCTGCTACGTATTCTGGCGGTTGTGTCTTTTATATAGCTTGAGAGGAGTTTTTCCATTATTAACCGTAGTTCCAATTAGAGTATCTTATATTTGATCAAATGCCTTAGGGATATCTCTGCAAGTGATATTGCAATGATGTTTTTTATTTCGGTGTTCATGGCTATTGTTTCGTAAATTGCCATGAGGGCAGTTTCAGTGTTTCTCCCTGTCCTGAAACCATGATGGTGTTTGTAGAATTTATTGTTATTTTCCGGCACTTCTAGCAGAGTGATTAGCCTTCTATTTGCTTGCAGTTTTGGGTCTTTCCTGGTTTGGGGTAATATCCGATTAAGAGTGTTAGGTTCAATATTTGTTGGAGCTTTGTTCATGCCACTATTGGTAGTTTTGATAGCATTAGCTTGCTTATGCCGCTTTTACCTGGTGCTTTGTGTTTAAATGCTGCTACTGCTTTCATTATCTCATGTATTTTAATGTCTGCTATTAAGTAGTTGTTCTCATCCAGTCTTTGCAGATTGGGATTTTAAAAGACGCTTTCTCGTCCCTATTTTCTAGAGGGATGTTGGGGACTTCTGTTTCTGTGTCTTTATCGAAATATATATTTTCTTAGTGTATAATTTCGAATATGCTTGCCCTTGTTTCGGTTAGTAATTTAATTTGGTCTTCCATGTCCTCTACTTCCTCACCGTTACTGTTGAGTAAGTATAGTATCTCTATTTCGGGTTTCCCCAGTAATCTTTGTAGTTTTTCCCAGAATTTCTCTGGGTCTGTATGTTTGTCCTAGTTTTGTTATCATGTTGTTCCAGTTTTCTCTGTTTAATCTGTTATATTCTTCAATTATTTCAAGTTGAAAATGTCTTATTAAGGTGTATGTTATCCTTATCCTATGTGTGTTTGTTTGTAGGTAATTTAATTGTTGGGTGAATAGTTCACGTAGTCGCTATCTGGGGTGTGCTTCTGGCATGATATTCTTTTTACTAGAGAGACTGTTTCTACTGCTTCTGAGATGTCAGACATCCATTTGCATATTGCTCAGTTTATTGTGTTGTATGTTGTAGTTTCATTGTTATTTAGGTCTATTTCTTGCTCCTGTATGGCTATTTTCCTTGTCATAGAGTCTTTAAAGATTTCCCAGTTAGCCTTTTTTTGTGTTGTGCCTGTAATTTATTTCTTTGACCATTGGTTTTGTTGAGAGTTTCATTATGATTGGAATATAATCAGATGTTGTAATTGGTCATGGTGGTATGCTTAATGCCTTGGACACAAATTCCCGTACAAATTTTTTAGCCATACGTGTCAGGGAATTTTTCATTCGTAGCCATGAACTTCTGCGATGTAGTTGGTAGTGAGTGTGTTGAGTGTTAAGTACGGGTGAAGTATGTGTGATGCAAGGGTGCCGCACGGTTCGCAAGTGTCGTGAGAAGAATGTGTGGGAAAATTATGGCCTATGACACATGCGGGAAGAGTACTAAGAACACACTAAGGACGTGCATGCAGGTGACGCACTTCCAGAGTACGAGTCTTAAGCGTCCCCTGGGGGGTATAAATACCACCTTTCTATGCCCGCTCTCCACATTCAAGGGTTGCAAGTTCTACAAAGTGGATATCCATTTTTTTGTATTTCATGAATTTTGTGAATTTGTCAATATTTCAACATGCCTCCAAAGAGGATCATAAAGAAGAAAAGGGAAGAAGGAGAGAGAAAATTAGAGGAAGCAAGAAGACAGGCCCAAATGCAATAAACAGCTACAGGAGAGTGCTGGAGAGAGTGATGAGCCCCAGAGAGACAGTGACCAGGAGAGTGGCAGACAGAATGAGAGGGATCCAAGAGAGTGGACCAGCAGCAGCAGAGACACGGGCAAAAGGGTAGACCCAGCCTCCTATTCTTTTCCCCTTGATGTTGAAGAGAAACTGGTGGGTTTCTTCTGTGAGAACCAGTGTTTTTAGGACAAGACCTGTAACCAGTTCATGAATAAGGAATACAAGGACAATAAGACAGCAGGGATGCCCAAGGTTCTGAACTGTGATTGTAAGTGAAATTTGATATATTAAAAAATTCCATGTATTTAAAATGTTATGTGAAGTGTAATTATTTATGAAAATAACCTATTTGAGTAAATTTTAGACAGGAGTAAAATTTCTCTCATATAATATGCTTTTTGGTAGTAAAAACATATCATTTGATATTAGAAAATATGTATGTGTTTTATGTGTTTCAGCATCCAAGATTGCAGGCTGGTTTCGTAACCAGAGGGCAGCTGTGGGCAAGCTCTATATGAAAAAAGTGGGCAAGCGGCATCCAAGCTCACCAAGCTTCAGAAGTGGCAGGAGAGTAGCTTCTCTTCCCTGATGGAAGGCAATAGAACCTCGTACGTACAGCAGGGACACGGCCTCGGTAAGCATTGCAGACATCCATTTTCACAATGGCATATGTGTTTTATGTTTTTAAAATGTATTGTTGCTTCAGGTTTGAGGCTTTTTGCATATTTTACCTTCTTACCATTTATTCCCAGTCCTTCTTCTATCAGTATGTGTGAAATGAAACCATACATATGTTGAAATGTGGAAAACATATGTATGTGCCTCTTATGTGCCTCTTATTTGCCTTTTTTGCCTATTGCCTCTGGCCTCTTGCTTCTTACCTCTTGCATTTTGCTCTTGTGTTTTTGCCATATTTTACATTTATGGATGTTAATGCTCTGCTTACAGGTTGGTAGTGTCGATGATGATGATGATGATGATGGAGCAGAGTCTTCTGCATCAGGAGCACCATCACCAGCGTGCTCATCAGTGGACACCACAGATGCAGCAGTGGGCTCCCCAGTGGCCAGTCCCCCAGAACACGTGGCCACAGCTGCATCAGGTAGATAAATAGTAAATTGTAAAACTGTAAAAATTGTATTAACACTATTAATAGTGCATTTCATATATTTTTATTTAACTTTAAATGTTTATTTTTTTTTACACAATACATTATTTTCTACCACATCTCTTTCACAGCAGCAGCAGCAGTTACAGCAGCAGTTACAACAGTGACAACCCCCCAACAGCAGTTCGTGTCCCAGCTACAGCCATCCTCTCAGACATCTCAGCCACAGTCCCAGGCCCAGTGGAGTCCGCAGAATGTCCCCAGGCTGGCCAGTCTTCCAAGCCGAGCCCGCAACACACCTCCATCCTTTGGGCACATTACTGGGGTAAGTGTGGTACTATTGAAATTTTCTTCCAATGATACTTAATTGTTAATGATAAATCTAATTCTTATGTTACTGTAAATAATTATTTATAAAAGTGATATCATTTTGCTAACTGTACATTTTAAAATGTTGATAAATACATATATAAATACGCGTATGTATGTCTGTATGTTTCAGCCTTATTCCCAATCTCGCTCGTCAGCTGACATATCGGGCCTTTCCGACTCCAAGTTTATTGGCTACAATCATGGGCATAGAAAAGGCGCCACCCCATTCTTGTCCCAGCCAGCCACAAGACAATTCACAGCTGAACACCCCTGTCCAGCTTTTGACCCCAAATACTATTACCCTACAGGCCCCATCACAGGATCCCAGTGATGATGATGAGGAAAGTGCCACAGAAGGACAGTAATAATAGTAACCACGAGTAACCAGGAGTACTCATGTGTAACGTAACTATGAACAGTGTATAGCCATGTTACAGAATATTTGTTATATTTCTTTATAATAGTTTTTTCAGCATTTTCACAAAAGACTACATAACTGCATGACTGGATGACTGCATGACTGTAATGACTGTATTACCGAATGACTGTATGACTGTCTGATCATGTCTGATCATGTATATGGATATTATTTACTTGTGGAACATATTGGAATTCCAGTATGAATGTACAGTATTAAAACTTCTTCTTTTCTTTTATGGTAACGGAAATAAAGTCATTAATTTTAATCTTTGTGTTGAATGATTTCAATAATAATAATGATTGAAATAATAAGAAGGTAACAAATTATGAATGAAGTAATTTCTATTCTTCACCAGATAATAAAGAAATAAATGTGAACTTATGAATGATTCTAATTTTTTTGGATAGAAGTTTTGTGAAAAAATAGTATTTTTTTCTTTTTGTTTATTTTAATTTTAAAACCTTTAGTTCTTTAGTATATGGTAAAGAATAAAAATACTTTTATCTTTTTTTATTTTGGTACATTCTACCTTCTTAAGAAAAAATAAATAAATAACCAATATAATACCAATATAATTATATACAGTATATATAATTATATATACATAATTATACCAATATAATTATATAATTATATAATTACCATTAAATAAGTAAAAAGTGAAAGTAAGAAAGTTGATATAACATAACATTTATCGACCAAGCGATAAATATATACAAGCAACATGTGTGAATATGTCATTATGATAAATCACAGTCTTTTTACTAGCACCGTTAATAAGCAAAGAGTCCACAAATAAGGAAATAGTCCACAAATAGTACATATGTCCACAAATAGTCCACAAATAGTCTCTAAAATACATGGTCCTGCCAGGGACGTTTGTGAGCAGAGGCATTATAATAATCAGATGGATATGCACTCTGTTCCTTTCCCTCATGTATAATCCTGTCCCCACCCAACGTAGTAGGATCTGTGAGATCCTCTGTTTGCCTCCAGTCTCTGGGGATGACTTCGCCATTGGT
>NC_090725.1:174557148-174564648 GCF_036898095.1 Palaemon carinicauda
ATCCAAGACCTTACAGTTACGTCCAGACAGTATGATATTCTTTTGTGCTCAGAAACTTTGTTTTCTAATATGAGGCACTCATCTGAGCTCCTTATAACTGGTTTTAAGAAGCCAATAATGTTGAAACGTGATGCCCCCCCTAGGGCCAGGGGAATGGCGGTGTATATTAGGACCGAGTACCCTGCTTCTCATAAGTCCTGCTATCAATGTGGATGTCATGAGATTCAGGTAATAAAAGTTTGTGGCAGGCATAACAACTTTTATTTGTGTTTGATCTACCGGAATCCAGACATGGAGGATTCTATCTTCGATTGTCTTCTTACCATTATGGCTAAGATACAAGAAGGTGATAGAAAGGCTTCTTTTGTCTTTGTTGGGGATTTTAATGCTCATCATAGGGAGTGTTTAAGTTCTATCTCTCCTACCGATCGCCATGGCTTAAGAGCTTTAGACTTTGCCTCTGAATCAGGCTGTGAGCAAATCCTGAATGAAGCTACTCACAGGTCTGGTAATTGCTTGGACCTCGTATACACTGACTCCCCTGGCGTTATAACTAGTAAGGTTGGTTCTCCAGTCGGGACATCTGATCATGCCTTGATTTCATTAGTAGTGAAGACTGAGCAGCCTATCCCTGATATATCATACTCTTGTAAAATCTATATGAAATCCCAAGCAGACTGGAATGGGATTTTGTATGATCTTTTGTGCTTGAATTGGTCACAATTATATAGTAGTGTAGATCCTGTTGTCCCTTTGAATGAGAATCTAGTCAACATAATTGATAGGCGTATCGCTTCTCGTGTGCTAAGGTACAGAGTGAAGGACAAAACGTGGTTCAATGATGATTGTAGACGTGCTTATTTGGAGAAGCAGGAGGCCTATCACCTTTGGAAGGCTAACAGATCAGATTTGACCTGGAACAACTATAATCAGCTTCGAGCATTTACTTAGAGTGTTTATGCCTCAACTGAAAAGGAATACAATTTAACCTGAAAAGAAACACTTTCTGGTACAACTCAGGAACATAAATGGTGGTCTACCCTTAAATCTGCACTCTTTGGTGTAGATGCAACTGTTCTACCTTTACTTACACCTGATGGCTCAGTCACTCACTGTCCAAAGGAAAAGGCAACCCTTTTGGCTGATGTTTTTGACAGTAAACAGAGTAATGAAAAACTTGAACTTCTTCATTCCTGTTTTCCTGAGGCTAAACTAACTAGTTTAGCTTTTTGATCTCGTGAGATTAAAGCTCTGTTGATGGACCTTTATGCTTATGGAGGTGTAGACCCCAATGGTATTTTTCCTTTGTTTTTTATAAAGACAGCAGATTTCCTAGCTCCAAAGTTATCTGTTATTTTGCGCAAGTTAGTAAGAAGAGGAGCTTTTAGCACTTATTGGAGAATTGGTAATGTTACTACTCTATATAAATATGTTTGTGGTAGCTCAAGTCCCACTGATTACCACCCAATTTCCATAACTACCATATTATATAAAGTTTTTGAACGTCTTCTGGCAAAACGTCTTGATAGGTTTGCTGAAGGTAATCACTTACTCCATAGTTTGCAATTTGGTTTTCGTAAAGGCCTTGGATCATGTAATGCCCTTCTTACAATCTCCAATGCTGTACAGAAATCCATTCATTGCGGTCAGGAAGTTCGTATGATTGGCCTTGATTTTAGTGTTGCCTTTGACCGTGTTAATCATGAGGCCCTTGTATTCAAACTGAAACAGTTGGGAGTGGGTGGGTCGTTTCTTAGCATTATTATTGATTTTTTAAGTAATAGATCTCAAAGAGTTGTTGTTGATGGGCACCAAAGTGAGTATAGGAATGTGATATCTGGTGTTCCACAGGGTAGTGTTCTTGGCCCATTACTTTTCATACTATATACACATGACATGTTGTTTGGCCTAGAAAACAAGCTTGTTGCATATGCAGATGATGCTACTCTCTTTGCATCAATTCCATCCCCTGAATGTAGATCTGGGGTTGGTGAATCCCTTAATAGAGATTTAGCTAAAATTAGTGCATGGTGCAAATTATGGGGTATGAAGTTGAATCCTAACAAAACTCAAAGTATGATTGTAAGTAGGTCATGGACGGTGGCTCCTCAACATCCGGATCTCAGTATTGATAATGTTTCTTTAAATTTGTATAACTTTTAAAATTTTATGTGTGATTCTCGACAGTAAATTTTCTTTTGAGAAACACATTAGGTCTGTGTCTTCTTCATTTGCAAAAAAAAATTGGCTTATTGAGAAAGTCTTACAAGATTTTTGGTGATCAATCTATTATGAAGAAGTGTTTTAATTCTTTCATTCTACCTTGTTTTGAGTATTGTTCTCCTCTCTGGTGTTCAGTTGTTGATTCTCATCTTAATTTGTTGGACAGAAACTTACGGTCTAATAAATTTCTTATTCCTGATCTAGATATTAATCTTTGGCATCGTCGTTCAATTAGTTCATTATGCATGCTCCATAAGATTTTTCATAACTCTGACCATCCTTGACATTCAGATCTCCCTGAACAATTCTATCCTGTTCGTAATACTAGGCAGGCAGTTAATTCTCCATCATGAGGCTCAATACTACACAGTATTCTAGAAGTTTTATTCCAGCTGTTACTAAGTTGTGGAATGATCTTCTTAATCGGATAGTTGAATCAGTAGAACTTCAAAAGTTCAAAGTTTGAGCAATTTTTTTTTTTTTTTAATGTTGACCAGGCTGACATGAGTCTTTTTATTGTTTATATATGACATATCTGTTTTTGATGCTGTTAATAGTTTATAAAGGACATATCTGTTTTGACGCTGTTGCTGTTTTTAGAATGATATATTAATAATTTATTATCCTCATTTATTTATTTCCTTATTTGCTTTCCTCACTGGGCTTGTTGGAGCCCTTGGGCCTGTAGCATCTGGCTTTTCCCACTAGGGTTGTAGCTTGGCTAGTAATAATATATATATATATATATATATATATATATATATATATATGTATATATATATATATATATATATATATATATATATATATATATATATATATATATATATACGTATATGTATATATATGTAAATATATATGTAAATATATATATATATATATATATATATATATATATATGTATATATATATATATATATATATATATATATATATATATATACATATATATATATATATATATATATATATATATATATATATATATATATATATATATATATATATATATGAGTGTGTGTGTGTGTGTGTGTGTGTATTTGTGTATGTATATACGTGCGCACACACACACACACATATATATATATATATATATATATATATATATATATATATATATATATATATATATAATTATCCTCTCTAAGCCAAAATTTAGACGAAATTTAAAATATAAGTGGTGTTAAGAATTTGAAGATAAAGTTAGAATTTAAAAAGAAATGATTTATACAATAAGTCGTATGTAAAAACATAGCACACTCACAAAACTGATAGCCCTAACTTGATCGATATCGTTGGTATGTTTTTGACACATCATCAAGTAGGCCTACCAGTATCATATAATAGTCATTGTGTACGAATTGTAATTGGCCACAAACAAATGATCCAACAATCAGCAGTCACCTGCCAGTATATCGCATCTAGAGGTGTTTACTCTTGTGAAAAAAAAAAAAAAAAAATCTGGTGAAGGCTTCTAGACCCTTCGTCCTGAATGAGTTCTGCAACTTAACCCCCCCCCTCCAAAAATAAAAGAAAAACATATCCTCCTAAAATCCTGCCATAGACCCCTTTTTGCTTAGTGGCCAAACTTATGAAATATCTTATCGAAAATCCTATGTAACATAGACATAGTTTTCGTTAAAATTTCATATTTTATCTTACTGATCAGTTATCGCTGAATACAATGCAGTGTAACAACGTATACTTAGATGCTTTTCCGTATTCTAGTTAGGCTTGTAAATTGTTATAGTGAAGGCTTTTTTCATCAAACTTGGGCCATCTTTAAAAATAAGAAAAAATAATTGGTAATTTTTGCGAAAAGAATCCATGATCCTACCAATGAAAAAATCTTTATTCAATTGGAGATCTGCATCTATATCTCTTCAAAAAATAAATTATTTTCGATATAGGAAAAAATCACTAATTATGAAAAGTATGGTTAAAGTACTTTTAAATGTTGAATCTATTTATCTTCTTCAGTTTATCATCTAAGATTCATGGTGAGAAATGTGCGCAAAAATTGATTAGCACCCAAGTAACAACCGCTTTTTTTCACAAGCACAGGTTTAACAAATATTAATGATACAATATTTTTAAATGTTCGATTTAAATAAACCGCTAATTAGTCGCAAGTCACAAACATATAATTTAAAAACAACTTTTATGAAAATCAGATGAGTTTTAACATACCATCACGTCAAAACACCTTTTTTATCTAATGATCTATCAGTGCACGTCATATTCGCCAACAAAAGGTTAGACAGAAACCTGTAGGTTTAGAAAGATAACACACTTTGGTTACATGAAGTCATGAAAATACTGAGTTGGGCTTAATGTAATGTATATGTAAAGATTATAAAAATAAAATGGTCATCCTGAGATTTACTTCATGAAGATCCCATTCTCTCCGGGATATTTTTACTATGATTTGGCCAAAATTTTAAGATCGCAGCACCCTAAATAAAACTTATCTCTTATATAGAACTTATTCGAATTGTATTTCCTTTCAGTTTTACCATAAACATCCTCTTCTTGTTGGAATTGTATTTTCTATCAGTTTTACCATAAACATTCTCATCGTATTGGAATTGTATTTTCTCTTCAGCTTTACCATTAACATCTTAATCTTGTTGGTATTGCATTTCTTTCAGGTTTCCCATAAACATCCCCTTCAATTTTAATTTTTTTTTTTTTTTTTTTTAGTTTTACCATAAATATCCTCTTGTTGGAATTGTATTTTCTTTCAGCTTTACTATAAACATCCTCATCTTGTTTGAATTGTATTTTCTTTCAGGTTTACCATAAACAACTTCATCCTGTTGAAATTGTATTTTCTTTCAGCTTTACCATAAACATCCTCTTCTTGTCGGAAGTGTATTTTCTTTTAGTTTTACCATAAATATCCCCTTCTTGTTGGAATTGTATTTTCTTTCAGTTTTAAAATAAACATCCTCATCTCGTTGGAATTGTATTTTCTTTCAGCTTTCCCATAAACATAATTTTCTTGTTGAAATTGTATTTTCATTCAGTTTTACCATAAAAATCCTCATCTTGTTGGAATTTTATTTTCTTTCAGTTTAACAATAAGCCTCCCCATCTTGTTGGAAATGACAAATTTGGAAGTTATTTGTATATTTCCTAGCAATACAAACCTGGAGCTCTTAACTGAGGAGTATTATCTCGGTGCAGCTGAAACCAAACAATAAGCTTTCTGTCAGGGTGTAACTACCCATAGCTTGTTAATCGGACTAACCATCACTTTTGTAATTGTGGCAGGACTTTCAGGGGGTTGGTGCTGGCAGCTCAGTATGTGTAAAGAGCTCAAGGTTTGTATTGCTAGGAAAAATACCAATTACTTCCAAATTTGTCATTTGTCCCCGTGGAGAATACAAACCCTCCACTCGTTACTGAGGAAACTCAGCTTTAGGTGGGTGAAAGTCCAAAACCAACTGGCTGACAACTTTCCCAGGACAGTCTCTGTATAGTGATACCTTGAGAGATCCTGCACAACAGAGGAGGGTGGCGGTGGAGTCGTCAAGAGGGATTTCCTGCCAATGGAGGGATATGCAAGATGTCTTACATGCTTGGTACTCAGGATCTTTTTGTTAGGCATTTTCTATACAATCCCAGTGAATGGTGGCCAATGTGTTCCTTAACAGGGCATTGGCTATGGTATTAATTTTACCAGGAGGTGTTGCAGGGTACATTTGTATTTAGCCACAGCGGAGAGATGTCGGCGTTGATGGGCGGACCAGGCCTCGAACAGCCTAGTAAAGGAGTGCACCAGAAGCATGTGGGCCGTGTGAATGACGAAGGGCGTACCTTCCAAGAAGTGGCAAAAGTGATGGACAGCCAGGTACACCCCCAGCAGATTGTGGTCGAAGGTAGAGTAGCTGGATTCAGCTTTGGACAGTTTCTTACTGAAGAAGGCCAATGGGTGGGGCGGGCTATTGACCACCTGCTTGAGGACTTCCCCAATTACAATGTTGCGGTCACCAGTGGAGGGAAGGAGAGGTGCGTGTGGCACAGGAAAATTGAGAGGAGCATTGATTGATAGGGCATTCTTTGCATTGCAGAAGTCCACTTCTTGAAGGAGACCACACTTCAGGTCTTTTAGCTTTCCCTCCAGGTAGGCATAAGGGGAGAGGTACAAGAGTGGTGGCAATGTCTGGAAGGAAATGGTTAATTTAGTTGAACATGCCCACGAACTCTTGCAGTGCTTTGACTGTCAAGGGTGTGGGGAGGTTCTGAATGGCTGCTACCTTCTCAGGGAGGGGCTTGACTCATTCAGGAGTGATTCAGTGCCCCAAGTATGATACTTCATGGGAGCCAGATTTACAATTGTCGTACTGGGTTACAAGACCGTTCTGTTGTGGGCGGTCGAGCATGATACAGATATGACGGAGGTGTTCCTCTTTGGAGGAAAAGAGAACAAGTATGTCGTCCACATAGCATACACAGAAGGGGACGTCCCTTAAAATGCCGTCCATGACATGTTGAAAAGTGGCCCTCGCATTACGAAGGCAAAAACAGGAGTAATTGAATGTATATGTACCGAAGGGGGTGGTGATGGCAATCTTGTGGATGTCTTCTGTGTTCATGGGCACCTGATAATACCTCTTCAGGAGGTCGAGCGTGGAGAAAACCTCCACTTTGTGCAAGTAGGAGGACACTTCAGCAATGTGTGGGAGGGGGTAGCGATCCGGCTCTGTCAGCATGTTCAGTCCTCTGTAAACCCCACATTGATGCAGAGAGCCATCTTTCTTCAGGACGATGTATAAGGGTGATGGCCATGGGCTTGAGGCCTTGGGGCAGGTCCCTTTCTTCTATTTCAGCGAACGTTTGTTTTGCGGCTACTAAACTATCCGGTGCCAGACGTCTGAATCTGGCAAACACTGGGGGCTCCGTCGTCTTGATGTGCTGATAAATACAGTGTTTCGTGGGAACCTTAGGTGTTTGCCAAAGTTCTGGATGGAAAACTTCTGGGTACAATGTGAGGAGGTGGGCATATGCAGCTTTGTGTGCGCTAATGTGGAGAGCGAGGTTGTAGTGGCCAGGTTAGAGAGACGTCGAGGCGAACGAATCCGTGTTGACTAACTGCTGATGAGAGACTTGGGGATTAAAATTAACTTTGTTTTGATGCAGCATGAGTAAAAATACAAGCTGTTGCAAGCAAGAACGGCAAAAAAATTCAAACAAAATGATTCAAGTACATACAGGAATTGATAGGTTATCAGTGCGAGGGGAGACTGATAACGATAATGTACCAAAAACAGA
>NC_090725.1:174569648-174582148 GCF_036898095.1 Palaemon carinicauda
TGTAAGGATTGTGAGGAATGCTACATCGGGGAGAGCGGCCGCTCGTTGGGAGAGAGGAAAAGGGAACATATTGCAGCCTGCAGATCGGGGAACTACTATAGTGCCATAGCCCGACATACTTGGGAGAAAAGTCATGCAATAGCCTTCAACAAGGCAGAAATTGTTTACAGGTGTCGTGACAGGGCAATCAGGAGAACGATAGAAGGTGCTGTGATCTCTTTGAACAAGACTTTTGACGGTAACAGGGGAATAGTAGGAGATGAAAACATCAGTGAAGAAATATGTAGGCGAAGCAAGATTCGTAACTGTAGGAATATATGTGCCAAGATAAAAAATGCTTCCTCCTCTGTCCCTCCTTCACAGGTGCATCCTCCACAGACAGTGCAAGTGACAAACGACCAGAACTACCAAAACATCGAATTGGCTAGTGACCATCGCAAGAATTTTGGAAAGGACAAGGGCCCAACAACCTGAAATCGTTTTGTAATTTATTTTAATCTGGTTTAACTATATGGCTATATATTTGAATTGTTTATGTATTTCTGTTTTTCCTTATATCAGTACCTGATTGTAATTTTATAAACATTTTAGTGACCAAGTCCACAGATGATGGACGAAAGCTCTAAACGTTTTTTGTAATATCTACAAATATACACCAAGTTTTCAAACACGTCTTACATCATTGTGGAACCTTTTCAAGATAACAAGGAAGTACGACATTGTACTTGTTTGCACCATATATATATATATATATATATATATATATATATATATATATATATATATATATATATATATATATTTATAAATATGTATATACACACATATATATATATATATATATATATATATATGTGTATATATGTATATATATATATATATATATATATATACACATATATATATATATATATATATATATATATATATATATATATATATATGCATATATATATATATATATATATATATATATATATATATGCATATATATATATATATATATATATATATATATATATATATATATATATATATATATATAAAGAGAGAGAGAGAGAGAGAGAGAGAGAGAGAGAGAGAGATTTGAGTTATAATTAACACAAGATACAAGCTAAAATCTCAAGACAATCGTAAACCCAATAATACAAAAATTTAGGAAACACTAAAAAAAGGAGGAGGCATCGAATTGTTATAAAGGAGAATTGAAACAGCGCGTCAAGAGGTGTTTGATTTAAAAGGATGAAAAATGAAATATTATCAACAATAGAGATGCGGTGATGAAAATGGCAGAGGATTTCTATACAATGCTATACAATAGTTATTTAAGAAATTACTTTGATAATAAAAAATAATGAAACACCTGAGCAGGTACCAAACTGGGAGTAGCAGAAGTAAAGATATTTTTGAAATTCATGAAAAGAGGAAAAGTAGCAGGAGAATGCATGGCAAATAATTTAATAATAGATGAGGGAGATATCATGTTTGTGAATGTCTGCAAGAATTTTATATACTTACAGCCTTAAAAAAAGGTACCACCTAATAATTCTGTGATAAATAGAATATTTATAAAGATCACATCATTCTGAATAGAAAAACAGCTACACTCTGGATAGGTATCGTTATTTGACCACCTTAATTAGGTATTGATGGGTCGACCTCGACCCGAGGTCACAAAAAAATTCATAGAAAATTCATTTACAAAGTAATTCAGAACATTAAGAAAAAATTTCAAAGAATATTCTATTAATCAGAAAAGTAAATGAAAGTAATGTCCAAAAAATATTTATTACAAATAATTTGAAAAAATAAGTATACAAAAATAAATGACTTTGCAAAAAATTCACCTAAAATCCAAATATGGAAATAAGCTAAAACTATTTTAAGCACTCATTCTACGATAATTAAACACCATTTGCTGAGATCCATAGGGGGGAGGAACCACAAGGGAACGTTTCCTGATAGGAGAAATATAGTTTAATATTTTTTTGGCTAAAAAATCTATCCTCTTTTCAAAAATTTTTGGGGTTGGTAAATAACATAGTTAGTGGCTGAAATTTTTATAGGATATTGTATTATTATCGTACAACAAAAATGTGTAAAAGAATCTGTACTTTGATATTATTTAGTTTTATGAAAATTAAATTTAATTTTATTTTTCTTCCGGTTTCTATTTTGAATTTTTTCATAAATAATATCCTTATATCCATTTCTGAGCATGGTTATTATGCATGAAAATATCAGAAATTTTATCAAAAAGAGGAATACATAGAAATACGCCAGCTTGTGTAAGATATGCTCACAAAATGGCCGCCAACCAAACCACCTTGAAAGGTCAAATCTGCTACCTGAAATGGAGAAAGATATGTCAATATCAGCGAGTCATTTACTTATACAATTGTTCGAGTATTTGCATAAAAATATCATGGTAGCTAGAATGAAGTTTATAGATTATTTGACAATTAAGAATAATTATTATTTATCATAATAAAGGTACAAACTTACAAAAACAGGAGAAATTATAAGCTATTTTATAAAAACATAAGGTGTAGAAGACATTCACAAACACTTTACAACAATCCTTTTTTATACACTCCTAAACACTACTGCACATTCGATAATTATATAAAAATTTAATACTACACAACTTACCTTAATTAGGTATTGCTGGGTCGAGCTCGACCCGAGGGTATCTCAGAAATAGCACAAGGAAAAGAGTTGGGATGAAATGCGTCCTCACCTGACTGCTGCGCACACTAAACTGAGGTCTCGCAGGTTGATATCACTCACAACCAATATGGATGAAAAATTATGGCAAAAAAAGGTGTTTTTTTTTTAATCTCAGGTCGTATACGACCCACCGCACCTATCCAGGGTCAACCAAGAGAGCACACAGGCTTTAGAAGTGGGTATTCAACAACTGACCATACCTTGTAATTAACCAGCTAAAGAAAAAACTAACAGAGGATGGCAAACGACTTTGTGTGGTAGTTAGAGACTATGAGAAAGCTTTTATTTTGGTCAAAACTTCAGTAATAATGAAAGCCTTGGAAGACAATGAATCGTTACCTCTTATGCTAGAACACTTTAAGATATCTCTACAAGAATTATAGCAATCATAAAACTACATTAAAAATTTCCAATCGAGATATTAGTTAGAAAGGGAGACCCCATCTCATCTAAATTATGCTATTGCAGTCCGTGATACCCAGTGACTAAATGCTTCATGTGAATGAAATAAAAACAACTGAATTATAGAAAAGATTTTATTACTTATTACAATGATTTTTAAGGAATAAGAAATGAATAATCGCTCCAACCCATATTGTTAATTATGACCTCCTGCCACCTGCCAGAGACAGAGGAGAATAAAACTGTACGGGTATATGGTATTATTATTTTGACTGAGGAGGTACTTAGCCATTCTTGTGAGTTAATCATAGCACTCCCTGCAGTTCTCTATGAAATTGAATTTAGGGCTGTGCACCGGCCATTTCAGCACTTTTTATGGGTGCTCTTGAAACCACATGGTTATTATTCTTGTATTGTGAACAGGGAAGTTGTTTTGTACAATTAGAGCTACATGTCAGCTCCGATTTTGAAGGTATCCATTATTTAGTAGTTTACAGGGTAGTTTATTCGTTTATAATTCGACAATTACATTTTCCAGTATGTTTCTGTTAATGGGTTATTAATTGACGGGAAAAAAAAAATCATTTATGAAATCGTAAGGTAATACTTTAATTTTGAATAGGCTAACACAGACATACTTTATTATCACGAACTGACTGAATGACAGATAAAGAATACCAAATACAGTAGGCTTATACTAAAAAAACTTTATTGAAGTCCCTGTGAGTAAAACACAAAGCATAAAAAGGAACTTTAAGAGTGGAAATGGTTAACGGGTCCGAGAGACACTACTTTTGTATACATATACTCACTGCATAAATACCATCTAATTCTCAGTTAGAGCATTAGCATCAACTGAGAGCAGCATAACACATATAGAACTTCAATGTAGTCTATTTAATTGCAGTGATGTGGCTCTCAATATGAGCTAGTTCTCCAATTCCAAGCAAGTGAATCCCTACCTAAGTGTTACAGTTCACATGCCCATTCCTTGCTTTTTGATAGGTATTTTCTCTCATATATATGGTGTTTATCCTTCTCCATCAGTGCAGACAGGCATGACTAGGTGACAGGGATGTCATTTTGTTTGTTTGTCGGAAAAGATGATTCAACCTCAAAACTGTAAATATTATTAAGCAAATCGAGAATGGTTAGAATGGTGTCACTCCTCCGGTTCTCCTTTCATTGTAGGGATCCTATGATGCATACCGGCCTCAAGTAGCCTCTTTTGTACCGTTTCACAGGACATATCTTTCTTTCCGTCCATCAGAACAGTTATAAACAGTATATTTGGTAAATACTAGCTCACACGGAATAGCTGTCATCGATGAACCTTGTTCTCTCATACTAACAATTCATCCCCTAAAACTTCGTAGAGTGACCACATTTTTTTTAATGTGAAACCGGGATATTTCATATATACATATATATATATATATATATATATATATATATATATATATATATATATTTATATATATATGTATATATATATATTATACATATATATATATATATATATATATATATATATATATATATGTATATATATATATATATATATATATATATATATATATATATATATATATATATATATATATATATATATATATGTATATTATATATATATATATATATATATATATATATATATATATATATATATATATATATATATATATATATATATATATATATATATATATATATATATGTATATATATATATATATATATATATATATATATATATATATATATATATATATATACAGTATATATAATTATATATATGTAATAGTTAGTTATTACATGTTTAAAACACATGACGTAATATGTCATTGTGGAAGACGAAGCTAGCGTGAGATTTGCTGTGGTCAGACAAAATCATAACAGGATGCATTTTGCATCTCTCAGCAATGTAACATTTTTTTGAAGCATAAACACAAATGCATACCGTGTGAAAGATTGTGTCCCCACCGGATGCAGGTGTCTTCCTAGACTAATGTAAAGTTTACATATTGTGTTTAAATGCTGAGACAACTAAATATATGATATCTGTGATATCGATATTTTAGGCAGTTCTTATCTATACTTCACCTGAATTGGTCATCCAACCAAACCAGCTATACTCCTGTGATGGAGATGTTAACACTGTTGTTTTTAGAGAATAAACCATTTTAAAGTTATCATGCCTGACTTTATTTCAAGACTCAACATCTCAAACAACACATAGTCAATGTGTGTTAATAACAGTAGCACACTAATAAATGGTGGCAGCGCTAAAACTCTAAGAATCAGAGAAAGATCTTCAAGAAATTAACAATAAGACTCTAAGAATTAGAGGAAGATCTTCAAGAAATCAACAATAAAGTTGTAAAAACCAGAGAAAGATCTTCAAGAAATCAACAGTAATGAATCTACAATTTTGACTAAGTATCATAGTCCATCGAAGAATAAAACATTTAGTGAATGTTGTACATACAAACTGATGAACTGGATCTTCAATCAACATCCTAGGAAACCCAAGGACTGACGTTCAACGCTTACAAAACATATCCAGGAAGCACTACATTCAACGGAAATTGGACCGAAACATTCACCCAAACATCAAGAGAGAGAGAGGGAATCGGACCGACACATTCACCCAAACATCAAGAGAGAGAGAGGATATGACGACATCACACAGAATCATATAAAGCTAAGTACAATTTTCTTATTCATTTCAGTTTGGGCAGTGAAGTGTAGTTATCACGATTCGTTAGTCGATTATTACCGGGGTAAGTGGTTTGCTAATCTTTTATTTTCCTTTCATTAAAGGAAACTATGTTCAACTCCGAATTCTCATCTAGAATTTTTCTCTCTTTGTGCTTATTCCGTTTTCTTTCAGAAATTCTCGGGAAATGTCTTGGAATTAGTAGCATTGTTTTGGGGAATTTTTTTATAATCTTTATCATTGGGTGCTTATGCGTTTACGCAGTGGACGTCTGTATTCATATAGATATTCTGATAGAATTGCAAGGGATCGAAGAGATAGGAAAAGAAATACAGTAGTCATGACGCCCCCTGTGAGCCCCATCCCTGGACCTAGTGGCGTAGGACAGATTAATCCTCTCCCGATTGTGACGCTTGTAAATGCCAGGTCTGCCATCCTTCCTTTTCAGGGTCGGGTTAATGGGTTCTTGCCTCAAAATGTGGAGTCATGGATTTCATCCGTCGATGCGCATTTAAATGCCAAACAAATCGTAGACCCTTTTGTACAATTACAAGAATCTAAAAGTTTTATAGATTTTTCAAAGGGGGATGCGAGTGCATATTTAAGAGGTGTTTCATTTCAAGAAGCAGTTACCTGGGATGATTTCAAAGTTAGGTTACGCGCAGTCTATGGGGGTGAAGAAGCCTTGGATGTAGTATTAACGTTAAGAAATACACTTAATCAAGCCACTATGACTCGGCTTAATGTTATTGAGAGAGCAGCTCTCATAGCTGATAGGCTTAATGAATATCAAGATATTTTAGGTAATTCCACTTGGGTTACTAGAGATAACATCTCCGTGAAAGATTTTTTACGATTAATGTATTTAACTTGCATGACACTTATGTTGCCTGAAGCTTTAGTGCGGTGTTTTGATAAAAAGTTAACGCCTGCAAGTACGGAATTGGATGTATATAAACAGATAAAGAAACACATGTCTAAGTGTCCTGACCTTGATCACGTGTTAACTCAAGTTTTTGCAAAAAATGAAACAAAGCCACGACAAGTAAACGTAGTTAATAATAATCAAGTTGCAGGAATGACGTGTTATAATTGCAAACGTCAAGGTCACTAGATTGCGGACTGCAGAACGAAATTCTGTTCAATACATAATAGTTCGACTCATTCATATAGTCAGTGCTACTCGCGTAAGACACAACAGAATCCTAAAAATACACAGTCAATTCCACAGTCAGTTCCATATGGAAATAAAAAGAAAAATCCTCATTTTAACAATAAGAAGAAACAGCCAAACGTCAATGTAGTTCAGAATCCGAAACAAACAAACACTTCTTCGAATAACGCTGAGCCTGGGTCGTCAAACCAGACCTCGAAAGGTCAGACTAATTTTCAGAATGTGCAGAGCAAAGCAAATACCACATAATTAACTCCAGTGGGGAAGAGAGTGATGTTGGGTCAAGGTCATTCATGTCAACATCAATAGTATTGAATAATCATTTTAATGAGGCAATAGATTTTCCTATGAAACACACGGCCGAATTAAGTAAAACAGTGCATGCTCCCGTAGATTTGCAACGGATTCATACAATAATAAGCCAAAATGAGTTACGACTAACATCATATGCTGTAAATTTAGAACACAAATCCTTTACGTTATTTTTTGACTCTGGTAGTCCACGTAATATCGTGGATTTGAGGACACATCATTTGTTGTTATCGAACTTTCCGATAGAAAAATCCGGAGTGAGACTCTCGGGTATAGGAAATAATGAATTAAATGTCATAGGCATAACTCATGTTCAGTTCAAAGTCGGTAAACGCACGTTTGCCGATACATTTGTTGTTGTACAAAACATTGATATGTATCCAGCTGTAATTATAGGATACCCATCTATGGGAAATCAAAACATTATCTTAGCCCCTGCCAAGTACGGCGTATATATCAAAGGAAAATTCTATAAGTCTTCTAACACCTTAAAATCAGTTTTGGATAAAAAGGAGACGACAAATGTAACCGTAACGTACGTTGCAGAACCAATAACTTGTCTCACTAATAAAGAAATAATATACGCGACCCAGCAGAATTCTCGTTCACCCGTAATATCATCTTGCACGCAATCTATCGAGCCAAACGTACCTTCGAATTTAATAGTGCTAAAAAAAGAAAACATTACCGGGATCTGAAATATTAATCCTTTCCGACACTTTGAAAACTAACGGATTGTCTGTCACACAAGCTATTTATACAGTAGGCTCACATCAACAATGTAATATTGAAGTCTGTAATCATTTAAATAACACTTTAGTAATTCACAAAAATCAACATATCTTGGATGTAGAAGTATATAAACATCGTATTCTTACCATTGCTGAAATCAATCACGCTCAATCAGTTGCGGATGAATCCCTTTGGCAATCTATTAAAAATAAAATCAATAAAGACATTCAAGACGAAGAAATTCAGCAGAAAATTTTTGAACTTTTGACTAAATATCATGATGTTTTTTCCACTACGGATGGATCCTTAGGAAAAACAGATGTGATCGAGCATCAAATAAGGTTAAAGGACAAGCAGAAAATTATCTATGTATCCTCGTACAGACTCCCTATGAAATTCCAGAATGAAATAAATGATGAAGTAGGTAAAATGCTAGAAGAAGGAGTCATTAGGAAATCAAACAGCCCTTATAATTTTCCATTAATAGTTGTACCGAAAAAAGATCGAACATGGCGTATCTGCTTAGACTTCCGTCGTCTAAATGAGGAGACGATCCCTGATCGATTCCCAGTGCCATGTACTGACAATATTTTGTCTTTATTAGGTCAGAATAAATATTTTACCAGTTTGGACTTACTTAAAGGCTTTCACCAGATATCATTAGAAGAAGCTAGTATCCCATACACAGCCTTCAGCACAGCCAGGGGACATTATGAATTTTTACGGATGCGTTTTGGTTTACGTTGTGCTCCCATAACATTTACAAGAATGATTAACATAGTGTTTGGAGACTTGTTACGGGATATATTGCATGCCTATATGGACGATCTTGTAATCTTTTCCAACACCTTAGAAGAACATCTACGTAAGTTAGAACTAGTATTACAGAGATTAAGACAACATAACTTAAGGGTAAAGATCAGTAAGTGTGAATTTTTCAAAACAGAATTAATATATTTGGGTTTCATGGCGTCAAGCCAAGGTCTTAAAATAGTCCATGATAAGGTGTCGGCTATACGTAATTTTCCCATACCTACTAATGTCAAGGGAATACAGCAATTTCTGGGTTGTAGTGGATATTACAGGCGTTTTATATGCAACTATTCAATAATAGCCGCTCCTTTAACTGATCTTACAAAGAAGGGCGTAGATTTCATATGGTCTGAGCATCATCAACAGGCGTTTAATACCTTGAAAGATGAACTGTGTAGTTCTCCTATCTTAAAATTTCCTGACTTCGGTAAGGAATTTTTCATTGCAACAGACGCCTCAGACTTAGGAGTAGGAGGGGTATTGCTTCAGCAATATGATAAACAATTTTTCCCGATAGCTTTTTATTCTCGAAAACTGAGAACTTCCGAAAGTAAGTATGCAGTAATAGACAAGGAAGGGCTAGCTATTGTTAATTCACTAGTGCATTTTAAGTTCATTATTTACGGTTATCCCGTTAAGGTTCTTACTGACCATAAACCACTAACCGAGTTCTTTAAAGGCTTCAACCACAGCCCTAAACGAACTCGGTGGCATTTGATCATTCAAGATTTTGGCGCAAGAATCGGGTATTTACCTGGGAAAGCAAATATCATTGCGGATGCATTATCACGCAATCCCGTGTCATCTTGTACGGAGCCTTTAGCTGAATTAATAGATATATCAACATCCATGACTATTGTTAAAACGATATCTGAACAAGAAGGTTTAGGCTGGAGCGCTGAATTATTACAGACTGAGCAAAGAAAAGATCAGAAAATAGAAACAATTATAAATGCTTTGAAAGGCAATCATAAGGAAAAGGGATATATAAAGTATAAGCAGCAGAATTATATAATCAAAGATAACATTCTGTGTAGGACCGTGACAAGGAAAACCCGCAATACACTACATGTAACTAACGACCAGGTAGTGGTACCAATCTCACTTATTTCCACTGTCCTGAATTGGTTGCATGCAAATCCATTACATGGACACCCGGGGTTCTCATTAATGTCACAGAAAGCCAAATCATTGTTTTATTGGCATACAATGCTTACAGATATAAAAAGACACATAGCTAATTGTCGCACATGTCAGGAAAACAAAGGGCATACGAAAACACCTGTCAGCCTAGGGGCTTATCCCGTGCCCAATCAACCCTTTGAAAGAATACATTTAGATTTGTTAACAGGATTTTACGAGTCAGACAGAGGAAATAAGCATCTCTTAGTAATTGTAGATGCTTTAACTCGATATACAGAACTAATAGCGCTTAAAACTAAAACTGCGATTGAATGCGCTGGGAAGTTTTACGAGTGTTACATTGGTAAACATGGAATTCCACACATGATAATCTCAGACTCGGGTGGTGAATTTGATAATCACTTTCTTACCTCATTGTGTGAATTCCTCAGCATAAAGAAAATAAATACCATGATATATCACCCAGAGTCGATTGGGCTAGTGGAAAGAGCAAATAGGAAGGTTTTAAATATATTAAGAGTAACACTAGGGGGATCTGACCCCAACTGGGATATTGCAATACCTGCGGTATTGAGTACTCTGAATCATTCATATCATATATCAATTAAAATGTCACCGCACGAAGCATTGTATGGTACCCCAGTTAGAACGCCTTTCCATGTATTAACGCCTACAACTAATCTATCAAATCCTTTAAAAGAATGTATAAATGCAAGCAAAAGTCGTTTTGATATCCTTCGAAAGAATTTAGAAGAATCACAAATCATAATGAAAAGGAATCATGATAAAATAGCGAAGCCAACTGAAACATGTACCGTGGGTGATAATGTATACATACAGGTAAATGTACGTAAAGGACTCAGTTATAAACTAACACCTAAGTTTGAAGGCCCATTTAACATTTTGGAAACATTAACGGCCAATAGGTTTAGAGTTCAAAACGTATCCCAACCCACTGATGAGAGAATCGTACCATTGGCTCACATAAGAAATTAAAAAAAAGAGAGGGAAAGAAGTGAGGGAAAGATTTTTATTTGTATGTTAAAAGTTTTCTTCTTAATACAGGAGTAATTACATATATTTTTCTCGTTACAGGTTTCCAAGATGAATTTTTTGTTGTTGGGAGTGATATTGTTCGCTCAGACATTTTTCTCGTGTCGGATGAGCTCTAAAACTAAAAGTATAGATTTTAAATATGGCACTATAGTTGAAAGACAAGAAGACGTTTTTATTACATCGAGTAACGTAGTTGTAGAAGTGCGAATGCAAGCAATTTTTCTCCCAGAGAATGACGTCACTAGCTTAAAAAGCGCCATTTCGAGGTTTGCTGTCTCATTAGATGAGTTGCATAGAAGACATTTTCATTTGACTACAGAGAGTTCGCTTGGATCGACACTAAAAGTTGCAGAGATGCTTTCTGATAACTTGCAAAATAAGACTTACGAGACAGAATCTTTGGCTCGTGACCTTTTGATGTGGACTGTAGGACACGAAAATAAAGAGAGACGTAACCCGTTTATTTTTGCTGCACTAAACATCTTTGGGTCTATTGCAAGTTTAGGTTTAGGAATTTCCAATCGTCTTAAGATTAGTAATCAAAATAAGAAAATTGAGTTCTTGACTCATGAAGATGAATTGATTATGTCAGAACTAAGGAATCAGTTAGCTTCAATCAATCAAATTATGGGTTTAGTAAATGAACATTCAAGTAATATCAGTCAGATTATGGAAGTACAGGATTTGTTGGCAACGTTAACGTATTATGATTCAAAAATAGATCACATACATAACAGAATTGCACATTTCATTGAGAAATCAAAAGATTATGTAGAAGCTATCACGTTAGCAACTAAAGGTGTACTGTCGCCCCATTTGTTGCCTATAAAATACTTAAAGTTAGTTCTGGAGAACGGACGGGAGAAAATAGACTATGTTCCTTTGTTAGACGCACGTAGGTTAGAATTTTATTACAGCCTAATTACAGTAAGCGTTAAAAATAACAAGATTATGATTACAATTCCCTTTGATTCTTCTGATGCCTGGCAATCTTACAGGATATCACCAATTCCGACTTTCATGACGAATCACTCAAATCCAGTAATATCCAGTTTGACAGGACACGTATTGATTTCCCCAGACAAGGAAACATATACGGTCATTAAAGACTTAAATTAATAAACTCACTGTTCAGACACAATGGATAGTAAAATATGTACAGCTGACTCATTTAAATTCCATAAAAACTTAATGGATTCATGCAAGTTAGGTATAGTGCTAGACGGTGCTCTCTCCCATACAAGTGAAAATTGTCTGGATAAGCTTTATCCCTTTGACAATAATGAGTTCAATTGCAGACTGAACAACGGCTCGTGGATACGATACGACAAGGACGGCTTCAATGTATCATGCCCGGACGGATCCACGTCCTATGCCAAAATCTTCGTTGCAGCAGATGGTTGTATCGGGACTTCCCCTA